>NC_062286.1:119389990-119693020 GCF_902655055.1 Lutra lutra | reverse complement strand
TTAAAAATAAATAAATAAAGAGTATACTTAATGATGGACACCGCATCACACACAGAATTATTGAATCACTACATGTACACCTGAAACAAATACAACACTGTATGTTAACTATACTGGAATTAAAATTTAAAAATTAAAATAAAAAAACAACATTAAAACATGGCACTTAGGGGCACCTGAGTGGCTCAGTGGGTTAAAGCCTCTGCCTTTGGCTCGGGTCATGATCCCAGGGTCCTGGGATCGAGCCCCGCATCAGGCCTGCTTCCTCCTCTCTCTCTGCCTGCCTCTCTGCCTACTTGTAATCTCTGTCAAATAAATAAATAAATAAAATCTTAAAAAAAAAAAAACATGGCACTTACACAACTATAATAAATATAAAATAATAAGGAATCAATCCAATGAATGACATGCCAGACCTCTACACATAAAACTATAAAACATTATAAAAAAATCTTAATAAGATTTCAGTGCATGGAGGGCTATACCATATTCATGGATAGTTAATTTTAATATCGTAAAGATTCCCATGTTGATGTATAGATTAAATACAATCCCAATAAAAATCCCAGAAGGGCTTTGTTTTTCTGGTGGAATTTGAAAAGTTATTCTAAAATTTATGTGGAAGTGCAGAAGTTTAAGAATAGTCAATACAATTTGGGGGAACACCAGAAAAGAAGTTATTTTATTATGTATAATAATTGTAACAGTATGGAATTGGCACAAAGACAGACTAACAGACTAGTAGAACAGACATTCCAGAACCAGATTCACATATAAACAAATGATTAATTATAAAAGTGAGGAATTAACAGTCTTTTCAGTACATGATGCTGGGTCAATTGGATATCTATAAAGAAAAAAAAAAGGAGGGGCGTCTGGGTGGCTCAGTGGGTTAAAGCCCCTGCCTTCGGCTCAGGTCATGGTCCCAGAGTCCTGGGATCGAGCCCCACATCGGGCTTTCTGCTCAGCAGGGAGCCTGCTTCCTCCTCTCTCTCTGCCTGCCTCTCTGCCTACTTGTGATCTCCATCTGTCAAATAAATAAATAAAATCTTTAAGAAAAAAAAAAAAAGGAAAAGGAAATTTCACATTGTGCCATACCTCAAAATCAATTCTAGGTGAATAGCACTGTCAGATTATTTTGCCACTAGCCATGATTAATTAATTGTTGTTCATAAACAATGAATCTTGGAACATGAAAAAAAATAAAATTAAGATGTTAAAAAAATAAAATAAAGTGAATAAAATTTAAAATTCAGTGTATCAAACATACTAGCCACTTTCAAGTGCCTAAGAGCCCCATGAGGCTAGTAGCTAGCCATGAAACATACTGGACAGCATACCTACAGAACAGTTCCATCATTGCAGAATATTCTATTGGACAGCACTGTTCTAGAAGAAGTCATAAGAGAATATCTTCATGAACTTAGGTAAGAAAAAATGTCTTAAATAGAATTTTTTTAAAAAGATCTTAACATGGGGAGTTAGGAGAAGGCATTTGGGGGAAATTGGAAGGGGAGGTGAACAATGAGAGACTATGGACTCTGAAAAACAATCTGAAGGGTTTGAAGAGGTGGCGGGGGAGGTTGGGGGAACCAGGTGGTGGGTATTAGAGAGGGCACAGACTGCATGGAGCACTGGGTGTGGTACAAAAACAATGAATACTGTTATGCTGAAAATAAAAAAAAAATAATAAAGGTGCCAAATTTCTAGCCCAGAAAAAAAAAAAAAAAAGATCTTAACTATAAAAGAAAAGCTTGAGTAATTGGACCTCAATAAAATCAGGAACTCCTTTTCAAAAAATAACACTATAAAGAGAATGAAGGGGCTCCTGGGTGGCTCAGTGGGTTAAAGCCTCTGCCTTCAGCTCAGGTCATGATCCCAGGGTTCTGGGATCAGGCCCCACATCAGGCTCTCTGCTCAGCAGGGAGCCTGCTTCCTCCTCTCTCTCTGCCTGCCTCTCCACCTACTTGTGATCTCTGTCTGTCAAATAAATAAATAAAATCTTAAAAAAAAAAAGAGTGAAAATACAAGACACAGAATGGGATAAGAGTCAGGATGAGGGTGAGTACAAGGGAAGTGTATATCAAGGTGGCTTGGATATAAATTTTTAAGGCAGTGCCCAAAACTCAGTAATCAAGACAAGTGAGATATTAATGCAATATTTAAAAAAATCATAATTAATGCAAAAAATTCCCATGATGAACAAGATATCAAAATTTTAAATAAAGATAAGTATCAGTATTTCTGATGTTTCCTTTTGCCTCAAGCTCCAGTATGACTTGATGGAATTATGGGAAATGATATTTGCAACATGTACACAAGAAGTATCTATAATATTTAAAGAACTCTTATAGATCAATAAAAATGTCAGATAATCCAACAGAAGAAACAGGCTCAAGAATTAATGATATTTCATGAAACAAGATATCCAAATGGCCAATATAAATGTATTAAAAGATGTTCAACTTTGTTAGTCATCAAGAAAATTAAAATTAAGAGGGTTGATGGGGGGAGGGGGGTTGGGAGGGGGGGTGGGGTTATGGACATTGGGGAGGGTATGTGCTATGGTGAGTGCTGTGAAGTGTGTAAACCTGGCGTTTCACAGACCTGTACCCCTGGGGATAAAAATATATGCTTATAAAAAAGAAAATTTAAAAAAAAAGAAAATTAAAATTAATAACAAAAGCATTCCACAATATACCCACCAAAATGGCTAAATGTAAAAGACAGACAATACCAAATGTTGATATGGATGTAGAAAAAACAGAAGTCTCAGACATGACTGGTATGAGTGTAAAATGATTTTGGACTTTTGAAAATGACTTTGGAAAACTAGCAGTGGCTATTAAGGCAGAACTTACATATGTTCTGTGACTCAGCAATTTTACTTCTAGATAACTCAATAGAAATGTACTCATACATTCATCAAAAAATTGCTCAAGAATGTTCCTAGTAGCAGAGCGCCTAGGTGGCTCAGTGGGTTAAAGCCTCTGCCTTCAGCTCAGATCATGATCCCAGGGTCCTGGGATCGGCCCTGCATTGGGCTCTCTGGAGCCCGCTTCCCTCTCTCTGCCTGCCTCTCTGCCTACTTGTGATCTCTGTCTGTCAAATAAATAAATAAAATCTTAAAAAAAAAAAAAAAGAATGTTCCTAGTAGCACTGTTCATAACAGATTTCAACTGGAAATCTAACCATCCACCAATAAGGAATGAATAAACACACTATGGCATATTAATTCACGAAATACTATACAACATTGAGAATAAACAAAATATGACTATGTAAAGTAACATAAACAAATTTTACAAACCAATATTAAACAATAGAAGTCATAACATTTAAAAAGTACATACACATATATATATAAGGCCCCTCAAACAAGCAAAACTTAAATATGGTGTTAGAAGTCAGTCAGCGGTTACCCTTGGAGAGAAAAGTACTTAAAGGACTTAAGGGGGCTTTGGGTACTGATAATGTCCTATTTCTGTTTGTTTGTTTGTTTGTTTTAAGATTCATCCATCTATCTTAGAGAGAGAGGGAGTGTGCACATGCGTGTGTGCTGGGGGAAGGGCAGAAGGAGAGAAGCAGACTCCCTGCTGAGCAAGGGGCACCAAGCCAAACGTGGGAGCTCAGTCTCACGACCCTGAGATCACAACCTGAGCAAAAACAAGAGTCAATGCCCAACCAACGGAGATACCCAGGTGCCCCTTGTCCTATTTCTATATCTAGGTTCTGGTTTCCTGGGTATGTTCACATGGTAGAGACTTTTTTGTTCAATAAAAACACAAAAATCTTCAATGAAAGCTTTACTTAAAAGAAAAGTATTTCCGGACCATTCAGGAGCCCAGGGAAGAGGAAGATGAGGGTTTTAAAAATTAAGCAATGACATGTGGTAGCAATTAGCTACCACAATGTACTTTCTCCGTCTAACCCAGCTCTCTCTACCCCAGCAAAGGCAGTTACTTTTGGTTGTCATCTTACCCACAAGCATCCTTGTAAGTAGGGGAAGCTAGTCTTCATTTTCCCATTGGATGCACAGGATGGTAGCCCTAGGCAAGTCAATGACTAGATTAAAGCCTCCCAGTCAGATAGGTGCAGATGCAGTACCAACAACTGGCCCCCTAATTTCAGCTCCTGGGCTTTGTGAGCTGCTACTCCTGTGAGCCAGGTCACCCGACCACTCTGAGGCTAGGCTCTAAGTTATGAAAGCCTTCATTAGGGTTCAGTGAGTTTTTCTCTGTGTCCTTAATTTATAGTGACGGCAAAGATGGGGATGGCTTCCTAATTTACTTCAGTTGAACAGACCTAAAGCAGATATCCGGTCAGTTATTGCTGTGTACACTTCCCTGGAAGCAAATGTCAGGTGGTGCGGCTACAGAACATAATGAGACAATTTTAAATAACCACTTTTCTCCCTTCCAAAAGCCCAATTACTGACTATGGAATGAGAGGCCTGGTGGCATTTAAAAGCAGAATAAAATCAAAGGAAGAGTAAAACACATAACACGTGGGATCCCGTTTCAGAATGAATTTTCGTTTTTTTAAAATTTTTTATTTTTTATTAACATATAATGTATTATTAGCCCCAGGGGTACAGGTCTGTGAATCACCAGGTTTACACACTTCATAGCACTCACCATAGCATATACCCTCCCCAGTGCCCATAACCCAACCACCCTCTCCCTACCCACCCCCCACCCCCAGCAACCCTCAGTTTGTTTTGTGAGATTAAGAGTCTCTCATGGTTTGTCTCCCTCCCAATCCCATCTTGTTTCATTTTTCCCTTCCCTACCCCCCAAGCCCGCCATGTTGCCTCTCAAATTCTTCATATCAGGGAGATCATATGATAATTGTCTTTCTCTGATTGACTTATTTCGCTCAACAGATGAATGGATATAGAATGTTTTGAACTTAGTACTTTTACTTCAAGCTGATTCAAAGAGACTTGAATATTAAAAAAAAGAATCTGTAAGCAAGGGTTTGGGGAACAGATGGAGACAGAACTGTTGGCTAACTAGGAGGCAATTTATGGCTGAATCCTGCCTTGTGGGACCATTAGTGGGGCTTATGGAACTCTCTGCCCTCTGCCATGCCCCCATTTTTCTTCTTTTTCCTCAAGATAGCTGCTTTATGAACAACACACAGATCTTTAAGGGATGGAGCAACTACTTTGGCCCCCAAATTCAGCTACACAGGTATTCCAGTTGGATGCCTCTAACTTTACAGTTCTTTCCAGTGTCCTCCCCCAAATCGGAATAAATCTTCCCTACACAACTGAAGTCAGTTTTGTCTCAGATCATAATCTATTTCTTTGTGTATATTTTCCTCTCTGAATTGTATTTTTTTTTTTATTTCAATCAAAGATGATACCCTGGGCGCTTCCACTCAACCCCTATCTGATCTTTTTGGTTCTTATTTTGTATTTCTCTTTTATAAGAACTCTTCTCTCTTTTGGACCAGCATCATGGTTCTGGATCTTTACTTCTTTTCCCAACTCTGAACACTTGACTTCTTTGCTTCCTGGTGCCGGGCTGTAACAGCACCTTGTTAGAATGCTTACTCATACTTACTTACTTATTGGAATAAAGAAACATTCATGGTAAAACTAAGAGATGGCAAGTTTTATGTTATTTTAACTTTTGAGATTCCTCCGGTTGGTCTTAAAGAACCAGAAACAGTCCTTTTCCAGAAAGATTGCATTCTAATCCAGGGCCACTTCCACAAAATGGGGGTTATCCACTCAATAGTAAAACACCCAATTAAAAGTAATTGTCTCTTATAAAAAATAAAATTAATTTAAAAAAAAGTAATTGTCTCAATCTGAGTTATATATTTCTTTATATTGTTGCATTTTCAGAGCTCCAAAGCAACAGAATCCTGTATGTGGTTTCCTAGACCACAGATCTGCCTTTCAAAGCCTAATCTGACAGATACTGAAACCAAATACTTCAACCAACAATTTACTTCTTTTGAGGTAAGGGTTGATCTCCTTTCTACATCTGCCTGACAGGATGTTTGAGTGATCAAATCAAAAGGCTATAGTGTCCCCCCACCCCTCAACTATTCCCGGTAATTACCTTTGCATGGGACCTTCCTGCTGAGGATTGTGCCCAGAGTGAAGCCATCAATCGGTGTTAGTGTCCCAATCCTTAATGAGATCCCTGTGGCTTAAGCAGAAGAGACGCAGATACGCTCCTTACCTTCAATGTGAATCAGTCTTTTCCCTTATTTTCAGAGCAGTTTGGCCAAAGGAACTATCTCTTTCTCCAGGTTCAGCTTGGTTGGGAGATTTTTAACTTCATGCTTCCAGGGTCTGGTTCCATTACTCCCTGGACTTGCTCTTCATATTATCTGTGATTTCCACTCATTGCAACATGGCTGCTCCCTCCATGAAGGTTCTTCTTTCCTACATGTATCTCAACAGAGCTCCCAGTTCTGACACAGTGAAGGGTAGAGACCTGAAGCCTTCTCTTCTCTGATGCAATCTCACCTACCTGTCTACAGGGTGTGATGGTGGCCAGTTGCTTTTACAATAATTAGGTGCTTAGCTATTTAGAAAAATTCTGCACACAAATAAGAAACTGTGATTCCGAAACTCCAATTAGTGAAATGTGCCAGACAAAATTCATCTAGGCACCAAGGGCTTGGGAAAATTTTTACTATAGAAGAAACAAACAAACAAAAAATAGAAGAAGATGAAAAGGAAGGAAAGAGAAGGAGGAAGGAGGAGGAGGAGAAGAAATTGAGTCTACAGATATCCTAAGCATAGATAGTGTACTATATCAAAACACCCGCTGAGAAAGAGAAAGAAATTTCTCCTTCCCACACTGGGGCTCACCTCTCACTATACAGGGCCCTGTCCCAGGAGTCGTCAGTAGCAGCTCTCTGTGGTCAATAACAGATAATTCCAGGTCAAAAGAAGGGTTCTGAAATCAAGATGTTTTTAGATCAATGATTCTCCAAGTGAATCCAGGGATCTCTGGTGGGTCTGCAAAGATTCTTCCAATTGTTTTGTGGGCTGGGTCAAAACGCAAGGCGTAGAAGTGTGTGGGTGGTTTTTTTGTTTTGTTTTGTTTTCCTTTGAAACATATTTTCCACTGAGGATTTCAATCAAAACTTAAAAGCACCAAAACAAGCATGTCTAAAGGGAGCTACAAATAATTGACAGGAATTCGGCAAAAACATCTCAAAAATGTTTCCTTTTGTTTGCTGGCTTATTTAATCTACTAAACAGGTAAGACTCTTTTGTCCTGCTCAAATAAGTAGTCTGAGGACTATATATCTTAAGACTCACCAGTCCAGATGAAAAAAACCTTGCAAAGCACACCTCTGAGGGGAGGAAAGTCAGGTCCTCTCTTCCCTGTTTCCCATTTTCCAGTGTCATTTACTTCCTGGTCCTCTCCAAGCACTGCTTTTTAGTTCAATGCCCACTTCCCTGAAGTCGGAAACAGCCACTGCCAGAAAGAACCCTTTTCTGCTTCTTTCACAGCTGTCTTTACTCAGGTTTCCCTTTCAGGGAGCAGGAGCTCAGGTGTGGGGTAAAAGGGATGTCAGCTGAGGCTGTAGTTTAGGAAGATCTGCTCCACAGCAGAAGTTAACCCCAGTAGAGCCTGAACTGCTGGAGAGGACTTTTTGAGTTACCTGCTGACTCAGTTATTAGCCATAAAGCATGACAAAGCTACCAGGCCATGAGATAAAATTTAGTATTTATGGCTAGGTCTGCCTTTCCCTCTCTAACAGAGCAACGTGCACGTTCAGCTATTTGTTGGACCAATTTGCACAACTGTATCTCTTAGAAGGATTTCAAAAGAGGCTGTCTACTCTATAGGTAAATGGTGTGGAATCTGCAAATTGGAATGGACTTGGACACTGCTAATTGGATTTTGCTGAAGTATTTGCAATATTATTTACCTATCTGTTTAATTCCTTCATGTGTACAAAGTGCTGATAATTCAGATGCCACTCTGAACTACCTAGATTCTGTTAGTCCTCTTAATCCTTTGGTGCAGACCCACCCATGAATAAAGGAAACGATGTTCTTCCCACCTTGCTTGATAAGGTGAAAACCACTTGTTCACTCTTTCAGTGCGATTGGGGGCGGGGGGAGAAAGAAAAAGAAAAAACCCAATCCCAACATCTGGATGGAATTTATTACATACCTTTCTGGGTCCCCCCCCCCCACCCTGCCCCTTGGATGTTTCTGCTAATGATTCTCTCTTCCAAAGTCTGCAGAGGCTCAATGACTCAGCCTGCCAGGGAATGATTCTGTGCTGCCAGTTACTATAGGTTGGTTTAAATAGGTTGTCAAGATGCTGTAGCTGTGACCAAATCCCTGACAGGGGGAGGTGGGGCAGCACAGCCATGCAAGCATGCTCACATATTTATGTGTGGATACCCAATGGGAGAACTATTTGCCCTTCTGGAGAAACTGGAGGATCTGTATTATATTGTGTGGTGTCCCAGCCCTAGAATATGACACATGTGGGTAAAGTCCACAAATATATTTATGTCTTGAGGAGAAGATCTCTGTTTGATGCCATTCATGGCTAATGTTTCTAGGGTATAGCAGAAAGAGGACTAAAATATTAGAAGATCCTGGTTTCAGCTCTGCCACTTACAAGCCTTGGGATATTAAGCTAATTTATCTGCTTTCTCTGAGCTTCAGCTTCTTTATCAGTCATGTGGGTAAATATTTTCCCCAGTGGAGATACTGGGGAATGAATTGAGATAATGGTTTGTAACGTGATGGTGGGGTTCCATGCACATGAACAGCATATGAACCTGGGGGGAGCACATTATGGCAAAAGAGAACTCTTCCTTGAAAAAAAAAAGACCCCACAATTATAATGGGGACCAGGGAAGGAGTCCAATGACTGCCAAATACTCCTGTCTTAGTGCAACTTTTTGGAGGATATTTGCTCTTAAAGCAGAATGGAAAAGGCACTGAACAGGAAGTTAGGAAATTGGTATTGTAGTCCTGATTCTGGTAACAGACCTAGATAGAATTGGGCAAGTCATTTAATCTCTATGTCTGTTTCCTCACCTATATAATTGTGATATTCATAATTTCATTTTCCAAAGCATAGTATAATTGTGAAACTTAAATAAGATGAGGTCTATATAAGAAAGTATACAACATGTAAAAATAAAATTATAACTTATATGAGTCAAAAACTTCAAAAGAATCCTGCCAACCCAGCAATGTCTAATGTGCTCTGGCAAGCTTGTCTGAAACTTAGTTTAATCCTGTGTTTTTGGTTGAACAGAATATAACTGGCAATGCTTTCACCAGACGCCCCCAAATAGCCAGTCCCTTCTGTTCTGTGTCTAATTCTTCAAGGGCAATGAGAAATAACACTAGAAAATGAACAAAGGCTTGCCTCCAGCTATTCTAAGTCTCCTGTGAGTGCATGTTTCAAGTTTGTTTTTTTTTTCAAAGATTTTATTTATTTATTTGACAGACAGGGATCACAAATAGTCAGAGAAGCAGGAGGGGGAGTGGGGGAAGCAGGCTCCCTGCTGAGCAGAGAGCCCGATGTGGGTCTCCATCCCAGGACCCTGGGATCATGACCAGAGCTGAAGGCAGAGGCTTTAACCCACTGAGCCACCCAGGGACCCCACATGTTTCAAGTTTTTAAGCCATGTCTTTGATGGCTAGTATTGAGGAGCATGTTTGGAACCCAAAGGCTTCAGGAGCTTGTTCTATGTTCTGACCTTAAAATATAGTAGAGCAAGCCAGGAGATCTGGCAGGCAGGGAAGGGGTCAACCTTGCAACTTTAAGAAGCTTAAGACAAAGTCCTACCCTCAAATCATTCATCACCCAGAACCTTGTAAACACTGACTTCCAACAGCAGCCCAGAAGGAGAATAGTCCTGTTTATCAGATTTTTTGTTCCCCTAACAATCGAAGAAAATAGTTATAGAAGAAAGTTAGGAAAACCAATGTTTGTCCTATTTTTTGCTTCTGCTTTTTCTTCTATGACCCAGCATATTGCGGATCTGCCCTGGGTGAAGAAATTATGGGAGAGGCTTATGGAGCAGGCTATCAATTCTAAGGCATTGAGGGTTTATCCTTCTCTTATATCAAAGGGCTGCCTGGAAGGTTCTTCCCATTTATGGGTCAGCCTGGGCCCTAAAACAAAGGCATCTACCCAAACTCTTCTGCATGCACATGAGGACATGTGAACATAGATCTTTGCCCACAAATGCTGCTTTTTGCATAGAGCCACTGAAGCCATGGGTTAGATGGGGAGCAGGGAGGTAGTGAGTGGACAGTGGGAATTAGGATTAAATCTTTAGTCAGGTGCCACGGTCCTGGGTCTGAAAAGGAAAAGAGGAAGCTAGCTGCACCAGCTCCAAGCATGCAGCATTTCCTCCCCAGGTTTCCAGGAATAATCCCTGCTCACCTATCAGTAAGGACAGGAACCCACTGGAACTAACACAAACCCTCACATTTAAAGTCCCAAGCAGATCCAAATCCAGACTTGCCAGAGTGGGTCCATATAATCTATCCTTGTATAAGGAGTTACTCGCATGAATTTCTTTTTTTTTTTTTTTAAGATTTATTTATTTATTTGACACACAGAGAGAGAGAGCACAAGCAGGGGGAGCAGCAGTCAGAGGGAGAAGGAGAACCAGGCCCCGGGCAGAGCAGGGAACCCAACACGGGGCTTGATCCGAGGACCCTTGGAGCCTGAGCCCAAGGCAGGAGCCCAACTGACTGAGCCAGCTGGGTGCCCCTGAATTTCTTTATAATACTTGTGGATTCTCCTTCAGGAGCAGCTTGGAAAAGTCTAAGAACCCCTCTTAGAGAACCTGAATCTAGTTAGATACATGGTAAGCAAGCAGATAAAAGGCTGCTTCTTAAATATTTTTAAGATGTGGGATATGTCCGTTCATTAGAGACAAGAGCAAATAGGGACAGTTTCCATTTGGGGGGCATCTGTCAGGAGGCTTTTAGGGAATCCTAAAAAGTTCTTGCGGGTAGTAGTCCCATTCTTCCAGCCTTTCTTGTTTGAACTTCCACCTGTCTGAGCTTGAGGAGAGTCCAAGTGGGCCAGAAGTGCAAGGGAGAGGAGGCCCCTTGGCAGGAGGGCTATACTTTTGAGTACAGGCTGTCAGGATTAGGGTAGGTGCTTCCCCCTTACCCAAAAATCTTGTCCCCTGGCTGGCCCTCCTTCCTCTAGTTCTTCGGGCCCTGTGATCTTTGCAAAGCAAACCATATGGTTTTGATTCTGGCTTCTAACTTACTAAGAGCATTTCATGTCGCTGGTGGCAAGAAGCCCTCTGGCCTCTTTTAGCAACTGCTCTGCATCTAAGAGAGGATGCCAGCTCTTTTGGACTCTCTCATAAAAGCCCAGTGGAGGGTAACATACAGTGTGGAGGAGGGGTACCCAGAATGGCTGTAGGGGTGGGGAGATATTCCTGGGATTCAAAGAGATAGACTCTAAGTTTAGGCACCGGTGGGTGTATGTCCAGAGAACTGCCCCCCCCGCCCCGCAAATTTCCATCTGAGTCTTCTGGTGAGATGACCCTCCCAAGAGACAGGAGAGCAGGACCTAGTCCTTCTGAAAGAGATAGGGAAGGGAAGTGTTATCTGACATAGGGACCACACAGATTTTCTAATCCCACAAATTGGGTGCTTCAGTCACCAAAACAGCTGCAGTCAGATTAACTTCAGATGAGTTTCAGTGGGGTTCAGCGGAAGAAAATTCTGTGATTTGAGTGGTAAGGAAGGTGAGGGTTAGGGAAAGTTAATCACTTCTCAGAAGGGATCAAAGACACTCTTATGTGAAAGGGGTGATGGTCACAAGCTAAGAAAAACCCAAAAGTAACATTTTGTTTTTCTGCTTGGAATGCCTTTTTTTAAAAAAAGATTTTATTTATTTATTTGACAGACAGAGATCACAAGTAGGCAGAGAGGCAGGCAGGAGAGAGAGAGGGAAGCAGGCTCCCCGCTGAGCCGAGAGCCCGATGTAGGGCTCGATCCCAGGACCCTGGGATCATGACCTTAGCTGAAGGCAGAGGCTTAACCCACTGAGCCACCCAGGTGCCCCTGGAATGCTTTTTAAAGTGGATCCCCATATAGTTATCTCCCCCTCTCCCCCCCTTTTTTTTGATTTAGCAAAAACTTCAAGCATCTCGGGCGCCTGGGTGGTTCAGTGGGTTAAAGCCTCTGCCTTCGGCTCAGGTCATGGTCCCAGGGTCCTGGGATGGAGGCCCACATCGGGCGCTCTGCTCAGCGGGGGGCCTGCTTCCTCCTCTCTCTCTGACTGCCTCTCTGCCTACTTGTGATCTCTCTCTCTGTCAAATAAATAAATAAAATCTTTAAAAAAAAAAAAACTTCAAGCATCTCCTACATTTTGTTAGTTATCTCCTTCTTGTCCTCGGAATTTCAATGTCTCCTCCTCAGAGAGGGCTTCCCGACCTCTCTCAGGGGATCCCTTCTTATTCCCTATCACATCATTTATTTCCTTCCCAGAACTCCTCATTATTTGATATTATAGGCATTCTCCATTTTATTTTGCTTCACCTTATTGTGCTTTGCAGATATTACATTTTTTACAAGTTGAAGATTTGTGGCAACCCTGCATTGAGCAAGTCTATTGGTGCCATTTTTCCAAAAGCATTTGCTCACTTTGTGACACTGTGTCACATTTTGGTAATTCCCACAATATTCCAAGGTTTTGCATTATTATTATATTTGTCATGGTGATCTGTGTTCAGTGATCTTTGCCATTGTAATTGTTTGGAGGTGCCACCAACGGTGCTCATGTAAGATGGCAAACTTAATTAATAAATGTGTGTGCGGTGACTATTCCACCAATAGGTTGTTCCCTCATCTCTTTCCCTCTCCTTCAGCCTCCCTGTTCTCTGAGATACAACAATATGGAAATTAGGCCAATTAATAACCCTACAGTGGCCTCTAAGTGCTCAAGTGAAAGGAAGAATTGCATGTGTCTCACTTTAAATCAAAAGCTAGAAATGATCCAGCTTAGTGAGGAAGGCATGTCAAAAGCTGAGAGGGGCCAAAAGCTAGGCCTCTTGCACCAAACAGTTAGCCAAGTCGTGAGTGCAAAGGAAAAGTTCTTGAAGGAAATTAAAAGTGTTATTTCAGTGAACACACAAATGATAAGAAAGCAAAGCAACCTTATTGTTGATATGGAGACCATTTTTAGTAGTCTGTATAGAAGATCAAACCAACTACAACAGTCCCTTAGGCCAAACCCTAATCCACAGCAAGGCTCTAACTCTCTTCAATTCTGTGAAGGCTGAGAGAGGTGAGGAAACTGCAAAAGAAAAGTTCAAAGCAAGTAGTGGTTTGTTCTAAAGGTTTAAGGAAAACAGGTGTCTTCATAACATAACTGCAAGGTGAAGCAGTGAGTGATGATGTAGAAGCTGCAGGAAGTTTGGTTTTTTTAAACTTTTTTTCAAGATTTTTATTTATTTAACACAGAGAGAGAGATCACAAGTAGGCGGAGAGGTAGGCAGAGAGAGAGGGGGGAAGCAGGCTCCCTGCTGAGCAGAGAGCCCGATGCGGGGCTCGATCCCAGGACCATGAGATCATGACCTGAGCTGAAGGCAGAGGCTCAACCCTCTGAGCCACCCAGGTGCCCAGAAGCTGCAGGAAGTTATCCAGAAAATCTGGCTAAGATAATTCCTGCAGGTGGCTACAGTAAACAACAGATTTTAGATGAAATAGCTTTATACTGGAAAAAGATGCCATCTCGGACTTTCATAGCTACAGAGGAAAAGTTTAAAGCCTGGCTTCAAAGCTTCAAAGGACAGGCTGACTTTTGTGCTAGGGGCCAATGCGGCTGGTGGCTTTAAGTTGAAGTCAGTGCGCTCAATGACTATTCTAAAAATCCTGGGGCTCTTAAGAAGTATGCTAAATTTACTCTGCCTATGCTCTATAAATTTACCAACAAACCTGGATGACAGCATATCTGCTTACAAGATTCACTGAATATGTAAAGCCTGCTGTTGAGATCTATGACTCAGAAAAAAGATTCCTTTCAAAATATTATTGTTTATTGACAATGCCCCTGATCACCTAGGAGCTCTGAAAGAGATACACGAGATTCATGTTGTCTTCACGCCGCTAACACAGCACCCTTCTGCAGCCCGTGGATCTAGGAGTAATTTTGACTTTCAAGTCTTATTATTTAAAAAATACATTTCACAAGACTGTAACTGCTATAGATAGTGATTCATCTGCTCTGATATATCTGGGCAAATTAATAACCTTCTGGAAAGGATTAACCATTTTAGATGCCATTAAGAACATTGGGTGAGGGGCGCCTGGGTGGCTCAGTGGGTTAAGCCGCTGCCTTCGGCTCAGGTCGTGATCCCAGAGTCCTGGGATCGAGCCCCGCATCGGGCTCTCTGCTCGGCGGGGAGCCTGCTTCCTCCTCTCTCTCTGCCTGCCTCTCTGGCTACTTGTGATCTCTCTGTCAAATAAATAAATAAAATCTTAAAAAAAAAAAAAAGAACATTGGGTGAATGGGCTCCTGGGTGGCTCAGTGGGTTAAGCCTCTGCCTTCGGCTCAGGTCATGATCTCAGGATCCTGGGATCGAGCTCCCTCTCTCTCTGCCTGCCTCTCTGCCTACTTGTGATCTCTTTCTGTCAAATAAATTAATAAAAATCTTTTTTTTTTTTTAAAGAACTGTTGTGATTCATGGGAAGAGGTCACAATATCAACATTAACAGGGGTTTGACCTCATGGTTTGAGGGGTTCAAGACTTCAGTGAAAGAAGCAACTGCAGATGTGATGGAAGTAACAAGAGAGCAGGAATTGGAGCTGAATGGAGGACACAGGGAGATGGAGAGGAGAAGGGAGTTGAGGGAAATTGGAAGGGGAGATGAACCATGAGAGACTATGGACTCTGAAAAATAATCTGAGGGTTTTGAAGGGGCGGGGGTTGGGAGGTTGGGAGAGCCAGGTGGTGGGTATTATGGAGGGCACGTATGGCATGGAGCACTGGGTGTGGTGCATAAATGATGAATTCTGTTACGCTGAAAAGAAATTAATTTAAAAAAAATTTTAAAAAAGAAGAAGAAGAAGAAGCGGAGCTGAGGGTGGATTGAGAGCTGAGACTGGATTGCCGCAATCCTGTGATAAAACTTCCATGGATGAGGAGTCACTTCTTACAGATGAGTAAAGAAAGAGGTTACCTGAGATGGAAACTACTCCTGGTGAAGACGTTGCAATGACAACAAAGAACTTAGAATATCACATAAACCTACTTGATTTTGAGAGGACTGAAAGTTCTCTGGTCAGTAAAATGCTATCAAACAGGATTGCATGCTACAGAGAAATTGCTTGTGAAAGGAAGAGTCAATTCTTGTGGCACATTTCATTGTTGTCTTATTTTAAGAAACTGCTACAATCACCCCAACCTTCAGCAACCACCATCCTGATCAGTTAGCAGCCATCAACATTAAGGCAAGACCGCTCCACCAGCAAAAAGATCAGGACTAACCAAAAGTGCCAATGATGGTTAGCATTCTTTTAGCAATAAAATGGCTTTTATTTTATTTTTTTAAAGATTTTATTTATTTATTTGACAGAGAGAGCGCGAATGAGCACAGCAGGGGGAGCGTCAGGCAGAGGAAGAGGGAGAAGCAGGCTCCCTGCTGAGCAGGGAGCCAGCCCTGGGTCTCGATCCCAGGACTTTGGGATCATGACCTGAGCTGAAGGCAGACGCTTAACCGACTGAGCCACCCAGGGGCCCCAACAAAATGTCTTTTAAATAATGTAAGTATGTGTTTTTTTAGACGTAATGCACACTGAATAGCCTGCAGTATAGTTATGTTACACTATGGTTGAAACCAAAAAATTCATTTGACTTGCTCTGAGATACTCATGGTATCTGGATGAGTGGTAGACTGGAACCGAAACTTCAATATCCCCACAGTATACCTGTATCTTGTTTGTTTACTTGTTTTGTTCTGAGTTATACAACTATAATGTAAGCTCCATGAAAACATCCTATCTATCTTGTTCACTGCTGCATCTTCAGTGCCTTAGAATAGTGCCTGCAGAGCATCAGATGTTCAATCAGTATGAACCGAACAATGGAATGAATGAGTGGAGTGTTAGGATTGGGAGAACCAGCCAAGGAAAACTAAGTAAAACTGGAATGGTATGCATATGGCTAGAAAAAGAGAGAAATCCGGAGAGGAAATCGGGGCCAGTAACCAATCTTCTGAGAAGGGGAAATAGAAAGTGAAAATAAAAGAACAACCACAGTTTTTTTCTTTGTGAAAGAATGAATCATTCTTACCTTTCTCTACACTCCCCATCCCAAAAGAGTGACCAGGGTCTTTTGTTCTGGAGATCAGGACTTTTCTCACCCAGAAGACAAATGAACAAATTTGAGAGGCTTTTGTTTTTGAAATCAGCCCAGAGTCTCAGAGGTGACAAAGTTGTTTTGACTGAGAGAAGGAAGTGCTCTTTGGATTAGACGGGGACAGAGGAGAGAGAATCTCCCAAGCCTCACTCTGGAGTGAATGGTGCTAAAGGGCCTGGTAGTCTTCTTGGACAGCCAGGTCCTGCTTCACTCTCCCACAGACCCCTGGGATGGCAGAACCTTGAATGGGGAGGACTGTGTGCTCAAGGAGGTGAGCAAAGACACGGCTGTGTGGGAGCCTCGGCAGAAGTCTGCATGCCCCAGGAAAGTTTAGAGAAAAGGTCCTAGAATAGACAATTTTCCTGGGCAAAGAGTTTCAAGGGTGGCTGGCACTGATTAGAGATTTTCCCCAAATACCTATAAGCCCCTGAAAAAGGACCAAGGTTGGATTTTATACCCATTGGTGGATATTTAGTCTAGAAAACTAAAGGATATTTAATCTAGAAAACTAAAGAAATGTAATGTTTCCGCAACCCATATGTCATGGAACAAAGCTTTACCTGTTAACGGTGTTTAACACCAGCCTTCACCCCTTCCTTTAAAGTATTTAGGTTTCTTGGTTCAAAGAGACCACCAACTTGATTTGTTAACCTGCCTCTCAGGAGTTGGAAGCTGGAACTGTTCTAGGATATGTGTGTATGGGTATGCATGCTGCTCTATGAAACATGCCTATTCCCGTCCGGTTCCTCTCTTACCAATTCAAAGAGCCTGAGTCAAAGGTAGACTTGGATAAAGACATCCCCTGGAAGTGGAAGAAAATGTTGCTGGGCAGAGTGGCATGCAAGATTGGGATTGCTCAGAACTAGGGCTCCTCAGGCTCCCCTATGAAACCCATCTGCAGGTCTGCACTGCCCCCAGGTGGCCACACCAAAGCTCTGCCCCCCACTTGGTTTGGGAAGAAGAATATCTGAGATAAGCGTGTGTCTCTTCCAGCTGGAGCTCTTTGGAGACCCAGTAGTGTGTAGACAAGATCGGTAATCACCAAACTGGACACTGAAATGTCTAACAAATGTCTTTTTACAATGTCACTGTATGATTTTGGCATAAATATATTCAGAAAAATCAATTCAGTTCGCTAGCTAAAATGTTCAGGGATTTGGGGCAAGGGAACGTCAGGTAACTGAGGTTTAGCTAAAATAATTTTTCTGTTTCTATTATTAAAGACTTTTTTAAACCTATGAATACTCTTCTGACATTCAATCATTCAAACAATGATTAGTGACTTAGTTTATGCTATGCACTATATTAGAAATGGAGGATATGAAGACATTGTCTCTGTCTGCAGAGAGCCCATGTTTCAGGTAAAGAGATATGTAAGTATAATGTAATTATATTTACTTATCATCAAGGACCACTCCTTATCTGCCATACATAAGGGACTGGAACCCTAAGTTTATATCCATTCAGGTATATTTTCTTGATTTTTGTACACGTAACATGAGTGATGTATAGATAAAATCTGTAACTAGTATTTGTAAAGATTTTATTTTTTATTTGACAGACAGAGATCACAGGTAGGTTGAGAGGGAGGTGGTGGGGGGGGCGGGAAGCAGGCTCCCTGCCAACAGAGAGCCCAACATGGGGCTCAATCCCAGGACCCTGAGATCATGACCTGAGCCAAAGGCAGAGGCTTAACCCACTGAGCCACCCAGGCGTCCCATAACTATTATTTGTGAAATAAAATATCTGAGTCTCTCAAAGTCAGTTTAAGAAATTCAAGGCCAGCCTCTGCCTTCTGCTCAGGTCATGATCCCAGGGTCCTGGGATCAAGCCCTGCATTGGGCTCTCTGCTTAGCAGGGAGCCTGCTTCCTCCTCTCTCTCTGCCTGCCTCTCTGCCTACTTGTGATCTCTGTCTGTCAAATAAATAAATGAAATCTTTAAAAAAAAAAAAAAGAAGAAATTCAAGGTCATCCTAAGAGAAAAATGAAAACACCATCATTAGACACCCAGCCCTGAGGAAGTCCACCTTAAAGTTATTAGGCCTGTAGACAGAGATGAAACTGACAAACCTTACATCCTTTGTCCTAGGCTGCAGTAGGGAATTTACTCTTCTTCTGAGAAGGGACTTTAGATGTCAAAGGAAAACAAAGATTGAAAACAAACTCCTCTCTGAAAGTGTATAAATCAGCTATGGAAAACATTTCAGAAGTCTTCTGGCCAGTGACTCTTTCTGCCCAGCCTGGTATAGTGCTGAGGCCGTGTGCCCAGATTCTAACAAAAAACCAACTTCTGCGGTTAGAATTATTTATTTATGACTCCCCTTCTCATTGTGGATCATTCATGGCAACATCTAAGTAACCAATTGGTTCCTCTTTGTCCCCATCATTCATTAATCAGTGCATTCCCAAAGGCTACACATTTTGATTTTCAAATCAAGTTAAACATAATGAGAAATCTCACTGCCGCCAATGCCGCCCCAAATCTCAAAGTTAAATATAAGGTATTTGGGGGTTGTCTATTGTTTTTAGAGAATTCTTGCCAAGCTCCTTGCAGAAAAATAAGTTGACCTCATTAGTATATCATGTCATCACCATTGGCCCATTTTCTTTCCGATTTTGGTGATGAAATCCTTCTATCACCAGAGCAGACTTTAACTGTCAGATTTCTGAAGCAATTCTCCTTTGGACTTACCTGTGGAAATGGCCGAGTGGGAAGGGTCAGTGAACTCAGAGACCAAGCTTTAGTTCGGTGGCTTTGGTAGCCCTGCTTTCCCACTTCTTTTTATGCAACCCTGAGCTGTAAATTACCTCAAGCTGTGGTGCCACCCCTCAGACCACTTTATCTGGCCTCCTAGATCTTCTGTGCTCTCAGGGCTCAGGGCCCTTTATATTCTCCTGCTCCCTGGCCTTCTCTGTCTCAAGGATCTCTACCTCCTAGGGAGTTAAAACTCAGCAAGAGTTTCCCTGGTGTGAGTTATTTTGCTTTAAGGCTACTTTTCTATCACATTTCTAATATGGAAGCAGCCATAAATTAAAATGCACAAAACTTAATTTTGGACACAAAGGATTTAGTGCAATTGAATTTCAGGCATTGTCTGGGTCTCCCTGAAGTTGAGCCTGCTGTCTAGGGACTTCCTGTCCATAGCTTTGGAGCAGTTTGATAATTTAAAACATCACTTAACTATGACAGATCCCTGGTACAGCCAGAACCCAACGGATTCCTTTCTTTCATCCTCTTCCTCTTCCCTTCCCTCCCTCCTTTCCTTCCTTTCTTTCCTTCTTTCTTATAAGCTGTATGCCCAACATAGGGCTTCAACCCACAACCCCAAGATCAAGAGTTGCATGCTCTACCAACTGAGCAGCCAGGTGCCCCCAACAGATTTCTTAATTAGGACTTCATCCAGTGCCATTCTCCAAGTTGAATCAATACTACTTACTAGCTATGTGACCTTAACAAGTTATTTAACCTCTTTGGGCCTCAGCTTCCCCAGATGTAAAATAGGGACAATGATACTCCACAGTGTTAATGTGAACTTTAAATAAGATATGATATGTATAATACATAAATTCCAGTTCCTTTAACCTACTTCTACATTTTAGAGAGAATCTATTTACCTGCCTACCTCTTGCTTCAAAGGTGGTATAAGGCTTGGGTTGAAATATTCCTCAAGGGCACTTCTAGGAAGGATATGGGGTGAATACCCTAAAAAATAACAAGGACTGGTCTCTCTCTTTCTCAGATTACAATGGTAAGATCAAGAAATACTCTGTCCGAATTTAGCTCCACTTCAGAGAATGCTTGCAATGTTCATTTCTGGGACAAGCCTATTAGTAGGCAAGACCAGGATTCATTAACATATCCCAGCCCAGAATCTTGATGACAGCAATGATTTTTATCTTACAGTATGGGGCGGAAGGTATAAGGTCATATATCTGGCAGATATATAGGGCTTTTAAGGGCAAAAGTATTTGTCACAAGAACATGACATTACCAGGTCCATGTTCTAGATAATTATTTACATGACTCACAACTCTTTGAAGCAGGAATCCTCTTACTCATGTTTATTTCCTTTAAGTATCTACCATATTTCTTTGCACATTGAAGGCATTTATTAAATTTCATGGGCTCAGTATCCTAGAACATGAAATTGAAGGGAAAAAATGTAACTTATAATTACGAGAGGGTAAGATCCAGACTGACTAAAAGAACCAGGAAGAAACCAAAGCTGGGCAGAATCTTTTCTCCTTCCTTCCTTCCTTCCTTCCTTCCTTCCTTCCTTCCTTCCTTTCTTGTTTCTAAATTTTAAAAAAAGATTTATTTATGAGATTGAGAGAGTGCACATGTGAGTGGGGGGAGGAGCAGAGGGAGAGAGAAAGAAATCCTCAGACTCCCTGCTGAGTGCAGAACCCCATGGTTCTTGATCCCATGTCCCTGAGATCATGACCTGAGCTAAAATCAAGAGCCAATGCTTAACTGACTGAGCTACCCAGGTGCCCCTGGCAGAACTCTTTTCGATGTATCAGACTTGGCTCACATAACTTTTATCTGAGGACCTTCACCATCTACTAGAAAGTTACTCTTGCACTCAAGAAGGACTATCTTAGGATATGTTGTTAGCAGCATAACTGGTTAGAAGAGTGGCTGAAATAGATAGCCTTCTTCCTCAAGCCATGCTTAGTTACCAGCAAGGGATAAGTGAAACCTTTCCCCCTACTGTGGAATGGGTTAAGACAGTATGACACCAGCCATTTTGAACTGCCCATGGGGCTGGAGCTTGGTTCAAATCCCCTCTGTTTGGAAAGAGTCCTATTGCTTAAGAAAATTGAAGTTTTTCAGTCAATCATTACCTCCTCTGTGTTTTGTCCTTGATGCTAATGGAGTGTGTGCTACTGTAATTCATTAAAATTCTCCTTTCCCTTAAAACTTAGTTTTGCTACTTTCGGGCTCACTAGTATGATTTTTTTTTTTTTCCTGAGAGCTAAAAGGGGAGTGTTTCAGGCTGGGGGAGCCAGAAGTAGAGAGAATGACTAGGGTATGAGTAAACTGCTAATGGTATTGTCTCCTCCATTAGATTTTAACTCTGTGTATCCATACTGCCCAGTGGGATTCCGTGTTGGCTATTCAATAAATGCTTACTTATTAATAAGTGAATATAACCAACATTGCAAAAAATGGTATGTGTGAGATTGATAGTATAGGTAATATGCGCCAGAGAAGTGCAGAAGAAGAAATTCTTGTGAGCCAAGATGATCAAGGACGTTTCTATGGAAGGAGTAGGAAAGTTCCACGGAAGAATTTGACTCTCTGGACAGAGATGAGATGAAATATGATAAGAATATAGACTTTCAAATCACTTAAACTCTGTGAGCCTCAATTTTCTTCTTCTTTTTTTAAGATTTTTATTTATTTATTTGAGAAAGAGAGAGAATGAGAGGCAGAAACATGAGAAAGGGGAGAGTCAGAGGGAGAAGCAGACTCCCTGCCAAGCAGGAGCATGATGCAGGTATCAACTCTGGGACTCCAGGATCATGATCTGAGCCAAAGGCAGTCGTCCAACCAACTAAGCCACCCAGGTGCCCCTCAATTTTCTCTCTATCCAAAAATATATGTTTAAAAAAAATCAGGGCAAGGGCGCCTGGGTGGCTCAGTGGGTTAAGCCGCTGCCTTCGGCTCAGGTCATGATCTCAGGGTCCTGGAATCGAGTCCCACATCGGGCTCTCTGCTCAGCAAGAAGCCTGCTTCCCTCTCTCTCTCTCTCTCTGCCTTCCTCTCCGTCTACTTGTGATCTCTCTCTGTCAAATAAATAAATAAAATCTTAAAAAAAATCAGGGCAATAAGTCTACATCATACATAAAGAGTAAATGAGACAGCTATATAAAGTAATTAGCATGGAGCATGATGCACATAAAAGAATTTTTTTCCTTCTGTAAGTTATCTTCCTTCTACCAACCTGTATAGTCATCCCACTGGACTTCAAGGCTGTCCTGACAGTATTCTGGAGTTCACAGTATCATTTCCTTTGCCAGCCAAGGAACTTTCTAGCTCCTCTAGTGAAAGATATTTCAGGGAGTCTTTGTTCTCTCGCTAAGGACAAATGAGATAAATAAGCATGCTAAGTACTTTTTATCTTCTATCCTTGAGCACATATGACTATGGGAAACCTTTTTACTAAGCAATGCATCTCCAATTTTATTTCCATTTCCACTTCACAGAACTTTATTATTGGAAGAGCCCTTTGAAATAATTTAATATGTATTTCTTTTTTATATATTAAAAAAAAAAACATTAACCTAGAGCCATTACGTGATTCACTCAAGCTAGTTAGTTGCAGAACTATGAACTATATACTTGGGTAGTTTTTATGTGGACATGTGTTTTCATTTCTCTTGGGTAGAATCGATGGTTCATATGGCAACTCTATATTTAACATTTTGAGAAGCTGCCAAACTGTTTTCTAAAGTAGCTGCACCTCTGTTTCTTTATTTCTGGCACCCTGGGGCGCAAGAAGATTATGGCTCATAAGCAGGTACTATGGATAGGAAATAGATACGCAGAGAAACTACTTTCCAAGCATGTACTACATTAACCATGTGTTTCAAACATTTTTTTTATTAACAGATTTTAATTAAACAGATTTTTTTTAATTAAACAGATTTTTATTTATTTATTTGACAGAGAGATCACAAGTAGGCAGAAAGGCAGGCAGAGAGAGAGAGAGGAGGAAGCAGGCTCCCTGTGGAGCAGAAAGCCTGATGCGGGACTCGATCCCAGGATCCTGAGATCACGACCTGAGCTGAAGGCAGAGGCTTAACCTACTGAGCCACCCAGGTGCTCCTAACCATGTGTTTCAAATTCATACTATCTACGTTGTTCAGGAATGTTGAATTGAGAAATTAACACAACCCACATAAAAGTGGGTTTAGAACTGATCAAATACAGAGGTGTCCATGGACAGGGTAACCTAAAAGTCTATACCTAGACAAACTATAATTTAAAAGTGAAATAAATGTATTTAAAGACTTAAAGAGGGGCACCTGGTTGGTTCAGTCAGTTAAACGTCTGCCTTTGGCTCAGATCATGATCCCAGGGTGTTGGGATAGAGCTCTACGTTGGGCTGCCTGCTCAGTGGGGAGTCTGCTTCTCCCTCTCTCTCTGCCTGCCTCTCCACCTGCTTTTGCTTGCGTTCTCTCTCTCTGTCAAGTAAATAAATAAAACCTTAAAAAGAAAATAAAGACCTATAGAGACTTAAGACATTCACCATCAAAACACTCTTACTGAAAGAACTATGAAGGAAGGTACTCAAACCAGAATCAAAACCTAGAAGGAAATAGGAGAGTGCAAGAAACAATGGTGAAAAAAAAGTTGTTAAACATGTTGACACATCATGCTAGCTCATAGGACTAGCATAGACTTTAAGCTAAAAAAAAAAAAATTACAGGGTAATCTTATCCATGAACATAGTTGTAAAAATCCCAAATAAAATATAAACAAATCAGATTCAATTCATGATCAAGAAAGATATTGCCATAGGAATGGTTCCACATTAGAAACTCTATTTATGTATGGGTGGGGGATGGGCTAGATGGGTGATGAATATTAAAGAGGGCACTTGTTGTGATGAACACTGGGTGTTGTATATAAGTGATGATGTATGTAAGTGATGAATTCTGCAGAAACCAATATGTTAAGTAAAATTTGAATTAAAAAGAGAGAAAAGAAACTTTATGTAATTCAGAACTATATAATCATTTCAAATATATGAAAAAAATTAAATAGAACAACACCCATTCATGATTTTGCTCTATCTGTATTCATGATTTTTTACTCCTCTATATTCTGCATTTTCCCATTCCCCTGCACAGAGAAAACCCCATCTCCAAAATCTTATTAGGAAGAGATCCCATCTAGAGAGTCTGTACATTTTTTTTTTTTTTGCAAAAGAGGAGAAGCTATTAGGATGTATTTCCTGCCATTTACAAGTCTGATTAAAGTCCTCAGCAGAGAGTCTTCAGAAGATCAGATACAATGTTTTGAATACAAGCAGTTATTTGCCACATCACAAACTTTCCTTGCTCTCTTCAAGCCCCTTGCCCACCTAATTTGCAGCAGATGACTTTACCTCCTACTTTTAAGATGAAAAGAGAACCCCCTAGTAATAAACTCCTCTAAGTTCTTTCTATCTCTTCTACTCCTTTCTTTCAACCCAAGAGTCCCTGCCCCTGTTCAAGGCCTACTCTTCCACTAGACCCCTTGGTCACACCTTGCCCTATCCTTTCTATCTCGTCCATTCTTACCTTCTTTCTGGAAATTTGGCTAAGCTCTTCAGTCTCATCTTTTCTATTGTTCTTTTCTCCCTTTCCCTACCACCCCCTTTCTATTTTTTTTAAAGATTTTATTTATTTATTTGGAAGAGAGGGAGTGAGAGAGAACGCAAGTGGGAGGTGGGCAGAGGAGACAGGGAGAGAGAGAATATCAAGCAGACTCAACACACACAGAACCCAGTGTGGGGCTCAGTCTCACAACCCTGAAATCATGACATGAGCTAAAATCAAGAGTTGGACACTCAACCCACTGAGCAACCCAGGCACCCCGATTCCTTTCTTTGCAGCATGTGGCACTGCTGACCTCTCTTCCCAAAACACAATCCTTCTTTGGTTTCTATGACATCATCCCTTTCCTTGTCCTGTTTCTCTGATGGCTCTCTTTTCAGATCCACTAAATAGAGAGCATCCTCGTTTGCCAGCCTTCTAAATGTTAGCATTGCCCAAAGGTTCCAGAGCACCTAAACTTGTAAGGTCTTTGTGAAGGTTAAGTAATATAATGCATTTGAAGTACTTGGCACTATTGAATAAGGAAAGGGTTAAGATATAGGCAGAGAGAAATAGGGAGCCCCTGGCTTGGCTTTCTACTATTCCTTTCTACTATTCCTGGTAGGCAGAAGCACTAAGGCAGAGTGAACAAAAGATAAGAAAACAGACCACGTGGCCTTGGATGTTAGGGAGTATTTTTTTGGAAGCTACAATGTATCATAGAAAATGACTAAATCTCAAAGAAGTAAGTCATTAAGGGTATTATCAATAGTCCATGCTCAAACCAAGACAGCACAAGAAACTCAAGGCCACAAGCTTCCCAGTCAGTTCTCAATAAAAGACTGACATTAAAATCCCTCAGTGACAACCCATTCAGGAGCCCTCTCACTCCAGAGTGCTTTTTCCTTTCTGCTCTCACCTTCACTAAATAAACTTTCACTTCACCTCACCCTTTCGTGTCTGCAAGATTCATTCTTCAACTCTGTGAGACAAGAACCCTGTGATCCTGTAACACTATGTCTGGCACAGAGTAAAAATCACTCAGTAAATGGTTAGGAGGATGATGACAATGACAACAGTGACGATGATGATGATTCACTATTTTCTTCCAGCTTCGTACACTCTATTTGAGTCATCTCGTCCACTCTCAGGGCTTCAGCTCCCGCACGCAAATTGATGACTCTTAAATTAGTATCTCCAGTAGTTGAGACCTTTTTTCAAAACATGTATTTTCTGCTGCCTATCAGATATTTCCTGACCACTATTCGGTAAAATTGGGTACTCTTATAGTAGGCTTTACACGGTTGTTAATATTAAAGTTTTGTGTTAACATCTTGGTTTTTCCCACTACCACTGTGTCTTATGTACCACATGTAGCACATTCCCATCAGAGAGCAAATCATTCTCCCTTACAATCAGAATCAGGGTGGATAGGGTGGTACTTTGGTAACTGACCCTTGAAAACTACAGTTTATCTTTATAAGGGCATATGCCTTCCCTGATCTCACTTCAGAATCATTGCTTGACAAGGAGCTCACTAATGTCAAGGATTATTTTATTCATCTCTGTGTCTCTAACACCTGGCATGCTGATTAATATATAATGGTTACTTATTGAATGTTCCTGAATGAATTAGTGAATGACATCAGGACTAGCTTATATGTGTTCCCAAACTCTCTTGTGTGTAGTAAATTAAAGCTAGACTTTGGATTTTTTAAAAAAATTAACTGTTTTTATGAATTCAAGTCTAGTCAATTTATTTTTTAAAGGTTTTATATATTTATTTATTTATTTATTTGAGAAAGAGCGAAAAGAAGGAGAGAGAGAGAACATGAGTGGGCTCAGGGGCAGGGGGAGGAGTAGGCTCTCTGCTGAATAGGGAGCCAGATGTTGGGCTCCATCCCGGGACTCCAGGATCATGACCAGAGCTGAGGGCAGACACTTAACCAACTGAGCCACCCAGGTGCTCCCCAGTCCAGTCAGTTTAAATACAATTTAGTGAAACCATATTGCTACTTACCTCAATACAGATGGTCTGAAACATTAACCTTGTTAATTTATAAAACCCTAGTCTATGCCTTCTTCAACATAGTTATGTTCCATAAGGCCATTGGCAGTGAATGGGCCACCAGCTTCAGCATTTAGGCTCTAATACCTATGTGGAAAGTCTCTGAATATGTGTAAAAAATATTCCTAATTGATTGTGGGCAGTATATATACAATCTAAGTGATTTTCTCCTCTGGCACTTATCAAAAGAGCACTTGTCTTTTCATGGAAATGGATCACATTAGATGCTCATTCATAAAAGAAATTGCCATGTATTTAAGCCATCCAGAAAACACAGCCATTCATAGGCATATTGGTATTATTGGCACTCAGTGACATAATAGCCTTCCTTCTAAACACAATCATCAGTTGAAATCTTCTGTGACCCTCAATGAGCTAAAAATTAAATAAAGCCGAAGACAAATGTATCAACAACCAGCACGTTGTTTTGAGAAGAAAGTTTTATAGTTTCTGAAAATAAAGATAGTTTATCTTCAGTCTCAATGCATAGGTATATAATAACAGATTTCCCAGAATGTTGAGCTGTTGCTAAATAAAAATAAAAATTTAAGCGATAATTTCATTCACTGGAAAATATGTATTGAGCTGTATAGCAGACACTACATAGAGGAAAGGCAATCCCGGCCTTCCAAAAGCTTTTAGATTATTGGGGACCACAGATTAATAAGCCAGGTATAGGAAAGGCATTCCCAAGCAGAGGCAACAGTACATGCAAAGGCACAGAGGTCAGAGACAGGACAGATGTTTCCATAAACAGTTCCATGCAGCTAGAGGACAGGAGCAAATGTATTTTGGGGATATACTGAGGTCGGAAAGAGAAAAAAGGGTCAAATATGCCATGCTAAGGGAGCTTTATTTGCCATACTACGCAATTTGGATTTCATTCAGGGACCACTGAAGAACTCTCTGACAGCGGTGAAGGGAGAACACTAGTATGGAAGTAAATTAGAACTAGGAGATTAGTTGGACGCTATAGTAAAAGTCCAGCTAAACCAGTAAGAGGGCCTAACCTAAAGGAGCGGGGATGAAGAACAGAGGTGAACACTTTCTCTTTTATCTCTAAGTATAAGCAATTTTATTATCACATCCCTTGGTATGGTTTTCTTCATGTCTTCTGTCTTTAGGGTTCATTAAACCTCTTGGCTCTATGGCTTTATAGTTTTTATCAAATTAGAAAATTTTTCAGTCAATATATCTTCATATATTTTTTCTGTACTCCCTTTCTTTTGGGGACTTGAATTATACACATATTAGGTCACCTGAAGTTGTCCTACAGCTCACTGATATTCTTTTTTACTTTTAAGTCTTTTTCTCTGTGTTTTATTTTGGATTGTTTCTACTGGTTTATCTTCTAGCTCTTTAATCTTTGCTTCTATAATATCTAATTTGATATTAACCCTACCTAATGTATCTTTCATATTCAATATTTTATTTTTCATCTCTGAGAGTTAGATTTAGGTCTTTTAAAATATCTTCCATATTTTCCAAAAATATCTTTTTAATTATCTTCCATAACTCTACTTTTCTTTTCTTTTTTTTTTTTTTAAGATTTTACTTATTTGACAGAGAGAGAAACAGTGAGAGAGGGAAACAAGCAGAGGGAGTCGGAGAGGGAGAAGCAGGCCTCCTCCTGCTGAGCGGGGAACCCAATGCAGGACTCAATCCCAGGACCCCAGGATCATGACCTGAGCCAAAGGCAGACGCTTAACCAACTGAGCCACCCAGGCGCCCCTCTACTTAACATTTTCAATTTTTCCTCTAACTTCTTGAACATATGGAATATATATGTAACAACTATTACATATATCTACTAATTCTAGTTCCTGTGCAATTCTTGATCTGTTTATATTAATTTTCTCCTCAGTATGCATCATATTTTCCTGCTTCTTTGCATCCTGATAACTTTTACTGGATGCCAGACATTGTGAATTTTATCTTATTGGAGCTGGTAATCTGAGGATTATTCTCTTTGCTCTTTTCCAGTGGTACTTTACCCAGCCTCAGGTAGTTTCCTCAAATGATGTTCTGATTGTTATTTAACTGAAGACTCAAGGGAGATTCTCTGTAGATTTCTGGAGTGCTTTGTCTCTGTGAAGCCCTCTTCTCTTCTCGAAACTGTGTTCTGTGAATTCTAGCTGCTTTGGCCTCCCTGGATCTCCAGCTCCATCTTAGTTCAGGGAGATTGCTGAACTCCTCCTGGGTTCTCTCCCCAATAGCAGGATTCAGAGTCAAAACATACCTTGGAAATAAAATCAACATGACTTGATAAGCAATTAGAAAGGGAAGATGGAGGATGTTGACAGTCCGAATGGTGGTGTCATTCCCCAAATTGGGGGATTCATGAGCAAAAACATAGACTGGGTACTGGACAGGACAGGGGAGGTAAGGAGCTTTGTTTAGGGCATAATTAAGAAAGAGGTCTTTATGGGCAAATATAGCTGTAGATATCCTTCTCTTGTTCAGAGTGAATAAATCAATTAGAGGTGGAGATTTCAGAAGCACAGAGTACAGAGTTGAAAAAGGACTTTATGTTACTTCCATTTTGACTGCAAACTTTCTAATTGATTAAATTCTTCTCTCCAGGGTGCCTGGGTGGCTCAGTTGGTTAAGCGACTGCCTTCAGCTCAGGTCATGATCCCAGAATCCCGGGATTCCGGGATCAAGTCCCATATCGGGCTCCGGGCTCGGTGGGGAGTCTGCTTCTCCCTCTGACCTTCTTCCTTCTCATGTTCTCTCTCACTCTCTCTCTCAAATAAGTAAATAAAATCTTTAAAATAAATAAATAAATAAATAAATAAATAAATAAATAAATTCTCTCCAACTTATCTCTTAACTCAGGCAAAAGACCCCAAGGGCAAAGTGTTCCCTGAAGGGCACCAAAATTATCCCCTCAAGCAATAAGGACTACCCTGAGCCAGCAAAACTCCTGTGATAACTAACCTCAAGACAATGATCAACTTGACCTTCACTGCCCACCTGCATGTACACATTGACTTCTGTCCCACATTTTCCTTATATAAACCTGGAGGTATTTTCAGCACTTTAGTGACAGTCTTTGAGACTTTAGTCCACTGTCTTCTGGTGCTGGCCTCACTAAAATAAATTCCTTTCTTTTCCTTTCTTTTACCACCACTTGTTTCCCAGTTTTTGGATTTTGTCAGCAGTATGTGGCCAAACTTGGTCTGTTTGGGAGCCCCAGAGCCAGGTACTCTTGTACCCTTGTGCCCTGGCTATAGAGTCTGAAGCCATTGATTAGGTCATCCAGGGAGCACATACTGGGGAAAAAAAAAAGAGAGAGAGAGAGAGTGGAAAATAAAAGTATGGAGCATTCTAATATTTAAGGTGCCACAGAGGAGGAAGTCAGTAAAGGAAACTGAGGAGTATGTAGAGAAGGATGAGGAGAGCCAAGAGAGACTTGTCATTAAAGCCAAGAGACCAGAGGAATTTCAAGGAGAAAATACTCTGTTGTGTCCAATGTTCCAGAAAGGTCAGGTATGATAAGGAGAGAAAACTGTCTTTTAGCAATTTTAGCAAATTGGAAGTCACTGGTGACCTTAGAGAAGTTGTTTGTTTTTCCTTCAATAGACTGACTTTCATTGACTTGTTGATTCATTTGTCCATCTGTCCGTCCATCCATCCATTCATTCAAAGGACACTTAGGTACCAGTATCTGGAGACATAAATATGAATGAGAGCCTCTACCCTGAGGGAAGTCCCTGTTTAATAAACAAGGATTGACATATGGCTTAGTAAGTGTTAAAATAGAGTGATGAATGAAAGACTGATTGGTAGCACAGAGGGAATGTCAGAGAAGCTTTCCCAGATGAAAAACTAGAATTGAAATTCAGAAGGGTAGAGAGGGTCTCATCCTCTCTAACAGAATTGGGTCTGACTAGGATTTCTGGTACATACTCAAAAAGGACTGAAAAAGAAAGATCAAACCTTAAGGGTAGGGCACAAGAAGTAATAAGAAGGGTCAAAAATTCAGTTAATAAATAGTCTAGGAAATCCCTGGATTGTTCTCTTTATTCCTGAATCCTTGCCTTGCTTGCGCTAACCAAGTGCTAACCTTGTTCCAGCCCTAAGATAGTTACCTCCTCAATCTGTAGGTGATGACCTTGTCAATTCTAATCTCATCTTTCTTAAGGGACCAGTTTGATTTTTGTATCTCATGATAGGAGTCAGAAGAAGAAAATATTTTTCTTGCACATCTTAAGTTATTTTCAGTTAAAATTACATATTTTTGATAGCTTAGCAGGGATAATTTTTATTGACAAATATGAGTGTATTGATTCCTTATTTTAAACTTCTTGTTAAAGGATGAGGGTATGAGAAAATGTAAACTATTCCTAGAATATGATGAATATACCTTTCAAATAACATACTCTTTCAAAGACTTTTTTAGGGGGTATACAGTCTTGTGAGCTTTAATATGTGTATAGATTTGTGCAGTCATGCCCACAGTTAGGATGAAGAAAAATTCTATCACCCCCAAAATTCCTTTATGCTAACCCTTTACAGTCTCGCTCTCTAGTGTTGTTGTTTTTTTTTAAGATTTTATTTGTCAGAGAGAGAGAGAGGGCACACAAACAGGGGGAACAGCAGGCAGAGGGAGAAGCAGGCTCCTTGCTAAGCAAGAAGCCTGAGGCAGACTCAATCCTAGAACCCTGGGATCATGACCTGAGCCAAAGGTAGACGCTTAATAGACGCTTTATTGACTGAGCCACCTAAATATCCCAACTTTCTGTCCTTCTTTTTTCTTTCTTTCTTTGCATAGAAGAGCAGCTTATCCATCTGAGCAAATTTAAAAAGAAAGAGTTTAATAGAAGCTTCAAGTTCCCCTATACTCGATCCACTACTTTTTTTTAAATTAAATTAAATTTAATTTAATTTATTTTTTATAAACATATAATATATTTTTATCCCCAGGGGTACAGGTCTGTGAATCACCAGGTTTACACACTTCACAGCACTCACCATAGCACATACCCTCCCCAATGTCCATAACCCCACTCCCCTCTCCCAACCCCCCTCCCCCCAGCAACCCTCAGTTTGTTTTGTGAGATTAAGAGTTTCTTATGGTTTGTCTCCCTCCCAATCCCATCTTGTTTCATTTATTATTCTCCTACCCCCTTAACCCCCCATGTTGCATCTCCACTTCCTCATATCAGGGAGATCATATGATAGTTGTCTTTCTCCCACTGACTTACTTCGCTAAGCATGATACCCTCTAGTTCCATCCACGTCATCGCAAATGGCAAGATTTCATTTCTTTTGATGGCTGCATAGTATTCCATTGTGTATATATACCACATCTCCTTTATCCATTCATCTGTTGATGGACATCTAGGTTCTTTCCATAGTTTAGCTATTGTAGACATTGCTGCTATAAACATTCGGGTGCACATGCCCCTTCGGATCACTACGTTTGTATCTTTAGGGTAAATACCCAATAGTGCAATCGCTGGGTCATACGGTAGTTCTATTTTCAACATTTTGAGGAACCTCCATGCTGTTTTCCAGAGTGGTTGCACCAGCTTGCATTCCCACCAACAGTGTAGGAGGGTTCCCCTTTCTCCGCACACTACTTTTTTTTTTAAGATCTTATTTATTTATTCAACAGAGAAACAGCACAAGCAAGCAGAGCAGCAGGCAGAGGGAGAAGGAGAAGCAGGCTCTCTGCTGAGCAGGGAGCCTGATGTGGGGTTTGATCCCAGGACCCTGGAATCATGACCTGAGCTGAAGGCAGATGCTTAACCAACTGAGCCACCGAGGCACCCCATCCATCCACTACATTTAACCCCAGTGTAGTCAAATTCCAGCAAGCCCGAGGAGAGAAGACAAGCAAGGGACAGCTTAGAGAGCAAGAAAAATCCAACCTTTCTATTGGGCCTTCTTTTGGGGGGGAGACTGTTTATCTTTTAATGCTGATTTGACTCAACTTCAGTAAGTGGGAAATCATCAAATGCTCAGAGTTATCCCTTAAGAGGCACAAGGACATTGACAAATGTTTTTCCTACCTTGAAGACCAGCTGTTCTCTCCTCAGATGTTTTCTAGTCAAAGTGAATTTCTTCATCTTTTAAAGAACTGCAGCTTTTCTACAAAGGAGAAAACTGGCACCAGCTTCCAGAGAGGAAAAAGTTTAAGTTTCATAGAATTCCCTATGTCAGGAGAAAAAAAAACACAATCTGCACTTTGAAGGGTTTTGTTTCTAGACCTTCCCCACTTGCTTAGAAACTTTACACCATCTTGGGGCGCCTCGGTGGCTCAGTGGGTTAAAGCCTCTGCCTTCAGCCCAGGTCATGATCCCAGGGTCCTGGGATCAAGCCCCGCATCAGGCTGTCTGCTCCGCAGGGAGCCTGCTTCATCTTCTCTCTCTCTCTCTCTGCCCGCCTCTCTGCCTACTTGTGATCTCTGTCTGTCAAATAAATAAATAAAATCTTTAAAAAAAAAAAGAAACTTTACACCATCCAAATCTCCCCTCTGAAGCAGATGTCTGTGAGAAAGAAGCACAAAGATATTTTTCCAATGGTGATTCTCAGATGTGAGCTCCCCAGAATGAAGTGTAGCCCTGCTGTCATCTTCCAGGATAATCATGGTCTGAGTTCTCTGGACACATGCTTTTATGCAGTTTTAGCAAAAGAAGCCTAAATTTAGGGATGTGACAAAATCCTATCCTTTTCTCTGCTGCCTCACTTCTTATGCTAAAACTAGACTTTACTCTCCCAGTCATACAGGATTTATGACTAATTATGGTTAGGTTAATTTAGGTTATGACTAATTCTAGTCTGTCTAGGGCTAAGATAATTAAAATGTAACTGTCTCTTAGGTTGTTGTCCTAACTTGTATTCATCCTAATATTGGAAGGTGACAACAAGAACAACAAAATATATAAAGCTCTGTGCTTCCTAGATGATACAAAGAAGTTTTCTTAGAAAACGCTGTAAAGTTGAAAAGGGACTGAGCATGATGGGAACACGTGTTAAGTTGTTATGACAGGGAAGGAAATGGTAAGTTGGACATTTTGCAAGCAGATTTCAAAGTGGTACATTAGTTGTTGGGGGGGCGGGATGGGATAACTGGGTGATGGGCATTAAGGAGAGCACTCAATTTAATGAGCAATGGGGTGTTACATGGAACTAATGAATCACTAAACTCTACCTCTGAAACTAATAATATACTATATGTTAATTAATTGATTTTAAATTTTAAAAAAAGAAAAGAAAAACCAAAGTGGTACGTTAGTAGTTGGGGTTCAAGAGGCTCTAGAGAGAGCACTCAAATCCAGAGGTTACTAATGGCAATGGAATATAGTTTGGGAAGTTGCTAGTTTTACTGTGACTAGAAGAGCTACATGTGGTATTCTGGTATAAACTGGGAGTGGACAGGAGACTGTTTGGAAATATCTATAAAAAGCATGATGTGTGTGTAAATCCATGTCAAGCTGAAGTCATATGACTGCACTCATAATTAATTGCCTATGGGTACTGTATACTGTTCTATAGAAAAAGGATTAATTTTTTTTAAAAAAGGATTAATTCCAACAAGGCTCTTTTAAAAATCTTCTTATTATCGGTCTAGGTAATTTAGGTAGCAAAGAGATACTGTTACAGGATACCAGCTAAGAAGGATTGTGGTATGAACATGTCACTAAATGTTAATTAAAATAACACCAAATAGACTTGGGAGACTTGGACAGAGGGAGGGAAAGGGCATATACAGGCAGAGGAGGGAGAGCTTTTCCTGGGCTTTCCTCTCAGAGGAGTAGTGGCAGGGTCCTGGAGGAGACTCCTCATGCCACTGAAAGCAGAGAAGCCAACAAATATAGAGGACTAGAAAGACACATGTTCCTTTGATCTAGGAGGTTCTAGGGACCAAGTTTAGAGGGTTCCAGTTTGGTCTGCCTGGGAAGAAGGTGAATATGGAATTTTATGGTTTGACTTTCTGGTTTCTATCATTTCTTTTGCCACCGATCTCACCATTGGCGGGAAAAGGTGTAAAGTTATAAAAGCTGGCTAAAATGCAAGTATTACAAGAAGCAACCTCAAGTGTTTATCATTAGTCACCAAGTATAAAGATTAATATATTTTCCAGTTTTGTTGAAGAAGGCTGGTAAGAAGGGTATAAAGAAAGCTGGTAGTTCTTTAAAATCTGAATTTTAAGAGGGATCAGAGGGGCATCCTGGTGGCTCAGCTGGTTAAGCAGCTGACTCTTGATTTAGACTTAGGTTATGATCTCAGCCTCCTAGGATGGAGCCCTGCACTGGGTTCCCTGCTCAGCAGGGAGTCTGCTCCATGATTCTCTCTCGGTCTTCCCGTCCCCCGCTTGCTCTCTCTCTCTAAAATAAATAAATCTTAAAAAGAGAGAGAGAGAAGGGATCAGAAAAAGCAGATCCCTACTCATTATCTATAAGCCATGTTTAAAACTCATTAGCTTAATATTCAAGGCTTTCCATAAACTGGCCTTAGTTTTGTTTTGTTTTGTTTTTTACTATGAAGGGATTTAAGAGATACAACCTTCCAGTTATAAAATAACTGGTCATGGGATGGAAAATACAGCATAGAGAATATAGTCAATGACAGTATAATAACTTTTTATTTAAGATTTTGTTTATTTATTTGACAGAGAGAGAGAGCACAAGCAGGAGGAGCAGTGGGTAGAGGGAGAAGCAGGCGCCCTGCTGAGCAAGGATTCGATCCCAGGACCTGAGCTGAAGGCAGACGCTTAACGGACTGAGCCACCCAGGTCCCCCTGTAATAAATTTGTATGATGACAGATGGTAACTACTCTTACCATGGTGAACATTTCATGATACATGTAGTTGTATTACTATGCTATACACTGGAAACTAGTATCATATTGTATGTCAACTACGCTTTAATAATAATGATAATGATAATAATAATAATAATAATAGACAGCTATCGTGATAAACACACTGCCAACTAAACAACAAGATTATGAGCAAGGCTGTCCCCCTTTCCCCCAACACTGAGGCTCCTTTGTTTTAGAGATCTTGGTTGATTCTGACAACTGACCATTTGGACCACTTGTTTTTTCTCTTCCCACTTTAAACTTCCATTTTATGTTTTAAATTCACCAATAATGCACAAGCCTGTGAATTCTAAGCTCCTACCCAAGAAGACCCCAATAAAAGCAGAACCTCAGGCCAGTGTGCTCTCTTTCTAAGGATAAACTTGCTGTGTGGCCCTAGGTGTTGTATAATTTCCAGGTTCTGTAAGTAATAAACTTTTATTTTTTCAGTTTCCTGATGGTTGTTGCTGAAGGGCATTTTGCCATCACAGTAAGAACCAGAAGGCCCTTCCAACCACAATATTGGTTATTGATAGGCTGAGACCAGCACACAACAATCCTTAAGTTACATCCCTACTCCCAATATTTGTCCTCACTAGGGACAGAATTAGCCCTGGTCTCATGGGTACCTCTGTTTCAACTGTTAGCAGTTATTTTAGCCTTGACCACACCCAACACACTTAGCAATTAGTCAGCATGAACTATAATGACAGAAGAAACAAAACAAGGATCCTTTTTACTGAGATTTACCTGAATTGGACTCCCAAGATATGCCACACAAGCCTGCTTTGATGAACCCCGCAATGAACTCTATCCAGCCTTAGGGCTACAAACATGTTGTTTCCTCTTGCTAAATTACTTTCTCCTTATTTTTCTCAGGACTAATTCTCACTCATCCTTCAGGATTCAGTTTAAATGTCATTTCCTCAGTCACCCACACTCAAATTTCCACTGATTTTCTCACTCAGAGCACTGTATTCTTTTCCTTCATAAAAATTATTATAATTTGTAATTGCATGTTGCTTGTATGTTTATAATTTATTTACTATTCAACTCTCCTACATGAAGGTAAACTCCATGAGGGCAGGTATTATGTCTGTTTCACTCACCTGTACCTACCACTTGACAAAAAAGCCCAAGTTATCTGTTGAATGAATGAAAAATGGATGCCTGGTCTCATCTGGTGACCAATTCTTTTTTTTTTTTTTTTTTAAGATTTTATTTGTTTATTTGACAGAGAGAGAGATCACAAGCAGGCAGAGAGGCAGGTCGAGAGAGTGGGAAAGCAGGATCCCCGCTGAGCAGAGATCCTCACGCGGGGCTTAATCCCAGGACCCCGAGATCATGACCTGAGCCTAAGGCAGAGGCTCAACACACTGCGTCACCCAGATGTCCCCCCTTTTTAAAATATTTTGCTTATTTATTTGTCAGAGAGAGAGAGAGCGAGAGCACACAAGCAGGGAGAGAGGCAGGCACAGAGAGAAGCAGGCTCCCCACTGAGCAAGGAGCCCAATGTGGGACTTGATCCCAGAATCCTGGGATCATGAGCTGAGCTGAAGACAGCCGCTTAACCAACTGAGCCACCCAGGTGCCCCCCCGACTTTTTTTAAGTAGGCTCCACACCCAGCATGGTGCCCAACATGGGGCCTGAACTCAGGACCTGAGCTCAAGACCTTAGCTGGTATCGAGGGTCAGATGCTTAACTGATTAAGCCACCCAGGTACCCCTCATCTGGTGACCAATTTTTGACATGTTTTCTAGTTCATAAAAACTTGGTGGATTATCAAGGAAGATTGTTAGTATTTAGCTTCAAGTTTAAGTAATAGTTTTCTTGTGTGAAAACACATCAGACTTCTTTGAAGAAACATTCCCCTCTGAGGTATGGTTTTTAGAAGAGTTACATTTGATCAACTAAATCATCTTTTTATTTTTATTATTTTCAAAACTTTATTCACTTCAAAACCTTTATCAGAGACAGAATTCTGTCCTGGGGTAAATCATCCTTCTTAAAAAAGGTTAAATAAAATCTTACATCAAGTGAAATATATTCTATGTTTGCATTATATGAGGTCTATAATTCATAGAAATATTAATTATTATATATAAAAACAACTCCAAGTCAAAATTTCCAGGAATCGTTTCTTGTGAATAATAGTAGTATTAATGAGTTTACATTGACCAGACACATACATAAATAAATGATATTAAAAAGAATAGTTCCTTTCCCTATGCTTGAGGTTCTTTTATTTAAAGAAATGAAATATGAATAAAAAATCTGAAGTAGGTTATGCTGAGTGAAATAAGTCAAGCAGAGAGAGTCAATTATCATATGGTATTGCTTATTTGTGGAGCATAAGGAATGACATGGAGGACATGGGGAGATGGAGAAGAGAAGTGAGTTGGGGGAAATTGGAGGGGCAGATGAACCATAAGAGACTGTGGACTCTGAGAAACAAACAGGGTTTTGGAGGGGAAGGGGTGGCAGGTTGGGTGAGCCTGGTGGTGGGTATTATGGAGGGCATGTATTGCATGGAGCACTGGGTGTGGTGCATAAACAATGAATTCTGGAACACTGAAAAGAAATTTTTAAAAAATCTGAAGTAGGAGATATTTTGGTGAAAGTCTTTGCTTTTTTCTTTTTTTTTTTTTGTTTCTTTTCTGATTTTGCCTTTTGTTTTCATACTCCCTCTTGTGTCCCTTGCCTCTTTTTCTCTGCTTTTGTATGTTTGTTGCCTTCCCTTTGTTTTAGTGATATTAAACATGTCCCCCAAATTCTAGCATTTACTGAAATCAAACTGCATTTTTTCCCTTTCTTGATAATCAGATCCAAATAGCCCAGAGAAGAATCAATTTTTTGCTCAGGTGTTGACATAACTTCTACCCAACAAATCCTATGACCTGGAAATCCTCTTCCAAAAGAAAGAGATATTCCAGGGCTCACATCTAAAGCTCACTGCAGGTAACTCAAATCATAGCCACCATTATGCTTTGTAAAGGACCTCTGCTTCCCACTCCCACCTGTAGACATAAAAATATCCTTTGGGGGTACCAAGTAGAATAAATAACAAATGTACAGCTCTTTCAAAAATACTTTTCATGCATGGTCTCATTTAATTCTTACAACAAACCTATGAGTTAGATATTATTATCATCTCCATTTTACATAAAAGGAAACTGAAGTTCAGAGTGATAAAACAACTTTCCCAAGGTTACTCACCTAGTAACTGCCAGAATTAAGGCTCCAAGTAAGACTTCAATTCTCTAACCTGTAGTCTTTCTCCCATATCAAAAGTAAATCTCCATAACAAAAGTAAGAATAGGAATAGAAATAGTGACAAGTAAAGAAATACAATCCAAACTTAGGAAGCCTTATAAAACCATACGGTTGAGGAATCCTTCATGGGACTTCCTACTGCCTCATTCTACCTATTCTTCTCCTTCAAAGCGAATGTGCAAAAATGTCTTACATAGTAGAATTTCTCCTAGTGGGAAGAGTCATCAACTGCTCATAGGCCACTCTATCCAGAGGTGATTTATATTCTAACCAGATAGCAGTCTGAAAGTAGGCTCTGTACTTCAAGCTCTTATCATCTCTTATTTGGACAACTCCAAAAGCCTCCTAACAAACCTTTTTACCTTTTAGTCATATCCTCCCTCAGTCCACCTTCCACACTATTACTAGTAACATTTCTGAAGTAGGGGTCTGTTCATACCCTTCTCTACTTAAAATCCTTCAATGGCTTCTTAGGGTTGAATTCCATCCCCCCAAAATTCATATGTTGAAATCCTAACCTCTAGTACCTCTGAATGTGACTGTGTTTAGAGACAGGGTCTTTAAAGGGGTAATTAAGTTAAAATGAGGCCATTAGAGTGGACCCTAATCTAATCTGACTGGTGTCCTTATGAAAAGGATAAATTTAGACACAGACACAAACAGAGGGAAGACCATGTGAAGACAGAGGGAGAAGACAGCCATCTACAAGCCAAAGAGAGGCCTCAGAAGAAACTAAACCTGTCAATATCGTGATCTGGGACCTCTAGCCTCGAAAATCATGAGAAAATAGATTTCTGTTGTTTAAGCCCTCCAGTCTGTGGTAATTTGTTATGGCATCTTTCAAAAACCAATACAACTACCCAATGCCTACAACATGAAATTGAAACTTTTTGGTGTGGCATTCAAGGTCCTTCATGACCCAACTCCTGCAGTTCCAGCATTACTTCTGACTACTCCCTGTCTTTGACCATATACTCTGAACACTAAATGTTTCTTGTCTCTATACCTCTGCTTGTATGCTCTTGTTTCCTTCTTGTTTTATTCTCTAAGATTTAGCTCATTATTTTCCTCACTTCCAGGCTGAACATGTTATTCCTGCTCTACTAATATGATGTCTGGAAAGGGAGAGAGTGTTTAGTTCATCCTTATGTCCTCAAACTCCATCACACTAGTCCATTCACAGGCAGATGTCAATACATATCTGTTGAGGGGTGCCTGGGTGGTTCAGTTGGTTGAGCATCCAACTCTTGATTTCAGCTTGGGTCATGATCTCAGGGTCATGGGATGGAGCCCCAAGTCAGGCTCTGTGCTCAGTGGGGAGCTTGCTAGTGTTTCACTCTCTTCCTTTCCCTCATCCCCCTCCCCCCACTTCTCTCAAATGAATCAATCTTTAAAAAATACACATATCTGTTGAACTGAATTGAGGGTGGGTGGAGAGGGAACAGTGGTAGGGAAACACCTCTCTGTTTTAGTGATCTTACTTCACAGTGAGAAGTCAATTTACCCCTCTGTGTCAAGGCCTCTGGCTGGCATTTTCCATGTCTAATTTCAAAAAAAAAGGCTGACACAATGGAATTCAGGACACTGAGAATGTGATTCATGAATTTCAGCTGTCTCCACTGTGTCCTTCTCTAGCCTAAATTTCTTTTTTTATTAGGTTCTCAGGAGTCCCAATTCTGTCTAAATGTGGGTGCTACTGTCAGGCATAAGTGACTCCTGAGGCCATAGGGATTCTCTTTCTCTCTCCCTCTGTTCCCATTTCCCTCGATGCATTATTCTTATATTTTGCTACCATAGAAGGACTTCCTCAAAGCTGCCAGCTTCCAGTTTACACCCAGCTTCAAGTTTACAGTCCATTTTTGCACCCCAAGTGGAAAAAAGATTCTTTCTTCTGGGGGGGAACCCTAACTTTCTTTGGTGACATGTCTGCTCCTTGAAACAGTTACCAGGAGAATGAGATACTATGAGGTACTATGATATCCAGGTCTGAGAAAAATTCTCCATGCCACCCTCCCTCCACTCCTGGCAACACACACAGATACTTTGGGTAGTGGGGTGGGGTGGTAGAGTCTTCCCAGACAAACTTATTAGCTACAACACATGTTATAATGCTGATAAAGACGTGTACACAAATGTTTATAGCAGCTTTGTAACAGCCAGAAACTGGAAAGTACTCAAATGTCTATCAATAGGTGACTAGATAAACAAATTGTGGGATATAAATGAACTCTCAGCAGTAAAAAAAGATGAACTACTTTTATAAAGAACAACGTGGGTGAACCTCATAAACATCGTGCTAAGCAAAAGGAGCCAGACACAAGAGTATATACTATATGATTCTATTTAATTCTAATTTATAGCGAAAGAAATCTATAGTGGTTGCTTAGGGGTGTGTGTGTGTGTGTGTGTGTGTGTGTGTGTGTGTGTGTGTAGGACTGACTGAGAAGGGGGCACAAGGGAACTTTTTGAGGTAATAGTAAAATTCTATAGATTGAGTAGTGGTAGTTACAGAGGTATATACATTTGTCAAGTCACCAAGATATATACTTAAAATGGGTATATTTTACTGTAAACCAATTATGCCTTTAAAGGTGATGTTTTATATAACTGATATATAGTAAAATGCACCTATTTAAGGATATCACCCTTTAAAGGCATAATTTATATATATAGAGAGAGAGAGCGCGCAAGCGCAAGCGAGAGCGAGAGCTGTTAGGATAATAATCAAAATGTTGATCATTCAATAGAAAACCCAATATCCTCGGACACCCAATTCCTCTTTAGTCAGGCTTCTAACCATACCTGGAGCCCCTTGTCACTCATTGCACCCTTTTCCTTTATTATACTTTGGCATCTCAAATTAACTGCAGTTTCCTAAAAATTCCAAGCTGTCTTCCCACTTCTGGATCTTTACCCACGTTGTTCCTCTGCCCCTAATAGTTCAGCAGGCAAGCAAGTTTTCTTTTAGGACTTAGGTGCAGCCTCACCAGCGCTGCCTTTCTAGATTGCTTTAGGTAGCATGAATGGACATCCTTTTAGCTGCACCACACAACAGACATTCTATTCCTTTCATTTGTTTGCACATTGAGTCCTCTACTAGACTCTCTGAACTCCTAAGGACAGGTATGAAAGAAGTTTCTTACACCAAAATAAGTTTAGGGGTGTTTGAAATACTTGGAAAGCAGAGATTAAGTCTTCTTAAATGCTTACCACATATCAGAAATTGCTAGACTTCTTCACGTCCTGATAGGAACTATTTGGTCAATGACTGTGATATCAGTGTTTCAGAGGGAATCTATAAGCTGAAACAGTACAATCTAGCAACATTTTGCATTTCTCTAAAATATCAAACGTTCTCAAAAATAATGTAATTCTCCTAAACATTTTTTTTAATTACAAAGAACTTTCCAGCTAATTATTAAATCCAGATGTATTTCAGGGGACATTTAATCCTTGTTTGATTTATTCACACTCAATCCATCACAATTCTACTTTTAAGAGCTATTTGGTGTTCCAGACACCATTAGAGCACTCATAACGCCAATTCCTGAGAAAATGAGGGTGTGGGTAAAATTAAGCAAAACCAAATGTTGCCAAAATCCTCAAGGATTAAAGCCAAATCTTTTTAAAGGCAATTAACATTTTGGTATTTTTTTTGGAAATGATCTAGCTATTAAATAACTGTCATTTGTCCTAAATTACTGTCAATATAAGATTTCAAGTTATCAAAAATTTTTTGGAAACTAATTTTATTTAATTTTTGTTTTTGAAGTATAGTTGACATACAATGTTATGTTAGTTTCAGGTGTACAACATAGTGATTTGACAGTTCTATACATTACTCAGTGCTCGCTGTGATATGTATAGTCACCATCGGTCATCATATGACGTTATTACAGTATTATTAATTATATTTCTTATGCCATACTTTTCATCTCCATGACTTATTTATTTTATAACTGAAAGTTTGTACCTCTTAATCCCCTTTACTTATTTCATGCACCTTCCCACTCACCTCCCCTCTGCCAACCAAGGGATTAAAACAGAATCTTAATGAAGGAAGTTATGCTACATTGTTTTGACTTTTCAGACTCCAAAAAAACCTGTGTTGACTCAAGAGGCCCTCACATCTTTACTATATATTTTCTCCCAAGGAACTGTGAAGAGATGAGAAAAGGAACAGTTTGATTGGCACAGAAATGTTTGGCATTGTATTTCCAGCAACATTTCAGTCCAGATTGTCTGAAAAACCTTTGCTACAAAACACCCAAAACTGCTGATTAAAACACCATGAACATTATTTTATTTTTTCATTAAGTTTTTAATTTCAATTCTAGTATAGGTAACATATAGTATTATATTACTTTCAGCTGTACAATGTAGTGATTCAACAATTCTATATTACTCAGTGCTCATCATGATAAACGTATGCTTTAATCTCCATCACCTATTTCACCATCCCCCAATCCACCTCCCTTCTGGTAACCATCAGTTTGTTCTCTATAGTTAAGATTCTGTTTCTTGGGGGCGCCTGGGTGGCTCAGTCATTTGACTGTCTGCCTTTGGCTCAGGTCATGATCCTAGGATCATGGGATCAAACCCCACAATGGGCTCCCTGCTCAGCGGGGAGTCTGCTTCTCCCTCTCCCTCTGCTCCTCCCCTCGACCCCCCAACTCATACTCTTGCTCTCTCAAGTGAATAAATAAAATCTTAAAAAAAAAAAAGAAGAGTCCGTTTCTTGGCTCGTCTCTCTCTCCTTTTTTTTTCCTTTTGCTCTTTTTTTCTTAAATTCCACATACGAGTGAAATCATATGGTGTTTGTTTTTCTTTGACTGGCTTATTTTGCTTATCATTATTCTCTCTAGCTCCATCCATGTTATTGCAAATGGCAGGATTTCATTCTTTTTTATGGCTGAATTATATTCCATTATATATATCACACACCACATCTTTATCCATTCAACTATCAATGGACATTTGGACTGCTTCTATAATTTGACTATTGTAAATAATGCTGCAATAATCATAGGGTTGCATGTATCCCTTTGAATTAGTGCTTTTGTATTTTTTGGTAAATATCTGGTAGTGTGATTACTAGATTATAGGGTAGTTCTATTTTTAACTTTTTGAGGAAACCATACCATTTTCCACAGTGGTTGTATCAGTTTGCACTCCCACCAATAGAGCATGAGGGTTCCTATTTCTCCACATCCTCTCCAACACTTGTTGTTTCTTACACTTTACAAGGGGATATCTCTTTGTGGTTTTGATCTGCACTTCCCTGATGATGAGTAATATTGAGCATCTTTTCATGTAACTGTTGGCCATCTGTATCTCTTCAATGGAGATATGTCTGTTCATGTCTTCTAATCATTTTTTTAAATTGGATTATTTGCTTTTTGGGTTGTATCAGTTCTTTTTTTTAAGATTTTATTTATTTATTTGAAAGAAAGAGATCACAAGTAGGCAGAGAGGCAGGCAGCGGGAGGTGGGGGGAGCAGGTTCCCTGCTGAGCAGAGAGCCTGATGAGGGGCTTGATCCCAGGACCCTGGGATCATGACCTGAGCTGAAGGCAGAGGCTTTAACACACTGAGCCACCCAGGCTTCCCAGGTTGTATCAGTTCTTTACACATTTTGAACACTAACCCTTTATTGGATATGTCATTTGTAGATAATCTTCTCCCATTCAGGTAGGTTGTTTTTAGTATTGTTGATTGTTTCCTTTGCTCTACAGAAGCTTCTTGTTTCGAGGTGGTCCCAAGAGTTCATTTTTGCTTTTGTTTCCCTTGCCTCAGGAGACATATCCTGAAGAATATTACTATGGTCAATGCCAGAGAAATTACTGCCTTGCTTTCTTCTAGGATTTTTATGGTTTCAGATCTCACAATTAGGTCTTTAATCCATTTTGAATTTTCTTTGTATATGGTGAAGCCAATAGTATAGTTTCATTCTTTTGCAAGTAGCCATCTAGTTCTCCCAAAATGATTTGTTGAAGAAGCTGTCTTTTTCCCATTGCATATTCTTTCTTCCTTTGTCAGAGAGTAATTGGCCTTATAAACATGGGTTTATTTCTGGGCTTTCTATTCTATTCCATTGATCTATATGCCTATTTTTGTGAAAGTACCATACTGTATTGATTACCATAGCTTTGCAATATAACTTTAAGTCTGGAATTGTGATAACTCCAGTTTTGTTCTTCTTTTTCTTTTTTAAAATGATTTATTTATTTGAGAGATGGGGGAAGGGCAGAGAGAAACTTAAACAGACTCTGAGCTGAGAGTGGAGCCAATGTGGAGCTTGATCTCACAACCCTTTAAGACTGTACCACCTAGGTACCCTTGTTCTTTTTTCAAGATTGTTTTGGCTATTCAGGGTCTTCCGTGCTTCCATACAAATTTTTGGACTCTTTGTTCTAGTTCTGTGAAAAATGTTGTTGGTATTTTGACAGGGATAGCATTAAACCTGTAGGTTGCTTTGGGTGGTATGGACATTGTTAATTAACAACATTTGTTCTTCCAATCCATGAGTGTGGGTTATCTTTCCAATTGTTTGTATTGTCTTCAACATCTTTCATTAACGTTTCATAATTTTCAGAGTACAGGTCTTTTACGTCCTTGGTTAAGTTTATTCCTAGGTATTTTATTATCTTTAGTGAAATTGTAAATGGGGTTGCTTTCTTAATTTCTCTTTATGTTGCTTCATTATTAGTATATAAAAATGTCATGGATTTCCTTACATTGATTTTGTATACTGCAACCTTATTGAATTCATTTATAAATTCTAGCAGTTTTTGGTGGAATCTTTAGGGTTTTCTATCATTGTATGTCTCCAAAGAGTGAAAATTTTACTTCTTCCTTACCAATTTGGATGCTTTGCAATCCTCCCTTTTGTCTGATTGCTGTGACTAGGATTTCCAATACTGTTATATAATAGTGGTAAGAGTGGACCGCCCTATCTTGTTTCTGACCTTAGGGGAAAAGCTCTCAGTTTTTCACCATTGAGTATGATGTTAGTTGTGGGTATTCATATACCGCCTTTATTATGCTGTGGTATGTTCGTTCTAATCCTACTTCATTGAGGTTGTTTTAATTTTTTTAATTTTATATTTTTATTATTATTTTCAAAAGATTTTTATTTATTTATTTGACAGAGACACAGTGAGAGAGGGAACACAGCAGGGGGAGTTGCAGAGAGAAAGAGAGAAGCAGGCTTCCTGCTGAGCAGGGAGCCCAATGTGGGGCTCCATCCCAGGACTCTGGGATCATGACCCGAGCCGAAGGCAGAGGCTTAACAACTGAGCCACCCAGGCACCCCTGTTGAGGTTTTTTAAAATCATGAATGGTTGTTGTATTTTGTCAAGTGCTTTTTCTGCATCTGTTGAAATGATCATATGGTTTTTATCCCTTCTTTTATTGATGTGCTGTATCACATTGATGGACTTGCAATTATTGAACCACCCTTGCATTCCAGGGATAAATCCCACTTAATAGTGCTGAATGATTTTTAATGTATCATTGGATTTGGTTTCCTAGTATTTTCCTGAGGATTTTTGCATCTATGTTCATCAAAGATATTGGCTTGCAATTCTCTTTTTTTGTAGTGTTTTTATCTGGGTTTAGGATCAGTGTAATTTTGGTTTCATGGAGTGAATTAGGAAGCTTTCCTTCCTTTCCTAATTTTTGGAATAGTTTGAGAAGAATAGGTATTAACTGTTCTTTAAATATTTGGTAGAATTCACCTGGGAAGCCATCTGGCCCTGGACTTTTGTTTGCTGGGAATTTTTTTTTTTAAAGATTTTATTTATTTATTTGACAGACAGAAATCACAAGTAGGCAGAGAGGCAGGCAGAGAGAGAGGAGGAAGCAGACTCCCCGCTGAGTAGAGAGCCCAATGTGGGGCTCGATCCCAGGACCCTGGGATCATGACCTGAGCCGAAGGCAGAGGCTTTAACTCACTGAGCCACCCAGGCGCCCCTGGGAATTTTTTGATTACTGATTCAATCTCATTCCTAGTAATCAGTCTATTCAAATTTTCTATTTCCCACTGATTCAATTTGGGAAGGTTATATGTTTCTAGGAATTTATCCATTTCCTCTAGGTTGTTCCATTTATTGGCATGTAACTTTTCATAATATTCTTTTACAATCTTTTATATTTCTGTGGTATCAGTTGTTTTTCTCAGGTTTCATTTCTGATTTTATTTATTTGAGTCCTCCTTTTTTTTAATGAGTCTGGCTGAAGGTTTATTGATCTTGTTGACCTTTTCAAAGAACAAACTCCTGGTTTCATTGATCTGTTCTACTGTTTTTTTAGTTCCTATTTTCTTTATTTCCCCTCTAATCTTAATTATCTCCTCCTTCTACTAGTTTTGGATTTTGTTTGTTGTTCTACTTCTAGTTCTGTTAGATGTAAGGTTAGATTGAGATTTTTCTTGCTTCTCAAGGTATTCTTGTATTATTATAAACTTCCCTCTTAGAACAGCATTTGCTATATCCCAAAGATTTTGGACCTTTGTGTATTCATTTTCATGTAGTATTTTCTTTTTTTTTTTTTTTTAAGATTTTATTTATTTATTTGACAGAGAGAGATCACAAGTAGACAGAGAGGCAGGCAGAGAGAGAGAGAGAGAGAGGGAAGCAGGCTTCTTGTTGAGCAGAGAGCCTGATGTGGGACTCGATCCCAGGACCCTGAGATCATGACCTGAGCCGAAGGCAGCGGCTTAACCCACTGAGCCACCCAGGTGCCCCATCATGTAATATTTTCATTTGTCTCTTTGTGCTACACCCCAAAGATTCTGGGCCATTGTGTTTTCATTTTCATTTGCCTCTATGTGTTTGTTTGTTTGTTTGTTTTTATTTTGTCTTTGATTTCTTGGTTGACCCCTTCATTGTTTAGTCACATGTTTTTTAAACTCCATGTGTTTGTGTGTTTTCCAGGTTTTTTCTTGTGATTGATTTCTAGTTTCATAGCATTATGGTGAGAAAAGATGTATGGTATGACTTTGCTCTTTTTTAATTTGTTGAGACTTGGTTTGTGGCCTAATATGTGATCTATTCTGGAGAACGCTTCATGTACACTTGAAAAGAACGTGCATTCTGCTCTTTTAGGATGGAACGTTCTGAATATATCTGTTAGATCCATTTGGTCCAATGTGTCATTCAAAGACACTGTTTCCTTGTTGATATTCTGTTTGGATGATCTATATATTGATGAAAGTGGGTTTTTAAAGTACCCTTCCATTATTGTATTACTATTGATTAGTTCCTTTATGTTTGTTATTTTTTTTAAAGATTTTATTTATTTATTTGACAGAGAGAGATCACAAGTAGACGGAGAGGCAGGCAGAGAGAGAGAGAGAGAGAGTGGGAAGCAGGCTCCCTGCTGAGCAGAGAGCCCGATGTGGGCCTCGATCCCAGGACCCTGAGATCATGACCTGAGCCGAAGGCAGCGGCTTAACCCACTGAGCCACCCAGGTGCCCCCTTTATGTTTGTTATTAACCGTCTTACATACTTGGGTGCTCCCATGTTGGATGCATAAATATTTACAATTGTTTTATCTCCTTGTTGGATTGTACCATTTATGATAACATAGTGTCCTACTTTGTCTCTTGTTACAGTCTTTGTTTTAAAGTCTATTTTTACTACACAATTATCACTACTGTGGCTTTCTTTTCACTTCCACTTGCATGATAAATATTTCTCCATTCTCTCACTTTGAATCTGGAGGTGACTTTAGGTCTAAAATGAATCTCTTGTAGGCAGCACATAGATTGTGATTTTCTTATCCATTCCATCACCCTATGTCTTTTGATTGGAGCAGTTAGTCCATTTACATTCGGATGTAATTGTGGATATGTGTGTAGTTGTTGGCACTTTGTTATTGTGTTATGGTTGTTTTTGTAGTTCCTCTCTGTTCCTTCTCTTGCTCTCTTCTCTCATGATTTGTTGGCTTTCTTTAGCAAAATACTTGGGCTCCTTACTCTTAATTTTTTGCATATCTATTACTATTTTTTGATTTGTGGTTACCATACAGTTTATATATATATAATATCTTATGCATATAGCCATCTATGTTAAGCTGAGAGTCACCTAATTTTGAACTCATTCTTTACTCCTCTCCCCTCCATGTTTCAGATATTTGGTATCATATTTTAAATCCTTTTATTTTGCACTTCTCTTGACTGATTCTTACAGATATACTTAATTTTTTTGTTTGTTTTTATGCTCTCTATTTTCCTTCCTTATTTATGGTTTTTGTTTTCCACTCACTGAGTCCCCCTTAATAGTCTTGTAGGGCTGGTTTAGTGGTCATGAATTCTTTTAACTTTTGTCTGTTTGGAAAACTCTTTATATTTCCCCTATTCTGAATGATAGCCTTGCTGGATAGAGTATTCTTGCGTTGCAGATTTTTCCCTTTCAGCACTTTGAATATATGGTGTCACTTTCTTCTGGCCTGCAAAGTTTCTGCAGAAAATCAGCTGATAGCTTTATGGGGTTTCCTGTGTATGTAACTGTCTTCTTTTCTCTTGCAACCTTCAAAATTCTTTCTTTATCACTATTTTGTGCTATTTTAATTACTATGTGTCCTGGTGTGGCCTTCTTTGGGTTGAATTTGTTGGGAGATCTCTGTTTCCCTTCCCAGATTCAGGAGGTTTTAAGCTCTTATTTCTTCAAATAAATTTTCTGCTTTCCCCTCTCTTCTCTTTCTGGGATCCTATAATGTGAATGCTATTGGGCTTGATGGAGTCACTGAATTCTCTAAGTCTATTCTCATTATGCAGTATTTGTTTGTTTCTCACCCATTCAGCCTCATTACTTCCCATTACTTTATCCTTCAGGTTACTTATATGTTCCTCTGCTTCCTGTAGCCTACTATTATTCTTCTAGTATATATATTTTTAAGATTTTATTTATTTATTTGACAGAGAGAGAGAGATCACAAGTAGGCAGAGAGAGAAGGGGAAGCAGGCTCCCCGCTGAGCAGAGAGCCTGATGTGGGGCTCGATCCCAGGACCCTGAGATCATGACCCGAGCCGAAGGCAGAGGCTTTAACCCACTGAGCCACCCAAGCGCCCCTCATCTAGTGTATTTCTAAAAAGATTTTATTTATTTATTCATGAGAGATGGGGGGTGGGGGAGAAAGGTGGAGACAGAGAGAAAAGTAGACTTCCCACAGAGCAGGGAGCCCTATATGCTACTTGATCCCAGGACCCCAGGACCATGACCTGAGCTGAAGTCAGATGCTCAACTGATTGAGACACCAAGCTGCCCCCATCTAGTGTATTTTTAATTTCACTTATTGAGTTCTTCATCTCTGATATGTTATTTTTATCTCTTTGTCAAGGGTCACACTGATGTCCTCCACCCTCTCCCGAAGTCCATTGAGAATCTTTATGATCATTACTTTAAATTCTTTATCAGGCATCTGACTTACTTCTGTTTTGCTTAGATCTCCTGGTGTGATTTTGTCCTGTACTTTCATTTGGGACACATTCTACTGTCTCCTTTTGCCTACATCTCTGTGTCTGTTTCTATGTGTTAGGCAAATCAGCTACATCTTTTGCTCTTAAAAGTAGTGGCTTAATGAAGAAGAAGTCCTGTAGTGCCCTGCAGGGCAGTGTCCCCAGTTCAACAGAATCTGGCACTTCCAGGGATTCTCTTATGTGTATTGCTTGCATCCTGCTGTTGTGTCTGAGTTGCTTTTTTTTTTTTTCAGTTCAGACATCTGTGCTGACTCTGCCTGTTGTGGTTTGTGCTTGCTCTCTGTGGTGTTAGTGAGAACCCAGCAGGCCAGCTCCTGGGGAGCATGACCACAGAAGGGCCCAGGGGCAAGACGGGGTGTTAGCAAATTTACACTGAGCCCATGGTCCTAAGCCAGTCCCCTGAAGCACAGTGGCTGTGGTGGTCTGCAGTGTGTGGTGATGGCCAGAGGCATATTCTCCATGTGGACAGGGTACAAGCACATTAAAATTTGCACTTAGCCCAGGGCTGAGGCCAATATGCTTGGAGTGGGGAAGTCCTCAGGAGAACACATGGGTGGGGAGCACTGCTAGCAGGTCAGATAGCAAGTGTTTGTATAGTGCATCCTCCCACAAGTGGCTCTGTGTTTATGCTGAGGTTGGAGAGGAAAATGGCACCTGCCAGCTCCTTTGGTCCCAGAGAAGTCTCCCAACACAGTCTGAAACCAGCATAAACAGATTTCCTCCCATTTGCCCTAGGCATTATGGAAACTATTGCTTCTATGTTGCCTCTCCAAAGGCTACTATCTCTTTAAGGGTGGGGACCTAGCTATCACTCCTGGCTTGCCCAATGCTAAGCCAGCTGCCTTTTAAGCTCCAGGCTCCAAGTCCCACTGGTTATACAAACTCACATAATTCAGCCCCTCTGGTTTTCAAAGCCAGATGTTATGGTGTTTCATCTTCCCTGTGTGGGCTTCCTGGTGCAAGGGACCATATCTTTCCTCCTCTCCATGCCACAGCTCCTTCCCTACTGAGGGGAGCTCCTGATTACCATTTCTGCCATTTTAACCTCTTGGACCCAGCTTGTTCTCTACATTTAGTTGTGGAGTTTGTTCTACCAGATTTCAGATTGCTCTCCAGTTTATCTACATGAATGTGAGTAATATCTAGTTGTAAATGTGGGCCCGGGTGAACTTAAGGCCCTCCTACTCTGCCATCTTCCTTTCATGAACATTATTTTATTTTATTTTATTTTATTTTTTATTAACATATAATGTATTATTTGCTTCAAGGGTACAGGTCTGTGAATCATCAGTCTTCACAATTCACAGCACTCACCATAGCACATACCCTCCCCAGTGTCCATAACCCAGCCACCCTATCCCTCCCTTCCCCATCCCCCAGCCACCCTCAGTTTGTTTCCTGAGATTTAGAGTCTCTTATGGTTTATCTCCCTTCCCAGTCCCATCTTGTTTCATTTTTTTCCCTCCCTACCCCCCACAACGCCCTGCCCTGCCTCTCAAATTCCTCATATCAGAGAGATCATATGATAATTGCCTTTCTCTGATTGACTGATTTCACTCAGCATAATACCCTCTAGTTCCATCCACATTGTTGCAAATGGCAAAGTTCATTTCTTTTGATGGCTGCATAGTATTCCATTGCATATATATATATATATGCAATATATATATATATATATATATATATATATATATATATATATATGACATCTTCTTTATCCATTCATCTGTTGATGGACATCTAGGCTCTTTCCATAGTTTGGCTATTGTGGACATTGCTGCTGTAAACATTCAGGTCCATGTGCCCCTTTGGATTACTACATTTGTATCTTTGGGGTATATACTCAGTAGTGCAATTGCTGGGTCATAGGGTAGCTCTATTTTAAACTTTTTGAGGAACCTTCAAACTGTTTTCCAGAGTGGCTGCACCAGCTTGCATCCCCACCAACAGTGTAGGAGGGTTCCCTTTTCTCCACATCCTCGCCAACATCTATTGTTTCCTGACTTGTTGATTTTAGTCGTTCTGACTGGTGTGAGGTAGTATCTCTCTCTCTATTTTTTTAAAGATTTTATTTATTTATTTATTTATTTATCAGAGAGAGAGCAAGAGAGCACAATAGTGCACAAGCAGACAGAGTGGCAGGCAGAGGAGGAGAGAGAAGCAGGCTCCCTGCCGGGCAAGGAGCCCGATGCGGGACTGGATCCTAGGACTCTGGGATCATGACCTAAGCCGAAGGCAGCGGCTTAACCAACTGAGCCACCCAGGCGTCCCAAGTAAGGTGGTATCTCACTGTGGTTTTGATTCGTATTTCCCTGATGCCAAGTGATATTGAGCATTTTTTCATGGGTCTGCTGGCCATTTGGATGTCTCCTTTGGAGAAATGTCTGTTCATGTCTTCTGTCCATTTCTTGACTGGGTTATTTGTTCTTTGTGTGTTCAGTTTGATAAGTTCTTTATAGATTTTGGATACTAGCCCTTTATCTGTTGAGACATTTGCAAATGTCTTCTCCCATTCTGTAGTTCGTCTTTTGGTTTTGTTGACTGTTTCCTTTGCTTGTGCAAAAGCTTTTTTATCTTGATGAGTCTCAATAGCTCATTTTTGCCTTTGTTTCCCTTGCCTTTGGAGTCATGTCTAGCCAGAAGTTGCTGTGGGCTGAGGTCACAGAGGTTGCTGCCCGTGTTTTCCTCTAGGATTTTGATGGATTCCGGTCTCACATTGAGGTCTTTCATCAATTTTGAGTCTATTTTTGTGTACGGTATAAGAAAAGGGTCCAGTTTCATTCTTCTGCATGTGGTTGTCCAATTTTCCTAAAATCATTTGTTGAAGAGACTGTCTTTTTTTCCATTGGATATTCTTCCCAGCTTTGTTGAAGATTAGTTGGCCATAGAGTTGAGGGTCCATCCCTGGGTTCTCTATTCTGTTCCATTGATCTGTGTGTCTGTTTTTGTGTCAGTACCATACTGTCTTGATGATTACAGCTTTGTAATATAGCTTGAAGTCTGGAAATGTGATGCTACCAGCTTTGATTTTCTAAAAATGGAGATTTTAATGTTATGTGAACATTCTTCTTTATCCATTCATCTATTGATGGAAATTTGGGCTGTTTCCATATCTTGACTATTGTAAATAATGCTGCAATAAACACAGGGGTGCATATATCCTTTTGAATTATTATTTTTCACTTATTTGGGTAAATACCCAGTAGCAAAATTGCTGGATCATGTGGTATTTCTATTTTTAATTTTTCAAGGAACCTCCCTACTGTTTTCCACAGTGATTGCCCCAACTTACATTCCCACCAACAGTGCACGAGTGCTCCCTTTTCTCCACATCCTTACCAACACTTGTTATTTCTTGTCTTTTTTTATATTAGCCATTCTAACTGGGGTGAGGTGATATCTAATGGGGGTTGTGATTTGTACTTTCCTGATGATTAATAAGGTTGAGCATCTTTTCATCTCTCTGTTGGCTATTGGTATGTCTTCCTTGGAGAAATGTTTATTTGGGTCCTCTGCCCATTTTTAATCAGATTACTTGTTTGTTTGTTTGATGTTGAGAACAAGCTGGTAGTTGCCAGAGGGGAGGGTGGTAGGAGGATGGGCAAAATAGATGAAGGGGATTAAGAGGTACAAAATTGCAGTTATAAAATAAGTCATGAAGATGAAAAGTATAGCATGGGGAATATTGTCAGTAACATTATAATAATATTGTATGACTACACTTATCATGGTGAGCATTGAGTAATGCACAGAATTGTTGAATCAATATGTTGTATACCTGAAACTAATATAACATTGTATGTTAATTATACTTCAATTTTAAAAATCTGAGTTGAACTGAAAGTTGTAGTGAGTCCTAAAATTAAGTCAAAATGAGAGCAAGTGAAATATGATTAAAAATTATCCTTGCAAACTAAATATCTACTTTTAATTAAATGTTTTCTGTTGAGTATTTTTTAAAAGGATTGGTTAGGGATACCTGGGTGGCTCAGCTGGTTAAGCAGCTGCCCTTGGCTCAGGTCATGATCCTATGATCCAGGGATTGAGTCCTGCATCAGACTCCTTGCTCAGTAGGGAGCCTGCTTCTCCCTCTGACAGCCACCTGCTTCTCCCTCTGCCTGCCACTCCCCCTGCTTGCACGCTTTCTGTCTCTCTCTCTCTCTCTCTGATTAAAAAAAAAAAAGGATTGGTTAAATAAACTACAATAACCTACTCAGTGACATATAGAGGGGTCACAGAGTCTAGAAACACCGATTCATAAAAAATCAGAGTTACCCCCTTCGTTGCTTCTTCTAGTTTAACAACAGGGGGCAATGAAACAAATGCCATAATCAATTGAGGCAATACACTTCTGATGCATATGTTGGGATTGTTGGAAATGCTGCATTTATGAACCATGTTCATTAGAATTTGCACAGTTCATTAAACTACATTGCTAATAAAGGACAACACACTGAATGAATTATATTGATATGACATTGTAATATATCAATAAATCAGTTGCTATGTGAATTTGTCTATTTTTCCAGATTTTATGGTCCCTCTTTATTATGCTGTTCTAATAATAAGAAGAAAGATCTGTTAGTACTGCCACAGAAAGACCACAATTTATTAATGGAAAAAATTATAGAGTAGAATGCTTCTTATAATGCCAGTTTTGTAAAAATGTGTGTGTATTTGTATATGCATAATAAAAATTCTGGGCTCTCACATTTTAGTTCCATATTTTTTTCTTTTTTCTGAGCCTCTATTTCCTTTTTAATCAGAAAACCAATATAAATTTCCATTATGGGGGTGCCTGGGTGGCTCAGTGGGTTAAGCCCTGCCTTCAGCTTGGGTCATGATCCCAGGGTCCTGGGATCGAGCCCCTCATCGGGCTCTCTGCTCAGCAGGGAGCCTGCTTCCCCCACTCTCTCTCTGCCTGCCTCTCTGCCTACTTGTGATCTCTGTCTGTCAAATAAATAAATAAATAATCTTATAAATTTCCATTATGAAAATCTTGAACAAACAAAGCCAAAGTCATCTTTGAGGTTGAGTGTTTTCAATGTCTATTAAACCGGCCAATGCTTATTCCAAGCCCTCTCTGTGTGAATACTGGGACTGAGACAGAAGGGAAAGAGGTATTAGTAAAAAATCCTAAAAGTGAAGATGAAAGTCTTCAGGTCTTGAGATAGGGAAAAAGAGGGGTAACTCTCTTCGTAAAATTGAGTAGAAGAGTCAGGATATAAAGAACTTAGACCTACCTGGAGGGAAGGTAAGGTGATCAGCATACTGGATTTTGTTTTTTTCACACATTTCTCTGACCTCTAATTATGCATAATTCCAATGAAGGGTACAGGAGATGCTGGTGGTATGAATTCTTCATCCTCTTTTCACTTTTCAGACTCAGACTCAGGGCAGATTAAGTATTAATAAGCAAGAGGAATAAGAGAGCAGGGTATTTCTGCAGGCCCTATCTAGTGGTCAGCTCATCTATGGCCCAAGTCTGTAGGAACTTTTTCAACCTGTCACACTGGGAATACATGAAGTTTTACTCTCCCTAGATTACCCCTTGTATGAGGGTTAGGTTTTATTACTGTCATTCTTCCCAGATCCCACTTACAATTTCAGAGCTTGGGGGTTTGTTTGTTTTTACGTTTGTTTTTTTATATAATTGTCTTCTGTCTTCCTAACTTCTCTCTGTATCTTCCTGAGCAACTTCTCCAATGTTCTTTGTCCTCCACTTGTCAGACACAAATGTAGTCAATATGGGGTCCGTTATTTATGCAAAAATATAATTTCTATGACAACATGATGAGTTGTTTCTATATATATCCACATCTCATATAAAGAAATGTAAGGTTATTGATACATTCAATTAATACAGAAGACTACAATCACATTATAGATCAAATTGTGTATTGAAAGGGTCTGGTACACTGCAGGCCCAATTCAAAGGTTAGCTTCCTTCTAAAGAGAGAGTTAAAATATATATTGTTAATTCTAAAAGGAAACATTGCAATCTTGATATTGCCAAAGATTTCTGAAGACAAAAACTACTAACTATAAAAGAAAAAAATGATAAATTAGACTTTATAAAGAAAAACATGATAAATTGGACCTTATAAAAAGATAAAACTTTCTTCTTTTCAAAAGATATTCTTAAGAAAGTTAAAAGGCAAACCAGAGACTGGAAGAAAATATCTGCAACACATATTTTTCAGAAAGGTGTTATATCTAGAACACATTACAATTTTAAGAAGATGGGCAAAACAACTGAACAGACATTTCACAACATAAGATATATGAATGGCCTAAAAGAACATAAGAAAAAAAAAAATGACTCTATTAGTCAACAGGAAAATGTAAATTAAGGGTACCTGGGTGGCTCAGTGGGTTAAGTCTCTGCCTTTGGCTCAGGTCATGATCTCAGGGTCCTGGGATCTTGGGCTCTCTGCTCAGCAGGGAGCCTGCTTCCGCAACTACCCCCCTCCACCCCCGCCTGCCTCTCTGCCTAGTTGTGATCTCTGTCAAATAAGTAAATAAAATCTTAAAAAAAAAAAAAAAAAAAAAAGAACCAGACTAAAAAAAAAAAATCTTCAAAGGCTGAACTAGCAGTACAACAAGAGCTGCTGTAAAAAGAAAAAAAAGTTCTCATATTAAAAGGATGTAAAAAAAAAAATCTAGGAACTGATTAGATCATATCTGGAAGATGATATTTAATTACTTCATCTCTTTGAGTCCATTTTCTTATTTGTAAAATGGGGATAATTATAATACCTATTTAACAGGGTTTTTTGTGATTAAAAAAGTAATATATTAAGGAGCTTAGAAGAATGTTCAAAAGGAAGCATTCAATAAATATTAGCAATAATATGGGCGCCTGGGTGGCCCACATCGGGCTCTCTGCTCAGCAGGGAGCCTGCTTCCCCCCTCTGTCTCTCTGCCTCTTGTTCTGCCTACTTGTGGTCTTTCTCTCTGTCAAAGAAATAAATAAAATCTTTTAAAAAAATATATATATTAGCAATAATAATATAGCTTTAATTGAAAAATTTGATGTTCTAAAGTATATGAATGGGTTAATATTATAAATTTATTTAATTATTTTTTATTTTTGTTTTCCTAAAGTGTATTCTAAATTTCCAAAGGTGATCTAAAGTTTTAGATATTTTAGATATCTTAGAGATCTTTAGATCTCTTTAGAGATCTAAAGATCTAAAATATTCTAGGTATTGTTGAACAAATTGAGTCTCACTGTTTGTACTTTTCGAGATCATAGAAACTTTTTATATTTCCCTCATCAGGCTTCATCTTTTCATGCCATAGTTTTATTTGTATAGATGGGTCATAAATTCTTCTGTTAATATTGGTAAGAACTGGCTAGAAGTAAGTATAGGAATTAAGTTTACCAAATCTGTGGGGTATTCCTGTGTTTTAGATAAAATCTTTCTTTCTTTCTTATTTTACTTTATTTTATTTTTTTATTTTTAATTTTTTTACTATTTTAAAATTTAAATTGCATATACTGTATTATTAATTTCAGAGGTAACATTCAGTTATTCATCAATGTATATAATACCAGTGCTTATTACATCACATGCCCTCCTTATGGTCCATCACTCAGTACCCCATCCCCCACCACCCCTCCATCAACCTTCAGTTTGTTTCCTATGATTAAGAGTCTCTTATGGTTAGATAAAAATCTTTCTTATAAAAATATAAATCATTAAGGAACTCTTTCTTTGGAGGTAAACTGACTGTTCTAGTTTTACTTTATTGTTTAGCTCCAATTTAAGCCTAAATTTAACAATGAAAATGGATTTTTTCTGGAGCATACAGAACTTATGCTAACTTTCTTTAATAGGGAATTATAGGAACATTTAATGACAAACATTTTCCTCACAATACCAACCAATAAATCTTTGGAAACTCTAATTTGTTGCCCATTAGAAGCAAAGATCAGTAATAATAGGATATGGGGGAACTTCAGAGGCATAGGTATATAGGTGACCCTTGAATAACACATGTGGATCCACTTATATGTGGATTTTTTTCAATAAACATACTGGAAATTTTTTTGAGATTTGTGACAATTTGAAAAAGCTTGCAGGTGAACTGTGTAGCCTAAAAATATTGAAAAAATTACAAAGTTATGTATGTCATGAATGCATAAAATATATGCAGTTATTAGTCTACTTTATCATTTACTACCATAAATATACAAAAATCTATTATAAAAAGTTAAAATTTATCAAAACTTAGGTACACTTACAGACCATACATGTATGCCATCCACAGTCAACAAATGTTAGCAGGTATAAAGCTGCAGTATTAAATCATAAGAGCATAAAATTAACTGTAGTACATACTGTACTGCTATAATAGTTTTGTAGCCACCTCCCGTTGATATTTCAGTGAGCTCAAGTGTTGGAAGTATCCACTTAAAATATCTGATGATGCTAATCAACTCTGCATGCGCAGTTCATCTCTCTAGTAAATAAAAAGTGATCTCCCACAGTTCTTCTGTATTTTTCATTGTGTTTGGTGCAATATCATAAACCTGGAGTAACACTAAAGGACCCATACAAAGTGCCACTAATGATGCTGGAAATGCTCCCAAGAACCAAAGTCATGATATTATAAGAGAAAGTTAAATTGTTTGATATATGCTGATAGGCTGAGGTCTACAGCTGCAGTTATCACCATTTCAAGATAAATGAATTCAGTGTACAGACCATTGTAAAAAAAAAAAAAAAAGAAAGAAAAGGAAATTTGTGAAGCCATTGCTGCAGCTATTCCAGCAGGCATGGAAATCTTGCACTTCTTGCAAAAAAAAATTTTTTTAAAGATTTTATTTATTTATTTATTTGAGAGAGAAAGAGGGCATGAGCTGGGGAGATAGGGAGAAAGAATCTGAAGCAGACTCCAAATAGATTGCAGAGCCTGACTCGGGGCTCGATCCCACAACCGAGAGCCAAAACAAAGAGTTGGCTGATTAACCAACTAAGCCACCCAGATGCCCCCACAAAATATCTTTTTACCTTTTATTGAAAATGCAGTTTTTGTGGGTACAGGATTGCTATAAGAAAGGCATAACTATAGACTCTGCTTCGAGAAAAACCGAAGTCATTACATGACAACTTAAAGCAAAAGGAAGCTGAAGGATCTAAAGCTGGAGAACTCAATGTCAACAAAGGATGGTTTGATAATTTTAGAAAGACGTATAGCTCAAAAAATGTCCAGATCATAGGAGAAGCAGCTTCTGCTGACCAAGAGGCAGCCGAGAGGTTCCCAGATGCCATTAATAAAAATCACTGAGGACAAAGGATATCTGCCTGATCGGGTTTTTAATGAAGATGAAAGTGCCCTATCCTGGAAAAAAAAATACCACAAAGGACATTTATTAGTAAGGAAAAGAAGGGAGCCCCAGTATGTAAGGCAGGAAGGGATAGGTTAATTCTGCTGCTTCGTAAAAAATACAGTTGGGTTTACAATGAGGACTGCCCTTATCTATAAAGCTGCTACTCCCCAGTCCTTGAAGGGAAAAGATAAACAACAACTGTCGGTCTTCTGGTTATACAAGAAGAAGGCCTGGACAATGAGAACAGTTTTTCTGGATTGGTTCCACCAATACTTTGTCCCTAAAGTCAGGAAGAACGTTGCTGGTAAGGGACTGCCTTATAAGGTTCTTTTGAAATTGAACAATAACAACCCTTGGCCACCCAGAACCCTAAGAGTTCAACACCAGAGGCCCTGAGTATTCCACTTGCTCCTAAACACAACATCTCTAATTGAGCCTCTAAATCAGGGAGTCATAAAGACTTTTATGGCTCATTTCACACAATACTCTATGGAAAGAATTGACAACACTATGAAAGAGAACACCAATAAAGAGAACATCATGAATGTCTGGAAGAATTACACCATTGAAGATACCACTGCTGTTATAGAAAAAGCCATGAAAGTCATTAGGGCCCCAAATAATAAATTCCTGCGAAAACTGTGTCTAGATGTTGTGCATGACTTGACAGGATTTACGACAGAGCCAATCAAGGAAATCATGAAAGAGGTCGTGGATATGGCAAAAAAGATGGAAGGTGAAGGGTTTTAAGAAATGAATCTTGGAGAAATTCAAGAGCTAATAGGCACCATCCCAGAGGAATTAATAGAAGACAACTTGATGGAGCTGAGTGTTTCTGTACCAGTACCAGACAATGAGGGAGAAGACATAGAAAAAGCAGTGCCAAAAACCAAATTGACATTAGACAATATGGCAGTAGGGTTCTGCTTATTCATTACTGCTTTTAACTTCTTTTATGACATGATCCCTTCTACAATAGGGCACTGAAACTAAACAAACAGTGAAAGAAGAATTGGTACCATATAGAAACATTTTTTAGAGAAATGAAAAAGTAAAAACATCAGACAGAAATTACGATGTATTTCTGTAAAGTTACACCAAGTGTGCCTGCTTCTCCTGCCTCCCCTTCTATCTCCTCCACCACTTCATCTTCTGCCACCGGTGACACAGCAAGACCAATTCCTCCTTGTCCTCCTCCTCCTCAGCCTATTCAACATAAAGACAAGGAGGATGAAGACCTTTATGATGATCCACTTCCACTTAATAAATAGTAAATAATCATCATGCTGTACAGTTAATAAACTTATCTGGTATGTATGTATGTGTCTTTGTGTGAGTATATAATAACTGTAGGTATGAGATGTAGGAGATGGTTTTTAAAAATATTTTGTTTATTTATTTGTCAGAGAGAGAGAGCACACACAAGCAGGGGGATCAGGGGGAACAGTAAGCAGAGGGAGAAGCAGGCTCCCTGCCAAGCAGGGAGCCTGATATAGGACTCGAATCCAGGACCCTGGAATCATGACCGGAGCTGAAGGCAGACACTTAGCTGTAACTGAGCCACCCAGGCATCCCTGTATGAGATGTTTTTGTGTCATCATCATTACTGCCTACTATTCATCATGTAGGTCATCATGAGCAAGATTTGTATGGAAGTGGAGAGCCTATCCTTACATAGGCATGAAGTAAGTGATATTTAATATAAAATTAATAATGTGTTTGTTTTCTTACTATATTATAACTTTGCATTCAAAAAATTATATTACCAAACAGTATATGCTTCTCTTGCTCATAATCGTGTGTTAGTCTATCATCACAGGTAAGTTTTTTTTTTAATGTAACAGTGTTTCTAATACCTTATTATGAATATGACTATAATTCTGAATGCCATAAAAAATGTATAACAACTTATGGGGTGCCGGGGTGGCTCAGTGGGTTAAGCTGCTGCCTTCAGCTCAGGTCATGATCTCAGGGTCATGGGATCGAGTCCTGCATTGGGCTCTCTGCTCAGCGGGGAGCATGCTTCTCTCTCTGCCTGCCTCTCTGTCTACTTGTGATCTCTCTCTGTCAAATAAATAAATAAAAATCTTTTTTTAAAAGATTTTTATTTATTTATTTGACAAAAAGAGTGATCACAAGCAGGCAGAGAGGCAATAAAAAAAAAAAGATTCTCTTCCTCGGCTCCACCCTTCTCTCTCCCTCTCTAAAAAAAAATAGTAATACAGTATAATACTATAAATGTATTTTTTTGTTCCTTAGGATTTTCTTTGTAATATTTTCTTTTCTTTGCTTACTTTATTGTAAGTCTACAGTACATAACAAGTATAACATACAAAATATGTGTTAATCAACTGTTTATATTATTGTTAAGGCCTCCAGTCAACAGTAGGCTATTAGTAGTTAAGCTTGGGGAGTCAAAAATTATACACACATTTCTGACTACATAGGGAGTCAGCACCCCTAACCCTCTGCATTGATAAAGGGTCAACTGTGGTGTTACTTTTGAAGTTCTTACAGTTTAATAGAAGAGACTGAATAATCCCTAATCAGTACACTAGAGCATGTTTAGTATTAGAGGAACTTGGCATGAAGCAGTTCTTTTTGGAACATCATTCATTGCAATTCAGCTTCCAGAGTAAGCAGAAGAAACAGGAGAGGAGGTGAAGAAATAATTACGTAGCCAATAACTCATAAAAAGGGGATGTAAATGTAGATCTCCTAATTCCATATATAACACAGTATCATGACATTAATCTTGAAGATAACATCTTTTTGAGATTCCAGAAGATCTACGGTATTCATTGAATTCATAATTTAAAAAAAAAATCAGCCAGTAATGCTGATAAGAACTCAGAAGGTAGAAATGCTCTACCATTCCATCTTATTTCTCTTGTTTTGGGGGAGAGTAGCATCTGTGACACCCCAAATTAAATGTGATACCTCAATGAAAGTGGCCTCAATAGGGTTTTATTCTTTTCAAATATCTGGGGTTGTTATTTTTCTAGTATTCCTCCAGGACTTTGTCATTTTATGTAACAGGTCCAGACAGACACTAAATCTTTTCTTTTCTTTCTTCCCTCTTTTCTCTCTCTTTTTGATATTTTAAATCTTTATCAAGGTAATACATGTAAACACTTTAAAAGTTATGTGGTTTAAAAAAATCATGTGCAACTACAAGACTCATAACAATACAAAGCAAGAGTATATTTTAACACACAAACACACACACACACACACACACACACACAAACACACACACAGTCTTAGAAAAAAAAGGCAGTAGTTTCCTCAAAGGCAGAGACACCCTATCAGACTTTTTACTGCTTCTTTTCATATTTACCAAAATTTTCCCAAATAAAATATTTATACTATTTTTGTTTTGTAAATTTTTAAAATTTTATTATATTTATAATATAATATTAATATATTTATTATAAAAATAAAGATCCAACATCTTATACTTTTCTTCCCTCCAGCCTCCCAACAGTATTATATCTCAGTATTTTAAATTAAATCAATGTTCCACATTAACCTTATTTATTATAAGTGTGTTTTACTTCTGGGTCAATTAGTTCTATTATGATTACATTTACTTTCTTCTACAACCTTTTTAAAAAAGATTTATTTATTTATTGGGTGGGGGGAGAGGCAGAGGGAGAGGGAGAGAATCTCCAACACACTCCCTGCTGAGCATGGAGCCTGATGCAGGCTTGATCAGAAGACTCAGAGATCGTGACCTGAGCCAAAATCGAGAGTCGGATATTCAACCACTCAACAGACTGAGCCACCCAGGTGCTGTTCTTATACGACTTTTGTTCTTCTTGAAATTAATAATTGCCTCAGTTTTTTGTTTGCCAAATTTTCTATTATTATTATTATTATCACTAATTCTTTCAGGGATGTAAAAATGCTGAAACTATTTGCAACACTGTCGAATGTGTCAGATAAACTCCACCAGTTTTGCTGGAAACAGTCCATTGGAGCATTCCATCCTTCAGTCTAGGCTATTCCTCCCACCCTCTGCTGTATAGCTGTCATGTTGGGATTTCCTCTCTTTTGTAGGTTAATCCCATTTCTTAAAACTTCTAGATTTGTCTTTCTTATTTCAGTAGTGTGTATCCTCCAGGAGTGTTCCAGGAAAAGCTGGGAGGGGATGGGTAGTAAATTTTTGATCCTCACATGCCTGAAAATATCTTTAATTGTCTCACACTTGATTATATGATTATCATAGAATTCTAGGTTGAAAATAATTTTCTCTCAGAATTTTGAAAGCACTGTTTCACTGTCTTCTAGCAACCAGCATTAATGTTGAAATATATGCAACTTTTATTACCTACTCTTTTATAAGTAATCCATTACCCTTTCCCTGATCTCTCCTTATCTGTCACAAGATTTTTTGATCTTCTTTTTATCTCTTGTGTTTAGAAATTTCATGATGATGTGCCATAGTAGCTTTGGTTTTGGTTTTTTTCCTACATTATGTTGGGCATTCAGCAGGTTCTGTCAATCTGGACATTCATGTCCTTCAGTTATTAGAGACTTTCTTGTAATTTCTTTGATAATTTCCTTCCCTCCATTTCTTTTCTGTTTCTAGAACTCCTATTAGCCTCATGTTGGACCTTATGAATTCATCTTTTAATGATCTTTTCTCTCTCATTTTCCATTTCTTTTTGTTCTCTTTTCCAGGAGACTCCTCAATTTTATATATTAATACTACTTTGAATTATTTATTTTTGCTATTATATTTTTAATTTCCCAGAGCTGTTATCTTCTAATTGTTCCCTTTTTAGAGCATCTTGTCTTTGCTTTATGGATGCAGTATCTTATAATTATCTCTCAGAGGATTCTTACTATCTTTTAGAATATATTATTCTGATCTCTATATTGTCTCTGCTATTCTCTGAGTTTCTCCTTTTCTCTTCCATTTCTATTTGATGCTGTCTTTCTTGGTGAAGTTTATCTCCGCTATCTGGTGGTCCTTTGGTGTCCCTTCATATCTAAGAATGAGTCACTACAGAAGTATTTGGAAGGTCTGTGTTAACAGAAAAGAGTTTGTCAGTTGGTGGGCTTTATTGTAGGATGATAAGGTGCGGACCCATTTGTTTTGTTAAGTAACAGTATCTATAGATCTTCCTTCTGGGGTTATTCAGTTTTAAGTTTCTCCCAAAATTACATCTCTGTTCTCTTGCCTAGAAAATATAAGCCTTGCTTTCAGCATTCCTGGAGTGAAACAGATTGAGAAGACTTGGCAAGTTTCATCATTCAGCAGGTAGACATTCATCTGATCTGTTTCCAGTGTGGTATCCTCTTATTCCAACCTCCCTGACTATAATGTTTAGCTGTGCCTAGTATTTCAGTCTGGAGCATCTCTAGTTCAATTTTTTTTTTTTAACAGAATAAACTCCTACGTTCTGCCAAAGAAATGAAACAGTAGTTGCTTAACTGAGCAGGATGAGGAAAGGACCTGGTAATTTAACATCTTACATAAATTTTTAACCAATCCCCCTTTTTTCAGCCCCTCAGATATCTCTGCTGCTGTCATATTTGCTTCTTCCAATTCCAGTGCTCTGCAATATGAGACAGCTTGCCTTTCATTAGTATATGCCTCTCAAGCATTTGGAATCCAGTTTTCTCAGCTCAGCTTTCCATCTTCCAAAAATTTGTTAATACCCCTCATCTGCTATTGTCTTTCTTATTCTCTTTGTCCTTGTGGGCTAATAACTTCTAAAATATTAACTCACTGTCATTTTAGTGATTTTGGGAAGAGAAGAGGGATGAACACCTGTATTTAATTTGTCCATATATAACAAGAATTGCCAGGCTTTCAAAATGCTCTGTCTTTTGCTTCTATAAAAAATGTCAGAACCAGAAAAATCAGAAAGAAAATTCCATGCTCATGAGGCGGATGTGGAAAAGCATGCATCTGAGTAGTACCTATTTTCAAGTGCTGTTATAGTCATTTATTGATTGGTTTATGTTAGGTAAGTTAACTTTTCTGACTGCTTCATCATCTGTAAAGTGGTGATGATTATCCCTACACAACCTATCTTATAACAACTAACGAAGATAATTGACATAAATGTACAAATACAGAACATGTAACATCTATTGTTAACTATATCACTAATAGGCATAGTCAAATATATTTTGAGAGGCAGTGTTAACAGAGTAGAAAGAGTATGGCCTTCAGTCATACAGATCTGATCCATATTTGTCATTCCTTGTGTGATTTGGGTAAGTGACTTAACCTCTCTGAGCTTCATTTTCCGTGTTTATAAAATGAGTATAATATTATTAACCAGACAAGGCTGTTGTGAATGAGATCTTGCATGTAACACAACTATTATAGAGCTTGACGCTTCTTAGACACTCAGCAGATTTACCCTCATATCTTCCTAATTTGGGAACAGCTTTCTTATGCTCACATGAAAATCCTGAGCTTGTATTTCCACAATTAATGCTAAACCACATTAGTAACTAGCATCTTAGGTCTTCAATAGTCCTCATAAAGGCTATTTATTTGCTGTGTTCCTGGAACTAAATTATAAGGTGAGCAGCCCAAATTGTAAGAGTTCAGCATACATATCCTTTCAAGTGGTAAGAGGCTATTGCTGAGGCATCTTTAGGAATATTTTGTTATGAAATAGGATGTGAAACTTGTGATGAATATTAAAGAGATCAGGGACACTGGAATACTGGAAAAACTACTACTGAAAAAATTATCTTGAGTTGTTGATTTGCTTTTGGTTTTGGTTTTGTTTCTATTGGGCCCTCACATAAACCCAGAAGCCAAGCAGCTCTATTATATTGTTTAAAGATGAAGAAATCAAGGCACAAGTGAAAAAAATAACTTGCACATGATTCACTGGTCATTGGGGAACAACTGAGATTAATCTTGGTCTTTGACTCCCTGATCAGTGCTTGTATTTTTTTAATAACATAAAATTCACAATTTTAACCATTTTTAAGTGTACAGTTCACTTAAGTACATTCACATCCTTCTGCAACCAATCTCCAGAACTCTCTTCATCTTGCAAAACTGAAACTCTGCCCCCATTAAACAACTCCCCATTCTTGCCCCAGGCCCAAACACCATTCTACTTTCTGTTTCTAGAATGACTACTCTAGGTACCTCATATAAATGGAAGTATGCACTATTCATCTCTGGGTTTATTTCATTTAGCACAATGCCCTCAAAGTTGCAATCTATGTTGCAATATGTGTCAGAATCGCCTTCCTTTTTAAGACCCAATAATATTCCATTGGATGTATATGCCACATTTTGCTTTTCCATCCATCTACCAACAGACACTGAGTTGCTTCCACTCTTGGCTACTATGAATAATGCTGCTGTAAACGTGGGTGTTTAAAATTTCTTTAAGATTCCCCTTTCAACTCTTTTGGGTACATACACAGAAGCAGAATTGTTAGACCATATGGTGATTCTAATTTTTTGAGGACCCACTATACTGTTTTGAAGAACAGATATATATATAGCAGCTGTACCATTTTACATTCCCACCAATAGTGCACAAAGGTTCCAATTTCTCCACATCCTTGCTAATACTTGTTCTTTTCTGTTTTTCATTTTGCTTTGTTTTTATAATAGCTATCCTAACAAGTGTGAGGTGGTCTCATTCTATGGTTATCTTCAGAGTCTTGCAGTCTTTTTAGAGGACAAGACACTATGTGACCCTGGGGGACATCAACAACAATTTACAGCAAAAAAATCCTACTAGATTTAAGAAACTACTATAGGATCCAACAGTACACATAGCTCCTGCTCTCAAGGATTTTACAATCTAGCTGGAAAGAAATAATATATGCACTTAAAAATAAATAAAAATGCAAGATAGAATAGTTTAAATGATATGTGCTACTGGGACACCTACCTGGCTCAACTCTTGATCTTGGGGTTGTGAGTTTGAACCCCACACTGGGTGTAGAGATTGCTTAAAAAATAAAAGTAAAATGTTTAAATAATATGTGCTACATGAATACAGAGAAGGATAAAATTATAAGTGGATGATTAGAAAAGGCTTAAAATTTTTTTTAAAGATTTTATTTATTTATTCAACAGAGAGAGAGGGAATACAAGCAGCGGGAGTGGGAGAGGGAGAAGCAAACTTCCACTGAGCAGGGAGCCTGATGCGGTGCTCCATCCCCGGACCCTGGCATTATGACCTGAGCTGAAGGTGGCTTAATGACTGAGCCACCCAGGTGCCTCTAGAAAAGGCTTTAAAAAGTGAGTGGCACCTCAAACATTTTTAAAGGGAGGGTTTAAATTATCCAAGAGAAGAGAGGAGAAAATTAATTTATAAATCTCACTTATTTATTCTTATATTCTTTCAATAAACATTTACTGTGCCAGAAACTGTGCCAGGTGTTGGGGTTACAAAGTCTCTCAAGAGCAAAGGAGTAAGAAATGCAATGAATAGTGACAATCCAAGGTGCTGAGTGTACACATGGTGCACTGAATCACTCTTCTTTAAGAGCCTGCTGATAATGTCAAGAAGACTGGTAATCTCTTTTTATGGTGACTCATAAAGAGGATGTAAAGCACATTTCTTTCCAGACTATGCTCATACTCAATTGTTTCAAATGGAATACAGTTGAGAAATTTCTCATTTTCCCTTGGGAAGGAGACTATGTTTAAGAAGCAAAAGCTATTGCAAGTTCGTTATTAGTACTCATACTTATGGGTTCTTTCTCCATACTCCATATGGGTTCTTTCATTCACAAACATGTGCTAGGCATTGGGAAAGCAAGGAAAGATGAATAAGACATAGATCCTACCTTCCAGGATCTCAAATATAGCTACAATTTGAAAGGGCTGTAGTAGGGTAATGAGAGAAGACAAATAGAAGAAAAGAAATCACTTTCACCCTCTAGAGAAGTCATAAGCTTCTTTTAAAAAGTAACATATAGGGGCACCTGGGTGGCTCAGTGGGTTAAAGCCTCTTCCTTAGGCTCAGGTCATGATCTCAGGGTCCTGGGATTGAGCCCCACATTGGGTTCTCTGCTCAGTGGGGAGCCTGCTTCCTCCTCTCCCTTCTCTGCTTACTTGTGATCTCTCTCTGTCAAATAAATAAATAAAATCTTCAAAAAAAAAAAGTAACATATAAGCTGGATCTTAAAGGATGGCAGGAGCTCACCTGGGAAGAGAAGGGATAGATATTCTAGCCAGAGGAATGGCATGTTCAGGAAATATTAAGTAATGTAGTGTGGCTGGAACTTACAATACATGATAGGGAATAGTAAGAAGGGTAGAGACAGAGAATAGAGTGGTAGGTAACTGACTTTTAGGCAGGGGAGAAATATGATTGGATATTTTAAATTTTTATTTTATTTAAACTAACATACAATGTATTATTGGTTTTGGAGGTAGAGTTCAGTGATTCATCAGTTGTATATAAACACAGTGCTCATTACATCACATGCTCTCCTTATGGTCCATCACCCAGTTACCACATCCCCCAACCCCTCCCCTCCAGCAAACCTCAGTTTGTTTCTCTTCTGGTTTGTCTCCCTCTCTGAATTCATCTTGTTTTATTTTTCCTTCTCTTCCCCTATGAAACTCTATTTTGTTTCTTAAATTCCATATATATAGTGAAGTCATATAATTGTCTTTCTCTGACTGACTTATTTCGCTTAGCATAATACCTTCTCGTTCATCCACATCACTGCAAAGAGCAAGATTTCTTTTTTGATGGCTGAGTAATATTCCAGTGTGTGTGTGTGTGTGTGTGTGTGTGTGTGTGTGTGTGTGTATACATCTTCTTTGTTCATTCATCTGTTGATGGGCCTGTGGGGTCTTTCCATAGTTTGGCTATTGTGGACATTACTGCTATAAACACTGGGGTGCAGGTGCCCCTTTCCATCGACTACATTCGTATCTCTGTGGTACATACCCAATAGTGCAATTGCTGGGTCATAGGGTAGCTCTATTTTCAACTTTTTGAGGAATCTCCATATTGTTTTCCAGAATGACTGCACTAGTTTGCATCCCAACCAACAGGTTAGGAGAGTTCCCTTTTCTCCACATCCTTGCCAACATCTATCATTTCCTAACTTGTTGATTTTAGCCATTCTGACTGGTGTGACCTGGTATCTCATTGTGTGTGTGTGCTTTTTTTTTTAAGATTTTATTTATTTATTTGAGAGAGAGAGAGAGAGAGCACAGAGGGAGAGGGAGAAGCAGAATCTCCGCTGAGCAAGGAGCCCGATGCTGGGGTCGATCCCAGTACTCTGGGATCATGACCTGAGCCAAAGGCAGACACTCAACCAACTGAGCCACCCAGGTGCCCGTCTCATTGTGGTTTTGATTTGTATTTCCTTGAAGTCAAGTGATGTTGAGCATTTTTTCATATGTCTGTTCACCATTTGGATGTCTTCTTCGGAGAAATGCCTGTTGATGTCTTCTGCCCATTTCTTGACTGGGTTATTTGTTCTTTGTGTGTTCAGTTTGATAAGTTCTTTACAGACTGTGGATACTAGCCCTTTATCTGTTGAGACATTTGCAAATATCTTCTCCCATTCTGTAGGCTATCCTTTGGTTTTGTCAACTGTTTCCTTTGCCTATACAAAAGCTTTTTATCTTGATGAAGTTCCACAAGCTCATTTTTGCCTTTGTTTCCCTTGCCTTTAGAGACAGGTTTAGCCAGAAGTTGCTGTGGGCTAAGGTCACAGAGGTTCCTGCCTGTGTTCCCCTCTAGGATTTTGATGGATTCCTGTCTCACATTTAGATCTTTCATCCATTTTGAGTTGTACTACAGTTGATTTTAATTATGTTAGCTCCAGTAATTTTTTTTATCCTATATGATTAAATAAAGGCTCCTACTTCAACTACATCTCTATAAGCAGCAGTTAAAATTTTAGCACTATTGGATTTTTATCCATTAATTTAACAAATTATCCTCAAAGAATTTATATATATTCTAGAAGTGAAGTGAGATTATGAAAATCACAAGTAAACAACCTACCAAAAAATTAAACAAATTGTGTTAAGTGTTATGGAGAAAAAGGTCAAGAGGAAAATATTGTAGTATCCAAGAAAGACATGACAGTCACCTGGACCAAACTAGTGTGGCAGTGGAGATAGAGAGAAGTGGTTGGATTTGAGATTTATTTAGGACATAGAATCAACAAGATTTGATAATGAATTGGATGAAGAAGGTGACAAAAATGAAGGAATTGAGCTGACTCCTAGGTTTCTGACTTAAGCAACCGAGCAGAGAGCAGTACCCTTAATTTGTGAGATAAGGAAGACATGCAGTAGCATAGACCCAGAATTCTGTTTTAAACACAGTGACTTCGGGGCACCTGGGTGGCTCAGTCATTAAGCGTCTGCCTTTGGCTCAGGTCATGATCCCAGGGTCCTGGGATTGAGCCCCGTGTTGGGCTTTCTGCTCAGCAGGGAGCCTGCTTTCCCCCAACCCCTGCCTGACTCTCTGCCTACTTGTAATCGCTCTCAAATAAATAAATAAAATAGTAAAAAAAAAAAAATTAAAAAAATAAATACAGTGACTTTGAGATTTCTATGAGATGAGCAAACATAGAGAAGTAGGTACTTGGATATGTGAGGCTGGAACTCAGTGGAGAGGTTTGGGTTGGAAATATGAATTTGGGAATCATTAATATAATGACAGTATGTAGAGATAGTATATTCATTAGACTATAGCCTGATCAAATTGCTTAGAGTTGGTAATTCCTAAATCTCCTCAGTGACAATATTATCTCATAAGTCATTTTTATATATGGCTAAATAATTAAGAATTCATTCCTACTAATTTAGATCCTAAAGGTTAACTCTATTTAAAATTTCTTTAGCGGGAGCCTCACTATGCCTTCTGCCTACTATGTCAATCCAAAGATTAATTTAATTTCAGAGTTAACAGATGCTTCATTAATATCTCAGTGACTTTTCCCTTTCTTCACCAAAGCTAACTCTTAAAAGACCCTACATAATGAGGTACAAATAGATGAAAGGGTTGCATAGGCTTGGATTTCTATGTGGATTAGAATATCTTCTATTCTCTGTAAATTAAGTATTACTACAAGGATGCATGGACTTGCTTACCAAGTACAAAGAGTATTGGACTAAGAATCATGAGATCTGGGTTCCAGTTCAAATACTACTACTATTTAATTTTATTTCATTCATGCCCTCTATTTTAATTATTTTAATTCATAGCCTCTACTAAAATAGGCCTGCTATTTTATGGGTCAAGTGAAGAGACTATGGATTATTTTAAAGCCTATGAAAACATAAAATTTAGTATACACTTGAAGGATTATCATTACCTTACTATTGAGTAGTGGGAGATCTGGAGTGGTGCTGAGAATCAGGAATGGCCCAAAGTGAAGATTTCAATAGTCTATTTCTGGATTTCTTACTATTTTTTGTGGACTCCATAATTTGGCTTCTGTATCTATAAAACAGAAAAATTACAATGATTTCTCTCACTGTTATGAGAAGAAAACTAATAAATGCCTATATATTTTGCAGAGATTCCTAGATGAAAGAGGTTAGGAAGATACAGGTGATTATTTGTATTGATGCTCTTATTAGCTTAGTCTAAGTAGGATCGTCTCTTGGAAAACCTGGAAAAGCTTAGCTATCATTGCTTTATGACTTTTGCCTGCTTTCCAGGGAACCTTGGCTTTCCTGGAAAACAAACTACTTCCTTGGGGGAATGTTTGAAATCTCTGAAGAGTCTCATGCAAGTAGCCAGTTCAGGGAGGTCAGACCTGGGCCCATGCTGTAAAGGAAAAGAAGTCTTTTCAGAAAAGTGGCCAAGGACTATTTGCTAAGCATAACAGCATTTCCCAAACAGGGAGCAGAGGTACTACGAGGCCTCATTAAGACTTTTCGTGTCTTTGTTATTGTTAACTGAATAACTTAAGGGTGATTTCTACAGAGGTCCTCTCCACTTTCATCACTGGTCTTCTGTTTCTTCCCACTTCATTTGTCTTTGCTTTGTCTCAGTCTTCATTGTTCTAGTTGAACAGTTTTTTCAGAACTCTAGGCCACACAGTTTCTCTCTCTTTTCAAGATCTCCCCATTCAAAGCGGTTTGGGGATTCTCATGTGGCAAATGTTTCTTACCTTCAAAGACCCAGGAGGAGATAAATGGTATATGCCAGTGGCTCCCAAACACGGGTGATTTGGTAATGTTTGGAGACATTTTTGATGGTCACAACGAGAGACAGGGTGCCACTGACATGATGGAGGCCACGGATGCTACTGAACATCCTAAAATGCACAGAACAGCTTCCAACAACAAAGAATTATCTGGCCCCAAAGGTCAATAATGTTGCTGTTGAGAAACCCAGGTATAAGCAGATATCAGTAGTTGAAGATTACTGAGCAGGTACTGCAGCCTCCTTAGGGATGTAAAGTTTCACAGTGGTAAAGTGACAGCCACTGTCATCAGATTGTTTGGACTTGGATCCCCAGGTTCCCCGTTTTGTTGCCTGTATGATTTTGGACTAATTACTCAATGCCATGAAAGCAGTTTCCTCATTTGGAAAAAGGGGGCGAATAAACTATTCTCATAAACTGTAAGCTTCCTGGAGGCAGGGTCATAATTTTACCTGCCATGCTTAGATTAGGAACTAGTATCCAATGGGGAGTACTACATATCTGGGGATTATCTCACATAGTTGTTTTGAGGTCTAAAGCACAGCACATTTTTAGGTGATAGGAAACAGTGAAAAGGAGAAAAGCAGGCCCTGATAGTGGGAATTAGGCTGGCACCATAACCTGGGATGTGCTGCCCTGTTGAACATAAAATATTTCATGGAACACCAACATCAGACAAAGCCACTCTGACCAGGATAACCAAAATCATTCCAAAACCACGTCTGAATACAAACAAAAAAAGAACATTGTCGCGATCACACACACACACACACACACACACACACACACCAAAAATGCCCTGTCCTGACTAACAGGAGGGACTGCTGGTTCATCAATCATAGCTTTAGCTTCTCTCGGTTTCTCTCCTTTTGTAGATAAGAATTAAAGGGGTACCTGGGCGGCTCAGCCGGATAAGTGCGGACTCTTGATTTCAGCTCAGCTCCGGATCTCAGAGTCCTCACATGGAGCCATGCATTGGGGGCGGGGGGGGGGGGGTGTCTGTGCTCAGTGGGGAGTCCCTTCTCTCCCTCTGCCCCTCCCACAGGCTCACCCTCTCACTTTCTCTTGAAAATTAAAAAAAAATCTTTAAAAAGAATTATTAAAATATCGCATCATTGGGGAGCCTGGGTGGCTCAGTGGGTTGGGCCTCTGCCTTCGGCTTGGGTCATGATCTCGGGGTCCTGGGATCGAGCCCCTCATCGGGCTCTCTGCTCAGCGGGGAGCCTGCTTCCCCCTCTCTCTCTGCCTGCCTCTCTGCCTACTTGTCATTTCTGTCAAGTAAATAAATAAAATCTCTAAAAAAAAAAAAAAATCTCATCATAGAATTACCTCTACTTCCTAACAGCATCCAGTCCAGACAGACCGCGGGCTTCCTTGAACACTCCTAGAAGTTAGCTAACACAAGCCCAAATCCTGTCAGTTCTTCCAGGCACCCTCTTCCTGAAATGTCTCTGTCCTTCATGGTGTGTCTACCTCCTTGTAAGGAGACAAGAAGCCCAACTTTGTTCAACTCTAGTGGTGGTGTTAGTGGTCTTTGGCTGGAGGCCATCCACAGTCGTGACAGCCCCTTCAAAGATAACTGCTGTTATTATGGCTCAGGGGGGACTGCGTGATGCCCCCCAGAGCATTCAAGCAGAGATTTCACGAACAAGTATTTTCAGGCTTCCTGACAGACTGGGGGCAGGCCGACTCTTCTCAGGAGACATCTTCTCTCCTCAAAACTACAGAGGAGACTTTTGGTTTCTGACCTCCCAACCTGGAATCCAGCACGTCAGGTTTAAATTTCTCATTAAGTAAAGCCTCTCAGTGAGGTGCGCGCCTCTAGCTCCAACTTTTGAGTTCCTCAAACACTAACATACCTCAAGGGCGCACGGAGTATGTAGTAGCAAAGAAACTTAAGCCCTACCGGGTTCTTATTACTGGGCGTCCCACCCACCACCCTAACTCAGGAGAAATGGCCCCGAATTCACTCCACAAGCCCTGCAGAACAACGCGGAGACTGAGGTAACAGCCGTCAATTGCAAAAGCGAACCTTCAGTCCGGCTTCCTTAGACGTCGCACAAGCGCAACAACCGCTGGGCGGCTGTCCGGTGAGTGCCCGCCTCTTTTAGGCGGACTACAAGTCCCAGCTTGCCTGCGGCCGCGCCGCGCCGTCGCCTGGTAACTCGCGCCAGACCGAGCGCTCTAGGTCGGCTCCTCCGCGCGCCTGCGCCTTGGCAGGCTCTGCGCAGGCGTATTTCCAACGCTTGGGAGGAGAGGGCGGGGTGTCGTTCCCTTTCGCTGATGCAAGAGTCTAGTGCGGTGGTAGGAGAGGTGTCGGTAGGAGCAGAGCTGCTACCGGGGCCTGGGGCTGACCCGTCCGACTTCCCGTCCGTGCTGAGCCCACTCGAGCCGCAACCATGTCCGGGGACGAGGTGAGGGCCTGAGCCTGGCTCTGAGGCTAAGGACTGAGGCGGAGAGCCTAACCCACCCCGGTGTGGGAGACCGGGCCTGCGGCCTAGCGGCCGGCCTCCGCCATGTGGGGCAGCCGGGCCTAGGCGGCTGGGAGCGGTAGAACCGGTGAGGACTTCGGAGCCGCGGGCCTGGTGGCGCCCGGCTCTTCTCAGGGCGGCGGCGCCGAGGCCTGCTTCCTCCTGTGCCCGGCGTTTCCGGACTTGAGAGCTCGTTGAGTCGCCCTCCCAGAAGGGGGCTTGAATGCCCGGGTAATTCCCCGAAAGAACGAGATTGGGGCTGCCGACCCCTGCATTCCTTTCGATTTGACAGTGCGGCTCCAACTCTCCTCGCTGGGCGCCGGGAGTGCCGAGAGGAGCCTTCCTCAGCTCCGGCGGAGCGCCCTCGTTTAAAACTTTGTAGGCTGGCGTGTCCTGGCCGGTATCCGCCCTTATTCTCATCTCGAGCATTATTTCTTTAAAAGACCGAGGGGTGAGGGAGATAGGACTGAGGAAGAAGACCCTTCAGCCTCAAAAAGTGACTCACCTCGGAAAGTTTTAGGGCGGGAGTCCCTGAGCCTTCCTGAGCAGAGCTCACAGCGACGTGAGCGGGAAGATGGGGCTACGAAGCTGGCTGGATCTTATTCCACCGTCGTGCTGGTACCTCAGCAAATTTTCTCAAATCCTTTTTAGCCAGATTGATTCCAGTTCATGTAAAATCAAACGGCTTAAAATGAAATCTGATTTTAAGTACTGCCAGTAAGTATTGATTGAGGAAAACTACGGCTTACCGGCCAGGTCTCCCCGCTAAAAAACAAAAAGCTCTTGAAATGATAATAATTCACTTCGTAAATATTGGGGTGCTTGGCCTATAGCGCCTTGGAGAGGAGGAGGAGGAAAAAATCAGGCCTTTCTCGAGCGTTGGGTTTTTATTAGGTAGGCCCTGAACGAATTTCCACAGTAGTGGAAAGGCCTGATCATAGGGCAAAGAGAGTGGTTAAGAAGGCAAGTACATGTGCTCACAGAAAGGATATTCTCCAGTTTGGTTAGAGTTAATTCGCTTGAAATGTAAGTGGCGGCTAATTCGTGGAGGGATTTGAGGACCAAATAAGAAATTTGGATTTTTTATTCTGGAGGAGCAGACTTCAATCTCACATATGATTTCACCGCCGTGTAAAATTGGTATTATTGTTATGCCCATTTTAGAGATGAGAGAACTGAAGCTTAGAGAGTCTTAGGTGTAAGTAAGTAAGTGGTGGATTGAGTAGTAGAATACCAGATCTGTGCAAACAATACTGTCTCCATCTAAGTCACTGGGAGGCTCTTGCTCTGTTAGGAAATAACTGAGAATGTAAATGAAGTCGGAGGTTCTTGCTTGGAGGTCATGCTCTGAACTCCAAGACATTGCTCTGGCTACTGTATTTTTCAAAAGTTCTGAGAGTGGCAATGTTTCATGCTTGGTTTTTTTCCTACTCATTTTCTAAAATTTTCATAACCTTTAACAGTGCCTTTGTAGGTACTGTGTGGTACTATTCTGTGTATGGGGTTTATGGTAAAGCACTCACAAGTGTTGGACTTAAGAGATCTACTACTAGCTACAGTGGGTAGAAGAAATAGGGCCATTTCAACATAGCGATTTGGGGAGCTGGAGGATTCAGTTTTAGCAGTGGGGTCAAGTTTTGAAGGAAGTGGAATGTGAATAAATTATTGAAGGGTGAACAAGATTTTGTCAAGCAAAAATGGCAGAACCAGAATTCCAACAGAGGGCTTTGGAAGCCAATAAAGTGTTAAGTAGCTTAGCACTTCGCTGATCTACCAGTCCAACTTCATTTTATTTTATTTTATTTTATTTTTTTTAAGATTTTATTTGTTTATTTGACAGAGAGAGATCACAAGTAGAACAGAGAGGCAGGCAGAGAGAGAGAGAGAGGGAAGCAGGCTCCCTGCTGAGCAGAGAGCCCGATGCGGGACTCGATCCCAGGACCCTGAGATCACGACCTGAGCTGAAGGCAGCGGCTTAACCCACTGAGCCACCCAGGCGCCCCCCAACTTCATTTTATAGGCAGGAAAACTAGGGCCTAGGGAAGTTAACTTGTCCAAGATCACATAGCAAGTTAGTGGGACTAGAAACTCAGCCTTTAGCTTCCACTCTGGAGGTATGTGCAGGATCTGGTTCCTCAGTACTGTTGACTAAATTAGTATTCTTAGGCAAGTCCTTAACTTCTGACTACTTTATAGACTTTAAGGATCAAGTGAAAAGTTGTACGTGGAAAAGATTTATAAACTGCCAGGGTCTCCCCAGGAGACCCTGGGCCTAAGATAGAGGGTTAAAGAACCTACTGTTAGTTTTGGGTTTTTTTTTTTTCCTATTTTCTCACATTTCCTTCTTTCTTTAAGTACTTTATTGATGGATAATTGACATAAAATAAACTGCATACATTTCTTTCTAAACCTGGTAATTAAGCCAGAAACTCACCAAAATATAACTTTCTTTAACCTAGTGGAACCATGACCTTTAAAAAGCAGTCTTCTAGAATTATGGAAAAAATACCCTAATCTTCAGGCATTCATTATTTTTCAGACCATTTTTTTTTTGAAGTGCTGTTAATAACTAAGATTACCTCTTATTATTAGGCCTTGTTTACAAGTTGTCAGAACTATTGGGTTTTCACACAACGTGGTAGGATGTTTTACAAAAGAAGTTTTAAACTAAAAAAAAAAGTTCCTGATTAAAAATGGAATGTGTGTTGTACAAAGTTTACAAAACACAAAAGAATACAAAGAAATAAAAATCTTGTCACCCAGAGATGACAGTATTTAGCATTGGTTCTCACCTTTTTTCTCTAGGTTCTTTTGTAACTAACACTTGCTTCCTGGGTGTTGTGTGACCATAAAGTTATCATTTTGGGTAAATTCTGATGGATGAGAGTAGGTTACCACTTTTCATGAAGCATTTTCGCATTCTTCAGCCCAGCCCAACCTGGAAGTTGAAAGTGAGAAGCTGGTTTTGAAAGCTTTGCTGTGGACTTTAAAAAAAAAAAAAAAATTCTCAAGAGATCTGTGGTTTTTTCCTAAGTGTACTGTCAGCAACTATTTGCTTCTCAAATCCAAACTAGTCTCATAAAACATTTTGAATGTAATAATTTGTGAGACATGAAAATCTTAAAAAAATATATTTTTTTACTCAGCACTGACATGGCCTTGTATTTTAGGGGAGTCCCCCTCTGGGCACTACTGTGGGATCCCTGGTTTCCTTATTTTTAAACCCTACTTTGCTAGGTGGTGTGAGTATATGAGGGAATGACTATATGTCTTAAGTATCCAGAGATAGTAATTGAGACAGATGTTAATTATTTCAGTGTATAATTCCTGCATGTTTATTACTTTTTTTTTTTTAAAGATTTTATTTATTTATTTGACAGAGAGATCACAAGTAGACGGAGAGGCAGGCAGAGAGAGAGAGAGGGGGAAGCAGGCTCCCCGCTGAGCAGAGAGCCCGATGCAGGACTCGATCCCAGGACCCTGAGATCATGACCTGAGCCGAAAGCAGCGGCTTAACCCACTGAGCCACCCAGGCGCCTCTGTTTATTACTCTTTACAAGGCTACAACCAAACTGTTTGCCTATAGATTTAAGTATGAATGTTTTTCAGAGAGTAGGAAGATAGCTGTGAGGCCATCCTCTGTTTGAGAATCCCTCCTATTTTTGGTCTGTCTTGCTAAATAATAGTTAAAAGGTAATTAGTATTCCAGGGAACTTGATACTTGGGGGGGAAAAGTGCAATACATTGTAAGCCCTGCCAGACAATCAAATTTCTAGTGCCTTGTGTGTTCTCTGTCCTTTTGCCAAATCTCCATATTTCAGGAATGAGGATAAACTGGATACCTCCTTGGAATAGACTGCAACATTCATGTAGAGTGACCTAGGACCTAATAGTTAGCAGTGGGGAACTTCTTCCTGTTTCTTCAGTCTTCTTTATTTTTTATATCCTCTTCTTTAAGTTGCTCAGTAATGTTCTTCAGACTGACTGCATTTCAGAATTACTCATTTGCTACACAATTAAATCTTTGTGAAGGTGGAAGAGGAAATCTTTGAAATGAGGCTGTGTCAATTTCCAAAATATCTTGCAGATCCTTTTTCATTGGGTGAGGACGATAACTACCCTACCTTAATTACAGACCCTAGTTTGGTTTCAGTGTAGCTCAATTTCTCTGATGTACTTGGATCATAAATTTAAGTTAATTGGGGGCGCCTGGGTGGCTCAGTGGGTTAAAGCCTCTGCCTTCGGCTCAGGTCATGATCCCAGGGTCCTGGGATCGAGCCCCTCATTGGGCTCTCTGTTCAGCAGGGAGCCTGCTTCCCTCTCTCTGCCTGCCTCTCTACCTGCTTGTGATCTCTGTCTATCAAATAAATAAATGGGATCTTAAAAATAAATAAATAAATTTAAGTTAATTGGAATCAGTTTAAGGAAATTTTTTTGAGAGTTTCATGATATGTCTTGAAATTTGATCACCCCGAGTTGATGAAACTGCAGTGATAGGAATCAAGAGATACCATGCTTTGTGAACTATAAAGCATTATATAAATTATAATAATTGCTAACATTTATTGAGTACTTTTGTTCCAGGCACTGTACCAAGTGTTTTATATTTAATTACTCATTTAATCCTCCCAATAATCTTATGAGATTTGTTTTTGGTTCTGCTACTGATCTCCATTTTATAAATGAAGCATGCAGAGGGCAAGAACTTATCTGGAGTAACACAAGTAAGTGTGTGCCAGAGTCAGGATTTGAATTCAGTCAGTTGGGCTCCAGACCTTTGCTTTCAAATACTTCTCCGTCACAGCAGATCATTGGGCAAAATCCTAAATTGAAACATGGTAGAATTTGGACAAAGATTGGTAAGGGTTTAGAGAGAAATACTTGAGACTTGAACCCAATTCTGCTTGACTTCAAAGACCTCTTTCCATTTTACCAGGCATCTACTCTAAATGTTGTTAAACTCTTGTGTCTAAAATAATGATCTAGTCTTTTTTTTCCAAGTGATCAGTGTACACAAGTTGCCAAAAACAAGTTATAAATTAGTTTTTCACTTATTCTCTAGTGGACATTAGATTTAGAATAGCTAAGAAAACTTAATGTTCCCAAAACAAAAAGCAAAGTAAAAGCTTATGGAACTTTCTCTTATTTAGAGATTTGCTATAGGAAGGGGGGCTGATGGATTTTCTTAAAGATTTGTCTGAGCTTGGGGAGGAGTGTCGGGATGGGATGAGAGAAGTTTTTGTTTTAATTATTTATCAGGTCACGTCTCCCAGCATAGCAAACCCAGATTACCAGCCGTAAATAAAACTTGCGTAAGCTGCCGAGGCATTGGTTTTCTCATCCATAAAATGGGGTCATAGCATAAGTTGTTGCTAAGGTCCCTTCCCAAGTTCCATGATACATTTATAAAGTCTCCAAATTTGTTCATGAAATTTAAAAGTGAAGTTGCTGTATCTTGTGAGGATTTACAAATTTAAAGGCATGTGCACGTGTTTCTGAACCATACCTCTCCCTCACCCCTTTACTAATAAAGGTAGGTTGTTAGATGGACTTCCTGTGTGTGTTTGTAAAATCCTTTTTGGTACTTTAATGCACCATATATTGTATTTTCAAGCGCATACTTTCTGAGTATACAATATTTGGAATGTGAGTATCTTTAAACACAATCACTTGGTTCTTTTTTTTCTTTCTTTAAACAGATGATTTTTGATCCTACTATGAGCAAGAAGAAAAAGAAGAAGAAGAAGCCTTTTATGTTAGATGAGGAAGGGGATGCCCAGACAGAAGAAACCCAGCCCTCAGAAACAAAAGAAGTAGAACCAGAGCCAACTGAGGACAAAGATGTAGAAGCCGATGAAGAGGACAGTAGGAAAAAAGGTGAGTTGTAGATATGAAAGAGTCACTGTTGTCCTGTGAGACCTGGTTCTTTTCTGTGAGTGTTTTGGATTTTGTGCCTACAGTGACCTCTCAGCCTGGTAAGTGAAGTTGAGGCTATTAACATGTTGTAGGCACTGGATCTTGCCAGATTTCTGATAGATTTATTCCAGAGAAATTCCTACCAATCCCCAAGTTGCAGAGATGACAAAACCTCATCATCTCAGGCCTGGTTTTTCCAGTCTAACCCGTCAGGTCTCTATTTTCCAGTTTCCAGTTGTAGTTGTATTTGAGTGTAGGCAGAAAGACATTGGAGCAAAATAGGCATTTTTGTATCTTAGCAAATCTGAGAATCTATAGAAGAGATTAAAATTATAGCTTAAAATGTTTGGATTTAGACACCAGTGTTTTAGTCCCTCTTGTGCTCTAACATAGACACCATTTGATTACTAGAAATAAATGATACGGTAAACATGATTTATGTCTGTTGAACATACTACACTGCTGGCGATGGGGAGAACTGACATTCATTGAGCATCTAGCATGTGCTAAGCATCTTTTACATGTTTACATGTTTAAAACAAACTTGAAAAGTAAGACAGGGGCTCCTGAGTGGCTCAGTGGGTTTAAAGCCTCTGTCTTCGGCTCAGGTCATGGTTCCAGGGTTCTGGGATTGAGCCTCGCACTGGGCTCTGCTCAGCGGGGAGCCTGCTTCCTCCTCTCTCTCTGCCTGCCTCTCTGCCTGCTTGTGATCTCTGTCTGTCAAATAAATTAAAAAAATAAAATAAAATAAAATAAAAATAAATAAAAATCTTAAAAAATGAAAAAAGTCCACTTCCTTTAAAAAAAAAAGAAGAAAAGTAAGACATTTTTGTAATAGGACAAATGAATTCATAAGTAGCTCCTTGGAAAACTGTAGCAGAGGGATCCTAAAGTATTCTTAGTGTACAATAGGGCAGGACAAATGGAAGACTTATTGAATAAACCCATTATTACTAATGGTGGATAAAGTTTCAAATTGTAGGCTTAATGAATGTTATATACTTTATAAGGCCTTTTGTTGATGGATTGATTTTAGTAACAATGAGCTAACCTCTAGGATTTAGATGAAAAAAATATAGCACCTTAGTAGCCAGTAGGGAGGTAGATAAGCCGTTAAGTATCTCTGTTCGAGTAACAGAAGGTTCTGTCAGGGCACTTAGGAGGCATCTAAAACCCAGTTGGGGGATAGGGTTAGAGAAGGCTTCTTGGTGGAAGTTACTTCTAACCAAGATCCTGTGAGATGAAGTTAAGTGCCACATGAGAGGGCCAATGGGAGGCTTAGGTAAGAGACAATACACACGACACTAAGAAGTAGCAGTAGTTTAGCTGGACTGGAACCAACAATGAAGGGTTGGTAGATGAGAGCATAGTCAGAAATGGAGAGAGAAAGCTAGAGAACCTTGGAAATTGTGTTAGAACTCTGACTTTGCCATAAGAAAAATGAGGCATTGTATGGTCAGATTACTAAAATATTTCCAACATGGGTCCCCTGGCCAGGTTTTTCCTACAAAGCTTTGACTTGACCTGCTATTGAGTTTTTCAGAACTGTGATCTTGGGTTGTAGAGAGACCACTGTACTAATTAATATCAAATCTGTCTATTCTGGTCACTTGACTAATTAATAGCTGAAATGTTGGTTTAACTCGGTTTGTGCTGTACCTTCTGCTAGTTGTTAATAATTTTTACCCCTAATTATCTGTCTTTTTAGATGCTTCTGATGATTTAGATGACTTGAACTTCTTTAATCAGAAGAAAAAGAAGAAAAAAACAAAAAAGATATTTGATATTGATGAAGCTGAAGAAGGTGTAAAGGTAGTATTGCTTTCTTATTGAAGGTAAAATTTGACCTCTCGAAGGTTGTTAATGGCTGATGTTTTCTTTTGCCTCAACAGCTTTGCTTTTGTTATTAAGTACTTGATCAGTGTTAAGGTCATTTTCTTGGGATTGTGTCTGACTAGGTATCTTAAAGGAATTATGGTTTAAAGGAATATCAATTGAGTTTTACATATTGTATTGCAGGTGCCATTAAAATGATTACAAAATGCCCTTGGTCATTAACCACACTGAGATTGGATGAGGAGAGGTATTTGTATAAGTGAGAAATCCTGTGGAGCATATATTCATATGGTTTCTTCTTTTAGACTTTTGGTAGCATGTTGAAGATACACAAACTTATGCATGTTCCTCTGAGCAGCAAAAAATGAACCCCAGCTTGTGATGGTTGGTGGCTGATGATTTTATGGTCTATAGGAGAATGGGAGCACTTGGTTTTGTGGGGTTCTCTAGTCTTGTAGGGACATGAGGCCCTGTGATTATCTTGTTACTCTATCAGTTTCCAATATAAATATCTCAAAATTCTTTTTAACAAGGATAGATTAAGAGGTGGGTAGGTGGGTAAATAGAAGGATGGATGAGGAAGGAGATGAAAGTCTGTTATTCCCTTACTTAGAGCTATTATTTTAAAGACCCTGTCCAGGAATCTTGAGCAGAGCCCATACATCTGTTTTAAAAATCCAGGATAATAGCAATTTTTTGTATATACAAGTGAGAAGGATTAAGCATGAGAACACACATACACATGTACTAAGTGTCTCATTTTATGCTCTTTACCCCAATTTTTTTTTTGTATGATTGGTTCCCCTTTTTTTTAAATTAACATACAATGTATTATTTGCTTTGGGGGTACATATCTGTGAATCATCAGTCTTAGACAATTCACAGCACTCACCATAGCACATGCCCTCCCCAATGTCCATAACCCAGCCACCCTGTCCTTCCCCTCCCCCCCACCCTCCAGCAACCCTCAGTTTGTTTCCTGAGATTAAGATCTCTTATGGTTTGTCTCCCTCCCCAGTCCCATCTTGTTTCATTTTTCCTCCCTACCCCACACAACCCCCACCCTGCCTCTCAGATTCCTCATATCAGAGAGATCATATGATAACTGTCTTTCTTTGATTGACGTATTTTGCTTAGCATAATACGCTCTAGTTCTATCCACATTGTTGCAAATGGCAGGATTTCATGTTTTTTGATGGCTGTGTAATATTCTATTGTATATATGTATCACATCTTCTTTATCCATTCATCTGTTGTTGGACATCTAGGTTCTTTGCATAGTTTGGCTGTTGTGGACATTGCTGCTATAAACATTTGGGTGCAGGTGCCCCTTTGGATCACTACATTTGTATCTTTAGGGTAAATACCCAGTAGTGTGATTGCTGGGTCATAGGGTAGCTCTATTTTCAACTTGTTGAGGAATCTCCATACTGCACCAACTTGCATTCCCACCAACAATGTAGAAAGGGTCCCCTTGCTCCGCATCCTCGCCAACATCTGTCCTTTTCTGACTTAACTTGAGCCATTCTGACTGGTTGTACCCCAATTAGTTTATTTGCTCAAACTCAAGAAAATAAAGTGTATCCCACATGTAATAGGAAATAGATACAGTAATTCGTTCAGTTTTGGAAATGGTCACAATTTTGATAATTTGGTTAATTCAGCAAAGATGTATTGGTAATTACAGTGAGTCAGGCATTGTGTGCTAATTGCTAAGGAACGGAAATGAATAAGATATTTTTCCTTTTAAGAGATTATTTTAGGGCACCTGGGTGGCTCAGTGGGTTAATCTTTGCCTTTGGCTCAGGTCATGATCTCAGCGTCCTGGGATCAAGGCCCATATTGGGCTCTCTGCTTGGCAGGTAGCCTGCTTCCCCCTCTCTTTTTACCTGCCTCTCTGCCTACTTGTTCTCTCTCTCTCTCTCTCTCTCTGTCAAATAAATAAATAAATAAATCTTTTTTTTTTTTTTTTTTTTTTTTTAAGATTATTTTAGTTCAGGAATAATTTAGACTCCTTTAGAACAAGATGGCTTTTTGTGTTTGTTTTAAAAATTTTATTTATTTGACAGAGACATAGCAAGAGAGGGAGCACAAGCAGCGGGGAGAGGGGAGAGGCAGAAGCAGGCTTCCTGCTGAGCAAGGAGCCCAATGGTGGGGCTCAATCCGAGGACCCTGGGATCATGACCTGAGCCGAAGGCAGATGCTTAACGACTGAGCCACCCAGGTGCCCCAGAACAGGATGATTTTACCTGGATTTATCTTATTGTCTCCCTGTTTGGGGATTCTCTTCTCTTCCTACTATTGTAGGGAAACTGAGAAAGAAATGTTCAGATTATACTGAACAAATGAGGTTTAAATATCCTGGGTAACAAAGTGACATATCAGATGTGCTATAGAAGGTCTTGGTTAACAAGGTTTTGTTGGTCAGTTCCTTTAGTAGCTTTTGTCCTAAAGAGTCATGTTATAAGCTCTCCTCTTACTAAGTGCTTAAATACTTTTTTCCTGCTATTGAAGGTATAACATAGCTTGTTACTACAAGTATCCTCATCAGGTAAGGCATGAAGTTTAACTTGAAACTGAAGTGTTTTTAACATACTGGGTATTGGGTTACTCATCCACCTGAATTTTCAGACCATCACAGGGCTTTCGGAAAATCTTGGAAAACACTGCTATATTCTGTGTTTCACTGGGTCTTTGCTTCAGTTTGGAAGTAGATCTTACTGGAATGAAGTCAATAAATAGTATAGGACTAGAAATTAGTTGTTGTGTGCTAATTTATATAAGCATTATCTAAGTTTCTCGTTTGATGACTGTCATCTTAGAGACTAAGTTAATATCCTTTTTCTTGTTTATGTGTTATCCAGCTAATACACATGAGCGGATTGGTTTTTGATGGCCAAATGTGGCATTGCGACTACATACTTGGATTTGGGATCTCAAGGCTGAGCGTCATTTACTCCCAGCTATTCCAAATTTTTCTGCTAAGATTTATGAAATTACAGTGGCCAATGTCAGAGTACTTCAGGATTTAGGCTTGCAAAAATAGACCTTGATAGGTAATATTGACAACATACTTCAGGGTGGGAAGCCAGATAAGCTGGTCAAAGGATGGAGAGATTAGAAGACTAGAGACTGAGACTGGCCCTTTCTGATCTTCTGGGGGTGTGTCTGACTCATTTCTAGTGCCCTATTTACATCCATAACTACAGCAGCTAATCTTGGGATCCAGGTTTACCTTGTCTCCATCCATTCATCGGGTGACTGTAATTCTCTGGGTTCTGCCTTTTCCCCTCTTTCATGATGTCATTTATTGAAATGATGCCTAAAGACCTTTTCACAGTCTATGCCAGGCTGACTGTGATATAATAAGAAAACAAATATTTGGTCTTTGTCCCCAGTTTCTGGCATAAGACTTCTAAAACCCTTGGCATCTCTGGAGTGATAAAAGTATCTTTTGAGAGATGACTAGTGGCTGGGAGCTCCTGGATAGTTTTAGGGTGGGGGGTGGTTGTCAGAAAGATTAAGCCGTGATTGAAGGATTGGAACTTTGACATACACACTCCTCCAGGGAAAGGGGCTGGAGACTGAGTTCAGTCACCAATGGGCAATGATTTAATTAATCTGTCAGCATAATGAAACCTACATAAAAGCCCTTCAATGGCGGTGAACACGTTGGGCGAGTGGTATAACCAGAGAAGGCTCTGCAGCTGCCTCACCATGTATTTGGTGTCAGGAGGGAAAAACACTTCCATTGATTGCATCAGAATACTTAGAAACTCTTTAAAGTACTCCTGAATGCTATTGCTGCTGAAGATTGTCAGTCAAGATACAAGAATTTTTTTTAAAGATTTTATTTATTTATTGTAGAGAGCCCACATGAGCCCGAGGGACAGAGGGAGAGGGAGAAAGAATCTTAGGCAGACTCTGCATTGAGTGCGAAGTCCAGTGCAGGGCTCCATCTCATGACCCCAAGATCACAACCTGAGCCAAAACCAAGAGTCAGATGCTCAACTGACTATGTAACCCAGCTGCCCTAATACAGGAATCTTTTAAAGATTTTAGGTGATTTTGACAGTGGCCTGGTTTGGAAACATGGGCAATAATTATAAGATCTCAAGGCTGATAGATAAAAGAAAGGAAAATATGCCACAAAAGTGTCTTAAGGAGAGATGCCTCTCTGGCTCAGTCAGAAGAGCATGTGACTCTGATCTCAGGGTTGTGAGTTCAAGCCCCCACATTGGATGTAGAGCCTACTTAAAAAAAAAAAAAAAGTGTCTTAAAGAACTTCCAGTTTAAATGACAGACTTTATTTATTTATTTATTAAAATTTTATTTATTCTGAGAGAGAGCACAGAGGGAGGAGGAGAAACAGAGACCCACTGAGCAGGGATCCCAGCACGGGGCCCAATCCCAGGACCCTGAGATCATGACCTGAGCCAAAGGCAGAAAGATTTTATGTATTTATTTATTTGAGAGAGGGAGGGAGGGGCAGAGGGAGAGGGGAGATAGGCAGACTCACCACTGAGCACAGAGGATGACACAGGGCTCATGACTTGAGCTGAAGTCAGACGCTTAACTGACACAGCCATCCAGGTGCCCCTAAATGGCAGACTTTCTGAGCCAGTTTGGTTCACCTGTGAGAGACATTGCTTATCTATAACTTCAGTTGTGAATATTTGTTTTCCTCCAAAATGATGTCAGCCCATGTAATTAAAAAAAAAAAAAGTCTTGGTATCAAAATGTTGATTCTTATCTCAATTTCTTAGGATCTTAAGATTGAAAGTGATATCCAGGAACCAGCTGAACCAGAAGATGACCTTGACATTATGCTTGGCAATAAAAAGAAGAAAAAGAAGAATGTTAAGTTCCCAGATGAGGATGAAATACTAGAGAAAGATGAAGGTAATACTGGGGCTCAGCAGCTCATTTCTAGGTTACACAAGACTTTGGCCTAGTCTCTTTGATGACTTATTTTTCTCTTCTCATTTGCACTGCCTGATAATAGAAACTGAAAGTTAGAAGAATTTAACTTGATAAGGAGACTTCAAGATTTCATGGGGGGAGAATTTGGCAGTTGGGATTATATTAACTGTAACTGGATTTTAAATAATCAGAAATTTTTTTCATTTTTTGTTAAAAGTGCTGTTTTATTAGCTCTAAGTGCCAAAGTTCTTTAGAGAACTTCAGTGTAGGTAGCAGGTAGATTTTTATGGATGTGGATATTTCTTAAGTGCTTCAAAACAGCTGGACTTTTCCCCTCTACTTATCCCATTGCATTATGTTATCTTGTGTTTATTAAATCAAGAAATAATTTGGTGTGTCTATTATCACAAATTCCTAATAGAGATGTTTCTGGTAAGGATTATTCATGAAAGTTGTAACATTGCTGTCTTGAAGGAATAACAGGTTGGTTTTGAGCCTTGATGCTTTTGTGTGGGAGGAAGACAAATGTCTTAGAAGCTTTGATTTCTCTAGATCTGACTCCCCCCACTTTGTTACTGCCCACCCCTCATTCTTATGATCTTTATTATCTGTAGCTTTAGAAGATGAAGACAGCAAAAAAGATGATGGTATCTCATTCAGTAACCAGACAGGTCCTGCTTGGGCAGGCTCAGAAAGAGACTACACATACGAGGAGGTAAGATAAATTCTGTTATGAAAAAGGGCTAAGATGTTCACTAGAATTCAGAGAAGAGCAAGATCTTTTATTTACTTTTTAATAATTACTTGAGAGTGAGAGAGAACGTGTGCTGTGTGGTGGGGAGGGACAGAGGGAAAGAGAATCTCCAGCAGACTCCTCACTGACTGTGGAGCCTGGGTTCCATCTCATGACCCCTGAGATGATAATCTGAGCTGAAATTAAGAGTTAGATACTTAACCAATGGAACCACTCAGGGACCCCTGACAAGCAAGATTTTTATACCGAATTGAAGGGTCATTGAAGAAAAACAGATCATGAAACAGACCCAGAGAGGTCACAGTCAGTGCACAGTGTTGCCTGATACCCTCAGATGCCCAGAATTCAGCAATCATTATGTATTCACTGTTCCATCTGAATCCATGAACTTCTGAGGACATGGAGCCCCTTAATGGGGAGAGCAGTAGAGGAAGGGGGTGAGACTAATTTAGGGCCAAGGGTGAGTCGAGTTAATTTCTTTGGGTTTTCCTGAATCTTACTTTCCCATGTATCCTATACTTTCCCATAGAAACAGCAAAATTAGTAGAGCTTATTCATTCATTCATTCAACTTTGAACTCAGTATTGCTCAGCATTCCTAATAGACCAGATCCTGGTTGAGGATTGAGTCCTGCTCTTAAGACGCTGCCAGAACATGTAGTGATAAATGTGTGTGTTTAGTAAAAAGTGTGTATGTGCTGCTGAAGTGAGCACTGTGTTTAGTACAAAGTGATGTTTGCTTTGAAGGTAAAACAGTGACTCAAGTGGGAATTTTAAACTTCTGCTATTTATACAAATGTGAATATCATTTGTTTCTCTATAGCTACTGAATCGAGTGTTCAACATTATGAGGGAAAAGAATCCAGATATGGTTGCTGGAGAGAAAAGGAAATTTGTCATGAAACCTCCACAGGTTGTCCGAGTAGGAACAAAGAAAACTTCTTTTGTCAACTTTACAGATATCTGTAAACTGTAAGTTGGTTAACGGGGAGTCCTCCATCCCAAATACCGGATACTTAGTGGAGGATATGTTAAAAATCCTTATTGGGTACTTTGTTGCAGGTAGAAGGAAAGAATGCCCAAGTGTCAGGGTTGGTTTGAGTAAGGTCACAGTTTAAGCCTGTCAGTTCTTCCTAAGGTGAGAAAAGCCAACTCATGCTGACCCATGAGAATGGATCCTAACCAGATGGAGTGAAGGGGGAGGAGGTTGGATGTAGTCCTCAGACAGGAGCCTGGGGAGCCCAGCTGGGGAGGTGGAAAAGCACATTAGGCTGGGTGGGCCTGCCACACAACTGGAAGAGTGAGTGCCAGGACAGCAGCTGAATTTGGAGTGCCTCCTCTTTGGATGGTCATTGCCAAGACATGGTCGATGGGATTGCAGCTTTCTTTTTTTTTTTTTTTTTTTTAATTTAATTTTATTTTATTTTTTTTATTTATTTATTTGACAGAGAGAGATCACAAGTAGACAGAGAGGCAGGCAGAGAGAGAGAGAGAGAGGGAAGCAGGCTCCCTGCTGAGCAGAGAGCCCGATGCGGGACTCGATCCCAGGACCCTGAGATCATGACCTGAGCCGAAGGCAGCGGCTTAACCCACTGAGCCACCCAGGCGCCCCGGATTGCAGCTTTCTTAATGACCATCACATTCCATATGTATCTCACCCCCAGGTCACTCCCTGGGCCTGTCACTTCTCCTAGCTCAGCTACATCTTTTCTGACAGGCTCTTTAGGGCAGCTGACCTTATCTACTGTTTGTTGCTTAGTTTCATAAATGATACATGCTTACTGCAGATAAAAGGCAAAACAGTGATGAACACAAAATAATTACTAAAATTCTACCACCCTGAGGTAATCATTTGGTTTCATTATAGCCATTACTCAAGAGGTTTTAGACTTTTTGCTGATAACAGCAGTAGTATATTCTTATTTTAGAAAAACTAGAAAATACAGACATGCTGAAGAAAATAAAAAATCATCTCTAAGTCTACCATTAAAGATAATCAAAACTTAATACTTCTATGTTTAGCTAGTATTGTGCATGTAGATATTTTAAAATAGATTGGTATCATACTGGGGTTTAACAGACTTTTCTCAATATATCACAAAACTTTTACCCATGTCATTAAATAGTCTTCAGAAATGTTTTGAATAGCAACACAACATATTCTAACAGTTCCTTAGCTGGATATGGTTGCTTCTGAGTTTTCATGATCAGTGGCAAAGCTTCAGGAAACATCCTGATACATGTATCTTGACGGTAACTCGGAATAGAGCCTTAGGGCAAAGTACTGCCGAACTGAAAGGATTGGGTTATTTTTGTGGCAAATGTTAGCAGATTGCTTTCCAACAATCTTGTACTAATTTATATCCCACTAGCAATGTAGGAGCTTGCTTGTTCTATTATATTTTCATCAACCCTTACACTTTGGGAAGGAGTAACTTAAAAATTTTAATAATACCTGGTTACTGGAACAAGTTCAGACAATGCCAAGTGAAGAGAATGATTTTTTTAGAAAAGAATTATTTATTTTAGAGAGTGCACAAGCTGTGGGGGTTGGGGCAGGGAGCAGAGGGGGAGGAAGCAGACTCCCTTGCATACGGGGCTTGATCTCAGGACCCTGACATCATGACTTGAGCTGAAAGCAAGATTCAGACACTTTTAACTAAGCCACCCAGATGCCTCCCCCCACCAATGAATAGAATTAAGTTTAAATACTGAATGGCATTGCTCTCTATTTGCTTTTTCCTATTTGTGTAGGGAGGGGGTTTGTAATAGACATATCTGCCTTGTTCTAAAAGCAGGCTACCATAACTTAATTAACTGCTCTTCAGTTGCATATTTAAGCTGTTTTCAATTTTTCTGCCCTTGTGTTACCATGGTGTGTGTGTGTCTGTGTGTATAAATGAAGATTTTTCAAAAAGGAAATAACACAGGGATTAGCACAACAGCCAAGTGTCCCATTGCCTGGGTTTCATATATTTTGACCTTTGACATTTGTGCATCAGATCTTTTTCTTCTTTAAAGGTTTTTGTGTTTTTTGTTTTGTTTTTTCTTAGAAAGAGAATTCCATGCAGGTTCCACGCCTAGCACAGAGCCCAGTGAGAGGCTTGATCTCACAACCTTGAGATCGTGACCTGAGCCAAAATCAAGAGTCAGACACAACCAGCTGAAACACCCAGACACCCCTAGATCTTTTTCTTCTTTAAAAAGAGGGTTTTACAGTTACAATCAAGGACATCTGTGTATCTCTTTCTGATCCCTTTACCTTCCTTCTCAGAAAAAGAGGTTAACCTGTAATGTTGGTGTTATTTCTTCTTCCTTTTTTTTTTTTTTTAAAGGATTTTATTTGACAGAGAGTACAAGCAGGTAGGGTAGCAGGTAGAGAGGGAGAAGCAGGCTCCCTGCTGAGCAAGGAGTCCAATGTGGGGCTCTATCCCAGGACCCGAAGGCAGTCGAGTAACCTAGCCATCCAGGCACCCAAGTTGGTGTTATGTCAGGATTTGATGAACTAAACACTAAAATTCACCAAATAGTCGAGTACAGATAAAAACAGCGAATAGGATGGTTTTTTAAAAGACATTTGGTAAGATTTCCAGTGAAAGATAAAGTTTATATATTCCACTTTCTTTTTAGATTACATCGTCAGCCCAAACATCTCCTTGCATTTTTATTGGCTGAATTGGGTACAAGGTAAGAAACTGTATTCACATTTATATACAGTGATAGCAGTACTAGATGTTTCAAAGGAACTTCTCGTAACTTGAAAGGGATACATAACACACTTAGAAAAAATATTCATATGATGATAATCAGAGGAACTTTTAGGCCAGGGAGGGAAGGAAACCGTTTCTGAGAGTTTAGCTGCTTAGGAATAGGGAATAGAGTTAAAGTGGCTCATCCATACAGGCCTGCTGGTGTTCCTGTCATTAATTAGAATTTTGGGGTGTTCTTAGCAAATGCATAGACTTTTAGGCCAGAATTTATTTTCTGAATTGTTAATAGGCTATCGAAGAAATAGACTGATGAGTGGCACAGGAGAAAACACTGAAACAGAGATCCATAATTAGTTATTTCCCAGTCTTCAGGGCTCACATGTTGAAGGCACCAAGCCAGTCCATTCCCATTCAGGGAGATCATTACCCCATGGGGCCCATCCCAATGAATATGACCGTAAGTACTAGGAATCCCAAAAGTTCCTTTAAAAATAAGTAACATAGACTTAAAGCATGATAATGATGACTAACACATACTGAGTGCCTACTATATGCCAGGTACTATGCGAAGCACATTTTGGGGCACTGTCTCAGTTAAAATAGTCCTATGAACTGTAAGTGGAAATTAATATTACCCATCTTACAGGCTTGGAAACAGGTTTGTGTGAGTTGCTCACATAGCTAGTTAATAGCATAATCAAGATAGTAAACTCAGCTCTGCCTGTCTCTAGAGCTTGAGCTCCTAAAAGGCTTACAAGGATTAATTCAGCTTGTTAGAACGGACTACACTTGCTGTGGAGTTAAGGGGTTAATCTGACTAATGGTAGATAGGTAAGCTCTGTGTAGAATTGTTTTAAATGTAAATTTGTTACATTTTTTTAACATATAAACTAATGAAGGAATAAAAGCTAGCGGTGTTCTTCTCAGAATAATTTACAATTTTTGTAGAGGTGGGGAATTATAACAAGTTGTGACCAGTGAACTTGTGGTCAGTGGGCTAAATATTATGGGGTTGTTGAGAAAATTCAATTTCTTTTGACAGTAATGAAAAAAATTTCCTACATCAAGCAGTGGAATCACCATAGCCTGGAAATTAAGGGTTACAGTACACGGAGGATGATCATAAAGCCTTATAGTTAAAGGAGAATCACAGGAGAGGTTCTTAAAAAGTCAGTTTTATGAGATACAAAACAAATATAAAATTAATGCTACCTGGCTGAATTTTGTTTCACTTTGTGATTTGTAACAAATGATGATGTCTATCACACAGCTTTACCTTATCAAAGTGCTTGTCAGCATCTTCTTTTTTTAAAAGCACCATTGACAAAATGTGACCTGTGACTTCAACTGTACTTTATTGGTAACAGCTTTAGAGATACAATTCACACATTTAGATGTACAAATGGCTTTTAATATGTTGACATAGTTGAACAACCATTACCACAACCCATTTTAGGATATTTTCATCACTCAGTGACTGAATCAAAACATTGGGTGCTTAGAATTTTTAGAGACACAGCTCCCTTCCTATTTTTATATTTATAGACCCCTCACTGTCTTGTCCATGGCATACACTCAGTAGAGGCGTCCTTTTCCTTGGTTGGTTGAATAAGCCATCACACAGTTAAGGAATCAATTTGTTAGACTTAATCATAAATCTGTCACTGGAGATTTAATTGGTTGAAACTGGACTTAATGGTAGGAAATAGGAGTAGGTCATCAGGCACCAACTACTTAAATTTTGAAAAATCACGTAGTACAGCACTGCTCCTAGAACTTGCCTATGCTATTGAATATATTTTAAATAGGCCCTGGAATTTGGTTTCTTACAGAAAACAAAAATAATGGAGATACTTTTCTTTTCTCTTATAGTGGTTCTATAGATGGTAATAATCAACTTGTAATCAAAGGAAGATTCCAACAGAAACAGATAGAAAATGTTTTGAGAAGATATATCAGTAAGTGTGTATTTAATTACTCTGAAATGTTCTCAGCCAGGCTGTAATATTTTAGGGGAGATCCACTGTTTCTTTAACGAAGCTAGAATGGGGGACCTTCCAAGAGGAGGGAAAATGATGGGAAGATGGGACAGCCCAAGGGGACTCTTGGCAGCTGCTTAGGGGTACGAGAAGGGTTTGGATTTCTTAAGGCCCATCAGATCAAGGCTGTTGGTTGGTTCTAGGCTGAAGGCCAAGTTAGGGAAATCAGCCTGGCCTGCCTTTATCATCTTCCTAAGCACTTGAAATTGGCAGGTGGTATTCCCATCTAGGAAAGCTCTTGTGTTCTGACTGGCTCTCCTGTAGACAGAACCAGGAATGGCATCTGGCAAGCATTCCTCCTCCTTGGACATTTGGAGTCCTTGGTTTAGTACCTGAACCATCACAGCAGATAGCTGGTCTTTTTATCCCTAGAATATCTAAGTTAGGCTAAAGCCTTCCCTGGTCTGGGTGCCAGCCTGGGCTAGATGTTTCAGAGGGAAAGAAACCTCTGGCTCACTGCAGCCGCCAGGTAATTTTGAATGTTGCTTTTCCTGCAGAGGAATACGTTACCTGTCACACATGCCGATCACCGGACACGATCCTGCAAAAGGACACCCGACTCTATTTCTTACAGTGCGAAACTTGTCATTCTCGATGCTCTGTTGCCAGCATCAAAACTGGCTTCCAGGCTGTCACAGGCAAGCGAGCACAGCTCCGTGCCAAAGCTAACTAATTGGCTAACCACCACTGATTTTGCAAAGTGTGTTGTGGAGATTTGGCTGGACAGGTTTACCATCAGAGTGGATATACCACTGTATTAAAAACAAGATACAAAAGCTGCCAGGTTCTTTGGCGTGTGGCTGGTTGGTCTGAAATCCTTGCGAGATGCCGATGCTCAAGCTGTTGACATACTCATTGCCACTTTAACAACTGTCAGAAAAACGTGATGGGGTAAGGCGGTGCTTTTTAAAAATCGTTCATAGACTTATGTAAAATGCAAGATAAATTAAAGTTATTATAACAGTGATTCTTTCAATTTGGTTTGTCAGTTTTCTATAAAAGTTGTGCTTAATGAATTCAGCAAAAATACTTTGTGCCTGGGCTCTGGTGAGGTCTATCTTCATCCTGAGAAACTGGACATTAGAGGTCGTTTTTCTTGTCAGCTCCTTTTGGGATAAAGCTTCACGTGAGAGGGTGGTTGGAACAGGAGATCTGTGAGGACAGCCTGTTGTCAGTGTCCAGGGATTGATTACATAGATTTGAATTCTTTTCATTAGGTGAGGAGTTGTTGCTACTACCTCACTACTAAGTCATCCAGCTGTTAGCATATGAGGAGAATACAAGGTGCTGGGTACCCTCCTCCCCTCCCTCAAAATTTTCTTTCTTGGTGGCCACTAAGAAAATCTCAAACAGCCCTTAATGTCTTCTAAACAGCACATGAGAAAAACCCTACTTGGGCAACTATTGGTGAGGAAGGCATTGTGGCATGTGATTGTACCATACAGAGAACTGAATCCAAACCATGATGCTAGAGAAAACTTTTTCCCAACTTCTGTTCTGGGTTTGAAAAAGACCCACCACAAATGCTTTTACTTTCTGTATTAAAAGTAGCTTTTTGGTGTGACCATGAGAAACTCAAGAGGCAATGGTGCCTGTTTGGTGCTTTAGGTGTCTCCAGTTCTGCCTCCTTAGGATTTGGCTGAAAGCTATTTCTCCATTCAGCACAGGGGGGGGGGGGGAGATCATTTCATGTGTCTACTGGGATCTGCCTTGCACATACCTGACGATAAGGGCATAATGCTGCTCTCATGGTCTCACTGCCAGATTCCTAAGTGGCCCCAGGAGCATTCGCTCAGCCCTGAATGTCTTAACCCTGTTTTTAATCACTGTGACCTTTAAAGTACAGGCCAGAAACACCTTGGCCATGAAATGGTGGAGGGAGCAGAGTAGTCCCTCAACAACAGGTCCCAGGGAGACCACATACACTGGCTGAGCTGCCACCACTGCCCTGATGAACTCAGCTGTTTATGATGCCATCTTCCTTCTTTTGTATCTACGCCCACACAATTCCCAATGTCTGATGTTACTGCGTGAATAAAGCAAGGATTAGTGCCTCTTGTGTAATTAGCGCTCCATTGCTTTTGTGTGTATCTATTGTGTTTCATTCATTTTTTACTTTAGTGGGACCTCCTAGGGGAGACAGGATTTTACTATTTTATCTATGTGACAGGTTGGCACACAGTTGTTGCAATTTCAACCCAATTGTAACTTCATTCTCAAAATGATTTCTGGACTGATAACACCCTTTAAGACTGTTTGATTAAAACTGAATTAACTCTTCATTAACCCCACTCAGTTTTGGCCTGCCCTAAATTACCCATTCATAGTAGCCTCAATGCATGTCTCTACTACCTCATACCAACCAGCTAAGCTACAAGGAACCTTCTGTAGGGTGACAAAAAAGGCAACTAGAGGGTTTGTGATCAAGAGCCAGGTTTTGGTTGTAAGAAAGGAACAAGACCTTTTCCAAGTAAGACCATTTTTGAAAGTGCCTTAGGAGACAGTCCTGAGGAATGTTCGTAATTATACAAAGGGGGAAAAAAGAAGGGGTTCCGTTGGTGGTTTAAAAAAGTTTGAGACTAGATAAACAGGTTATATGACTGCTTCAGTCTTTAGTATGCTCATGTGGATGTTCTTTCTGACCCCATCCTGGCTCACTCCCACATTTCCACTGCCCACTGCATGTAAAATAGCCCATCATAACAGGCACCAAGAACAAGGGGTTTTGTTAACTCAGGCACCCCTAAGTACTGAGAGCAACCAGTTGCTAGCAAGTTGTAGGTGTTCAGTACTTGAGTTTCATCAAAGATTTTTGAGAGAGAGCACAAGCGGGTGGGCAGAAGGATAAGCAGACTCCCCGCTAAGTGGAGCCTAATGTGGGGCTCAATCCCAGGACCCCAAGATTACAACCTGAGCTGAAGTCAAGACACCTAATGGACTGAACTACCCAAATGTCCCTTGAATGAGTTTCTTTAAAAGAAAGAAAGAATGGGGGCACCGGGTGGCTCAGTTGGTTAAGTGTCCAACTCTTGATTTCGGCTTAGTCCTGACGCTAAGCCCTGTGTAAGCCTCCATGATGGGCACGGAGCCTGCTTAAGAGTCTCTTCCTTCTCCACGCACCCCCCCCCCCCATGCTCATGCTTATTCTCTCTCTTATACTTTAAAAAAGGTGGGGGGGGGGAGGCAAGAATATGTAGACTTTTATAGCCCCTTCTCCCCTGACATCTTGCAGTATAAATGCTCTGCAGAAAAACTTTGGCTGGACATCTTAAAAGAAATGCTATTTTATGTGAGGCCCAGTTCTGACCTGACCTTCCCCCATCCAGATCCTTTGCCTTGGCAGTTCTAAGGTTTCATATTAAACAGAACATTAGATTTTGCAATGTGTTTTTAGAGTTTGGGCTTTGTAGCATTTGGTCTTTTTCAAATGAAAAAAATGGCTTTATAATTAAAAACTTAATCCCCATAATCCTATCAACATTTTAGTATCAAAAACATTTTTCCAAGTTAGTACAGTCTTCATAATTTTTTAAAACTGCAAAGAAGTCCATGTTATACCATAGTTTATTAAATCAGTGCTTGGATGGATATTTGCTAATTCTTAAGACTGCTAGGAGTATGGACTCTGAACAGTCTAGAATGGCTTCCCATTAAAGATTGCTCTTGGGTTGGTCGTCTTGTCTCAGAACCTGATAAACCCTGCCACCCTTGGCCATCAGGGCATCAAACTCCCCCAACAAAAGCATAGTCCTTGGAGCTTTGTCACATTAATGGTGCTTTTTGAGAAGAAAGGACCAAACACTTCCTGGGTCCCCTGTGGCCCCCACGGCTCTTGTCCTTTCAAGCCTTCCCTGATAACAAATTTTCCTGAACCCTTTTCATCACTGCCCTTTAAGCTTAGGTTCTGTTTTATTAATACGACATTGGAAATTACTGGAGGACAAGCTGTTATAAAGGATAAGTATTAATGGATAGCCTTCATATTAAACACTAACATTTTAATAGCCATCTTTTTAATTTATCCTCATCAGCTACAGATTTTCATGAGCTTTTTAAATGGACCAGAAATAAGATGAAAGCCAAAATCTTACAGGGGAAGCTGGCCAAACCTCATCATATAGTGAGCCAATAGCTTCAGTATCATAACTGTTTTGGCCTCTGAGAATTGAGTGATTTTTCAGTCCCATATATATCCGTGCATTCAATATGACTACTGTGGCACAGAATCTGGGGTATTCTTACTAATTTTTTAAACACTTTTTTTTTTTTTAAAGTAGGCTCCATGCCCAACATAGAGCTTGACCTCATGTCCCTAAGACTGAGAGTCACATGCTCTACCCACTAAGTCAGCCAGGCCAGGTACCCCTATTCTTTTTTAAAAGTGTTTTATTATATTCTTAAATAATTTTGAGCTATTCCTAAATATTCCCAAAATAATCCTTCAGGTAAGTGGCTAGTACTACCAAAGTCCCAACTTTGTGCCAGGCCCCGTTCTAGTGTTTTTCACAGCAGCCCTTTGAGGAAGGTATACTATTCTCCCCATTATGGAGATGAGGAAGTAGACTCAGAAGGGATAAGCAACTTGCCCAAGACCCACACAGCTGGTGAGTGGGGAGCCATGTTGCAGGTCCTGGCATTTCTGGACCTCTGCCTCTCAGGGACAGTGTCATATGTTTAAAAGTATTACCTGAGTGTGTGCAGCAAAAGGCAGTCAGTCCCCTATCCCTCCAGGAGCTTAGAGTTCAGTGAAGATGACAGATGAGCAAAACCAGTTGTAAATATAATCTGGTAAGAGGGGTGGTGATAGAACTAGCATTACTGGAAGGGCCAATGCTAACTCAGATCAGGAAGGTGTCTGAACTACAGATAATGAGCCCAGTGGAGAAGACAAAGAGCACTGCAGGAGGAGGTAACGGCGGCAGCTGTAAAGGCACAGAAGTCAGATAATTCTAATTCTTTTCCACCATTGGTTCCGTGTGCCTTGACAGTAGGGGTCAGATTGGGAGATGGGAGATGTTGAGCTGGAAAGAGAAAGGAAGGGGTCCAGAATCTATTGACTGGGCAGTGAATAACTGATGGTGGTAAAGAATGGCGTGGGAGGGGTGCCTGGCTCAGTCTGACTTCAGCTCAGGTCATGATCCGACGGCCGTGGGATTGGGCCCTGCATCGGGCTCTCTGCTCAGCAGAGAGCCTGCTTCTCCCTCGGCCTCTGCCTGTCACTCTGCCTACTTGTGTTCTTTCTCTCTGTCAAATAAATCTTCAAATTAAAAAAAAAAAAAAGAATGGCCTGGGAAATAAGCATCAGGGAGGCTAGTTTGGAGGTTATTGTAAAAATCCAGTAAGAGATAAAGGGCCTAATCTAAGGCAGTGGGATAGAAAATGAACATGACCTGACCAGTAGAAGATGCTGACATGGGAGGTAGGTGGACAGTGGTGTCATTCCCCAAGATGAGGACTCATGAAGAAAAAGACTGGTGGCCTCACAGGGCAGGGCTTGACTAAAATCCTTGTGGACATCCAAGTACAGCTATCAGGTGGGCAAATATATGTATCCCCTGGTGCTCCTGGGGAGGACTAAGTTAGAGTTGGAGATGGGGACACACTCCTGTAGAGTCTGAAGCCACAGATTCGGTTAGCCGGGAAGCTGTACAGAAGAAGGTGGTGGTGAGGCACTGACCTACAAGGAAGAATCAGCAAAGGAACAGTGTACAGAGGCTGAGAAAGGGCCAGGAGAGATCGTTGTCCCAAGAAGGAGGAGTGGAATTTCAGGGTCAGTTTGTGACAGGCATATGGGAAAGGACTGCCCAGGTTTGCATCCTGCCATCCAACTCTTCAAAGACAAGATTCACAGTCAAGACATGATCTTGGGCAAACTGTTCCACCAAAGGTCTCAATTTCCCAACCTGTAATCTGGGATGAGTATCTCCAACTCTGGGGAATTATTGTGGGAGTTAAATAAGATAATGCAGGGGCGCCTGGGTGGCTCAGTGGGTTAAGCCTCTGCCTTCGGCTCAGGTCATGATCCCAGGGTTCTGGGATCGAGCCCCGCATCGGGCTCCCTGCTCAGCGGGGAGCCTGCTTCCTCCTCTCTCTCTCTGCCTGCCTCTATGCCTACTGTGATCTCTCTGTGTCTGTCAAATAAATAAATAAAATCTTTAAAAAAAAAAAAAAGATAATGCAATCCCTGTTAAAGAATTTAGCAGAGCACCCAGGAAATGCTAACACAGACATGTTCGATCTCTCTACAGAGTCAAATGCTGCAGGAAGGGTTGGGGGGCACATAATTAAGAACACAAAATTAGGGGTGCCTGCCTGGCTCAGAAGAACACATACCTCCTGATTTCAGGGTCATAACTTTAAGCCCCACGTTGGATGTGGAGATTACTAAAACCACCACCACCACCTACAAAGGTAGATACAGGATTAAATTGTTTACATATGCTTCATAGTTATTTAACTGACCAAGTCACACACTGCTTTTTAAAACCCATATGGAAAAGAACTAATGAGACAGTCTCTGGCCTTAGCTCCCTGTGTGGTCAAGGAACTGGACACGGCTGTGCAGGGGGTAGAGAAACATTGGAGGTAGGTTTTAGAGGTAAGAGGGGACTAGAGGATGGACAAGAAATGGGGTCCAGGTCAGAAAGTGGGAATGGGTAGCCCTGTCCATTTCTGTTCTGTGCACCTGTAAAAGCCAAACCCATGCGCTTGCCAAACAAAACTTGGCTGCTACACCTTTATAGGAGGACACCCTGATCACCTCGGTTCCCTCAGGAGGTAGACTGAGGCAGGGGTACAGGGAGGAGGACATGTGCACCAGGGGCCCACTCACCGGTCAGAGGAGGCAGGTGTCCATTCACTCGTATACACAGGAGGGCCGGCTGGGCTTGCTCCACAGGTTTAATGACCAGATGGACACATTACTCTTGACTGCAGTTAATTCTTAGATGTAGGGGAAAAAAGCTTGCTAATATTTTCCCTTTGCCTCCTTTTTATAATATTCTATTTTAAAATACTCTATTGATTTTCTCTCTGTAAGCTGTCTGAAACATATTTTGGAACAAAGTGGATATTGGGGGGGAAAAATGGAAAGAAAATTATAGTCTGTTAGTTTTTAAAGAGAAAATCACCTGAATCTCCATTAGATTATAATAAATGAACTCATTTATTAAGTACTGTCATAACATTCTCTTTTCTGCTTTTCAGATGAGAAAGAGGTGACTCAGAGAGGTTAACTGACTTTCCTAAGATCATACAACAAATAATCTGATTGGAACTCAGTTCAACACAAAGTCTATGCCCTTAACCCAGTCCCCCTAAAGTAGAGCAAATGCCTTAACCTCTCTCAGCCTCAATTTGTGTTCTAGTTATCTACTGATAGGGAACAAATTAGTCCAAAACTCTGTAGCTTAAAACAATGACAGTCACTGATTATTCTCCCTCACGGTGCTGGGCTTTAACTGGGCTCAGCCAGGCAATTCTTACTTGGTTTTCAGCCAGTGGCTGCGATGGACTCGTCTTGAAGGCTTCCTCACTCACGTCTGACAGCTAATGCTGGCTGTCAGCTGGAACATTCCACAGAAGTGGAACTTGCTAGTTCTTAAGAACAGAACTGTGAGACTGGCACATCATCACCATCACTGTATTCTGCTGATCACAAACAGCATGCCAGAGTCCAGATAAAGGGGAGAGGGTATAGATACCAACTGTCAATGGGGCCAGGTTTTAGAACCCTCATGCCTATAAAATCTGCAAAATGGGCACAACTACACAATGAAGACCCGTTGTTTTTGTCAGCCCAAACCTCCCTTCTTCTAGCAAGAGAATTCCTATCTTCCTTCTGGAGGTTCTCCCCTCCCCCTCCACACTCAGGCCCTGCGGCCATGCTCTGCCACCACGGAGAACGAGGCCCATAGAGGAAGCAAAGCTGAAGAATAGAGAAAAAGATTCCTGATGACTCCTGAACTCCCTCGACCCATGGAGTCTGAAAGACTATCCTCAACCTTTAAACCTGTGAAACAATAAACTTCCTCCTGCTTAAGCCCGAAAGCTATAGCTCAGTTCTAAAACGTGTAACCCGAAAGTTCACATTACATAGACCTAAAAGGTGGTTACAGAGATTAAATATGAAATGTGCCTTTTACACAGCAGATATACAGGCAGTGGTTTACTGTTGTATGGCCATAGCTGTAAGGATCTGTATTAGCCCAAAGTTAATCAGTGGCCCACCTGGAATTCAAACCCAGGATGTCTATCTGAATCTTTTGCCCAGCTCTACCTTCCATTTTCTGTGGTCTTGCCAGATGGTTCACTATAAAGTACATAACATCCTGATGGGACAAGAGATGACCTGGCCAGCTCTGGCTAATACTGGACACTCAGATACACACATGTCAACTCCTCACCCATAAAAAAACATGATCAAATTATCATGTTACTATTTCTTAGGAGTCTAAAAACTATTAAAAACTCCAAATCCTCAAAAAGCACTCCAGCAGCTGCTACTAAATATTCTGAATGGCAAACGAAATAAAACCTGAGAGGGATTAAAAGCAAACTGTGGCCCTATTTTTGAAGCTCTTCAATTTAAGAGGAGTTCAGGCTTAGCCGTGTGACTTGCTTTGGCCCATAAAAGCTGACAAACATGACCCAAGTAGGAACTTGAAGAGCTCTTGGGTCTCAGGGCTTACCTGGTCTTGCCTGCTAGATGCTGGGAACATACGTCCTGTTGTCCCGCCAACCACTTGGCAAGTGGGTGAGATTATCTCTCCAGCCGATTACCACTTCAGCCACATTGAAGCCCAGATGAGGTTAAGTAGAAGAAGCCCAGCTGAGCACAACCCAAATTGCCAAGCCACTCAATCAGAAGCTAATAAATGTTATTAAGGGTACTAAATTTTGGAGTGGGTTTGTTATACAAGTTAATAACTGATGTAAGGCCCATTTACTATCCCCGATCTAGGCCAACCCCTCATACAGATGAGGAAACAGAGACCTAGCAAGGAACAAGACTTGCCCAGGGTCACAAACCTTACTGGCAGCAGTACAGGGAGGAAAGCCTTGACTCACAATCCAGTAAACCCACTGATTGTGATTATTCCTTCAACACAGCTGCCAGGATCACAAATGAGGCTTCAGATCTTCAGAACACCTAGCAAATACAAGTCTTTTGGGCAGAATCTGGTATCACAATCCTTCATCTCCTTTTGGTTTTCAGAGATTGAACAGATAAACAAAAACTGATGAGCAATGGAAAGGGAGAGATGTTCCCCTGCTCCAAACGTGGGGAGGATGGGCAGGGGTATGCAGGGTTTTGTGGATGTGAGTTTCCCACTCAAGCTCTCCCATGGGTTATGTAGTTCTGGAGCTTTTCTGGGGCACCAGGATGGGGATCTCAATCTGTCTAGGATATGTTCTGATGCCAGGGGGATTAGGCAGGGCCTCTGGGTAGGACAGATGCTTCCTGCCCTGGAAGTGATCTTCCCTGCTTTTCTGCCTAACATACTATAGAAGCCCACAGCCCCTCCTGTTCTACCTGTTCCCCAAGCACTGCAAAGTGAGTGCCTTGGTCAAGCACTACTGAGTAAAGCATTACAGAGTCTGACAATGTTATTACAGTGCAACAGGCACAGAGCACTAGGCTCTGGGGACACAAGAACCTCGTGCCACCTCTCAGTGTGAAGTCCACAAAGGTCCAAAACCCCTTCTTTGCACTCTGCCCAAGTTCCAGTCCAGGGCAGTGTACAAGGTAGGGACATGAAGACCTGTTATGTGTATGCAAGTGGGTCACTAGAACTTGGCTCTGGCCTTCTGAGCAGCAAGGACAGACTGAGTTCAGGACTGGATGGGTATGTCCCACTGAGGCCGCTTCAAAAGAGATGGGACACTCCCTGTAGACCTAGCCCCTTCCACTGGACACCTTCCTTAGCTCTCCAGACTGAAACCTTTTGTTCTAAGTTCCAGGGGCTATTTTTCACCCCAGGTCTGAATCTCTCAGATTGCAGGCCACAGCCTCTATCCTCTCTTTCCTTGCTGCCCAGGGTCCCTGGCAGGCACACATAAGGGGACTGAGATCCCACTGGGCAGCTAAAGCTCCAAAAAGGCAGAAACACTGCTCCACATCATGCTAAGAGGCAATGGCCAGCAGCGATGGGGGCATTTGACACAGCTGTGGGTCCAGAACTCTGGCTGCCTTGTGGGCTGGATAGTCAGGACCCTGCACAGCTTGGGAACACAGAGCCACACTCAGGCTTCAGAATGCTAGCCTGCCAATGGCAAGCAGGAGGGCTGCCCAGGGAGGGAGCCAGGAGACAACAAAGACTTTCCTGGGTGACTCCATACCCAGGGTAACCTAGCCCGAGCACGGTCTCAAGCCCAGCCTCTATCCTCCACCAAAACCTGGAGCCAATTCCAGGGGAGGTTTGATGGAGACGATGCTGGAGAACTGCTAGTGTGAGATGGATTTTCAGTAAGGACTCCGGCATGCCTCAGACTCTGAGGAACATATAAAGATGAGGGAGAGCCCAAACCCCAAATTTGTGATAAAGGGACCAAATTTCCTGTTTTGGGCAACTGCCTGGAAAAAAGAATGAACAATTTCTGAAGAACAGTAAGCCAATCAGAAATACTTTTCAAAGATGCCAGCACTAGAAGAGCAGTTTGAGGAGGAGTGGATATTTCTCAGGTGGAGAAAGTAGAAACAAGAAGAGCACATGCCAGACTTTGGAACAAAGCTCCAGACCAGAGAGACCAGTCCAAGTGGCCACACCTTTATGACCCAGTTCAGAGGGGAAGGTACTCATAACCTAGGAGTGACTCAGAAAGATCCGCCGCAGCAGGTGATCTCTCCTGGAAATCTGAACAAAGGGAATTCGCTCAACCTGTGGGGGTGAAGTTAGGACAGAAGTGGAAATCTGAAGGAACATCACCAGTTGTCAGAGAACAGAGCAAACACCTAGACAGGTGACCCAAGACAGGTAGAGGGAGGGAGGCACAGGTCTTCTGATGGCAACCTCCTATTGCTTGAGGTCAACTGGACTGGGGCTCCATTCCTTGCTGCCTAGGAGAGTGAGGGACCTGTTCTCAGTGGGCCAGAAAAGAGAGGTGGTAACAAGGGAGAGGAGAGGCAGGGCATATAGATCATGTACAGGAGTTGGGGTTTTGTCCTGATGGTGAGCAGTCAGGTAAGGGTTTTACAGGGAAGATACGACTCAGATAAAGCACTGGGAAATGGGGCAGGGAGAAGCTAGGGACTGGGAGGCCGGTGAGAGGACAAAGCCCGAGTGAAAAAAAAATACTGTCCTAAACTAGAACAGGGAAGAAGAGGTGGACTCTAGAACCATCTCAGAGCTGGGAAAAACAGACTTGAGTGAGAAGCTGAAACCTGGACCTACCGCTGCCTAACCAAAGTGGGTCACAACTGCCTGACACTTAAGCCACTGAAGTATTCTCTTGGGGACAGGGACATCTGACCCTCCCCAACAACCTTACTGGCCATTTTTATCCCCATTTTAGCTGTGGAAACTAAGGCCCAGACACAAATATTAGGCACCCTAGCCAAAGCTCCCTGGCCAGGAGGAGTGAGGGAGGGAAAAGAATGGGGTGAAACAGACTAGACCAGACTATGGCTGGGCAGGAGGGCCCAGGTAACGTAAGAAAACACAAACCATCCCATCTCAGAGCAAGTTGGGATCCAATCTCTTTATTGTCAGGGTACCCTCCCTGTGACCCTCCCCTCTCCAAACCTATAGAAAAACCCCAAGCCTGGGAGTGTCCTGGGAGGGGAGGTAGAGTGTAGGGAAACCTCTGTGCTCTGCCCTCTGGCCTGGGCAGTGCCAAAAGGGAGGGCACTTGGGAAGGGGAGGCCAATAACTCCACCTGCAGAGGATGTGGCACTGGCTGGGATGTGTGGGGGAGGAGGTGCCTGCTGCCAGCTCTCCTGGGACCCGCTGGGGGTAGTCTCCAGGGGTGGGTGCCCAGCTTTAGGCCTGGTACAGTGCATGCCCTTCTCCTGCCGGTGGCCATCACTCCTGCCAGGCTGAGAAAGAGAGAGACAAAGGAGAGACTGAGGCTGAGAGGAAGAGCCCCCAGTACTCTTGATAACTAGGGTTGGGAAGACAAAGGGGAGAATGGTGTTTGCTGTTAGCAGACAGACACATGTCTGCACTCTGGCTCTGGTCTTCTAATTTTCTGGACATGCAACTTTGGGTGAGTCCCTCCCTCTCCCTGAGCCTCCATTTCCTGACCTGAGCCCTGCATCTCATCTGTGAACTGGCTTCACGAAGTCCAACTTAGCCTCTTTGGCAAAAACAAACCAGGAAGCTCCCGAGAGGATAGACTACAGATACAGAATTTCCTACTTGTCTGCTGGTGGAGCATCTTACAGCATGATGTGTCTTATGCAAAGACACCTATGCTGCTTTGAGGCCTTCCGCCACCAAACCTGTGTTACCGTGAACATGGCCCCCAAAGGAATGGAGCAGAGCAAGGTGGTGGACACCGCCCGAGAGCAGGCTGCGAGGCCACACACCCCTGGACTCAAATCTAGGCTCCACCAGATTACCACCTTGGGACTGGTGAGACACATTACCGGCCTGCCCCTCTCAGTGCCTCAGACCCCACATCTGGTACGCCGGCCCCATCACAACCTTTCCTCCCAGCAAGATTAAGTCCCAGCCCCTAAGCCCAGCACAACCAACCCTCTCTGATGATGAACAGCTGATAAGGAACTCGCCCTGACCATGCGGAGCCGAGACTACCGCTGCAGGAGGCTCCTGGCTGACTCCCACATACTGAGGACCACCAGAGCCCCTGAGCTTGGCTAAAGCTGTTCCCTCAGATGCCTCTCCCTCAACCCTCAACAGGCTCTTCCACCGCATCCCTCTCTGACCTCCTGGCTCTCTAGCCCCTCATGAGGCTCACACTGTTAACGGTTTGTGTCTTCCCTCAGACTCAGAGCTCTTCAAGGGCAGAGGAGATGGGCAACACACCCGGAGCGCACCGAGGGAACCCCTGCAGGGCTGGACCGGCTAGCCCATCCATGGCTGCTGCTCCCACAGCCTACCAAGCTCCCACCACAAAGGAGCACAGTAGAAGGGCTGAGGATGGGGGAGCCTTCCTCAGTGGGCATAGCACGACCCTGACAGGTCTGTCTGACTTCACCCCCGTCCACCTGGACCCCCGTACCTGCTTACTGCAAGGCCCCATCCTCCGCGTCTGTGTCCTGGCTGTGCTCCTGATAGGGAGGAGGCGACAAGAAACCACTCATCACTCACTCCCAACTCTGAGTCGTCCCTGGGGGCCCAGAGCACACCTGGAGGCCAAACTCCAAAGGGGGACAGAAAGCCGAGGGGAATGATTATGAACGGTCTCAACACAGCTGGCTTGGAATTCCGACAGGATGGTCTGGGGACCCCCCAGAAGAGAGAAGGGACCAGTCAAGGATGTTCTAGCTGCAGCAGAGGACATATTTCTGCATAGAAAGGCCTTCTCAGACTGCAGCAGGCTGAAAGCCTAGTAGACTGGTGAGCTCCCCATCTTTGGGGCACCTAAGCCTTTGTTAGGGTCTTTACAGAGACTGCTATGCCTAAGAGAGTAACTCGGTCAAAAAAAGAGAGATGAGGTAGGGGCATGAGGAGGAGGGCCTCCTAAGTATGGTGGCTTCTGTCCTCCTGCCAGGACCCAGCACTGATGAAAGGATAAAGTTCCAGACCTGGTGAAGAAGTCTGGGCTTTAATTCTGGCTCAGCCCTTATTATTTATAAGGCCCTGAGCAAGTTACTCCACTCTTCTGAGTCTCAGTTTCCTCACTGGGTAAAAGCTGGGAAGAGTAATACTTTGCACAGCGAAAGGCTGTTGTTAAGGTTAAATGAAGTCAGAAACTACAGGGCCTGGTGCTCACTGAGTGCCTTTAGGTAAATGGGCAGTAAGCACACAACAATTGTCTTACACACTCAGAGTCTGGTCTACCTTGCTACTTTATATAATAATAAAGCTCCTTGCCAATGGCTTCCCAGTCTCACTCTGAAGAGTTCCAGTAACAGAGAGCTCCCTCCATGACTCCATGCCTCCCTGCCCTTCTTTCATACTTGGGCAGTAATGGCTTTTAGAAAATCCTCAGGTAGGGTGGATACCCAACCTTCCAGTGGCTTCCCTAGGCAATCCCAGTCCTGCCCTCTGGAGCTCTGCAGACCATGTGCACTCCCTTGAGCCCGATTCCTCCCTCCTCCAACCTGTTCGGAAACCGAATCTAGAATGGGCCCGGACTGAAGAGAGGTCTACCTCAGGCCTCAGTGGGACTTTGGACTGGCAGCTGAAATAGGCATTCCCCTGCTCTTCTTCACAGGGCTAGAACCCCAGGGAAAGAGGAAGGAGGGAGCTCACAGGGCCACCAACCAGCTCAGAGGCTCTGCTCTCCACTCCCCCCACCCGCTGCCCTCCTGCAAGCCCCTCTTCTCCATGCCCTCACCAGTTCTTCCTCACTGTGTGTCAGCAGCCCCTCCTCATCGCCGTCGTCTCGAGTCTGTGCTTCTCCCTGGGGCGTGCCTGCCTCAGAAGCCGTGTCCTCTTGGGGGGCTGGTGGCCGGCTGCTGCCACCACTACTACCCCCACCACTGCCACTGCTGCTTTCGCCCTTCTTCTTTCCATCTTGAGGGGAAAGGGGAGGGAAGAAAGGAATAAAACTCAGCCTGGGGCAGCTGCCCAGGGCAGTATCTTACTAGAAGCTAGGCCTCATTACAGTGGATCCAGGTGGCACTGACAGCCACAGCCCCTCTCTCTGCCCTATGCACTGTCCTCCCCACACTCTGCCCTCCGCTCACTGAGCTGAGCAAAGACCCTTGGAAGCTGACCTGGGTTGGCCTTCTGCTCCTCAGCAATCTGCTCCAAGCGGCCCAGCAGAGCGTCGATGTTGGACTTGATCTGTGTCAGCTCTGTCTTGATGGTCTGCAGCTCACTGCTCTTTACTGGGAGTGAAGGGAGTAAAGGGTTGTCACCCAGAGGCTGGGAGCTTGACACTAACGTAAGACCCCAGCCCCATTCAATCAACTAGGAAGGCAGGCCAAGGCAGGAACTGTCCTCACCTGCATTTCTTTGGCCAGGGAAAAGGCTAGAGCCGTCTGAGGCCATGCCTACAGTAACCAGCTAGCCTTTCTGAACTTGGGACCTTTCCCCTGAAAGGGACTGGAGATGGAGAAGAGTGCAGGTGTGGTGTGCACCTGAGCAAGCTTATGTGTTTGTCTTCGTGTTATAGGATGATGCCCAGATTTCAGGTGTATAAACGCAGGTCTTTTACCATCAGATTTTCTGGGTGCCTACCTACGGCCATGTGCACACCAGAATGAATGTGGAGTAGTGGGCCTGTGCAAACTTGTCCTTACTAGAGGAAAGATGACAGCTTCTCCTCACTGGGTTCCATGTCACAGCACTGGACATTTCTGTGTCCAACCCAAGCCCCTCCTCCTCAAAAGTCAGCCTTTTCCTCTTAGAAATGCATAAAAATACTCACTTGGTTGTGTCAGAGCAGCAGAACTGTGGGAGATTTGTTCCTTCATCTATTTTCCAATGTAAAAATATGTGATTCTGTTATTTTGCTAATAAGAAAAACAAAAAAGATCTAGGAAGATCTAGTCACTCACACTTGATCTTGGCTGAGCTGGCAGTAATGGCTGTGGAGCGGGCAAAGAGCTTGACAGGTATGGTGGTTTTGACGCGCCGGACCAAGGGGACTGTGACCCGGGGTCGCTTCACAGGGACGGCCCTGGGCACTGGCACAGGTGACAGGCGGCCCCGATAGTCGAAGAGCCTGTAGAGGCAAACGGGCCAGAGGCTGCAGCATGGCCTGTGGCCACCAGAGGGCATTGCGACTCTAGACCAACATGGGGCCGGTGGGCAACCTGTGCTACACACTTCTGCCTGCTCTCACCAAGTCCTGGGGGGTTAAAAGGAAAGGCTTTTTGGACCTTAAAAGCTGCTGGGAGTCTCATTCCATCCACCTTTCCTGCCAGTCAGGTAGGGTAAGGGCATGTGGGTGGTAATGGTTATAGCCCCAGTTCAAGAAAGGAGCCAACTGAGATGACCCCCAGAAAGAAGCCTTCCCCAGATCTCCTGTATTACCTGACCCAGCTTCTGCTCAGTCAACTGCCACCTCAACCTCTGGTCAGAGTTTGCAAATGACCCTAAACCAATGCAAATTGCCAGCTGGGAACAGAAAGATATGGGAATGGGGAATCCCTAAGTCTGCCAGAGCCTCAGTTTCCCCATCTGCTTCATGAGGATGGCTCCAAATTCTGTGCCAAGCCCCCATCCCTCCCAAAGGCTGCTGTGAGGGCAGAGAATGAGAACACTTGGTTAAAAACACATGTTAAAAGGTGTGATAGGTGGAAGGCCAGGGTACTGAGACTCAAACCAGGAGCCTATGATCTCAGGGGTATGAGAATGGAGTCCAAGCCCTCATCCTCATTCTGGGCTCCCTTAATCACCCCATCCCTCTAGTCTACTTCAGAGATGGAGGGGAAGAGATCGGCAGAATATCAAGGTTCGGCAGCTCAAATCAGAGCCCTGGGCTCCAAGACTATAGACTGGCCCTCATGTCAACACACAGCCCTCTCCAAGAGGGTTCTTAATCCTGCCCATCAGGCAGAAGCTTGTAGGCTGAGGTGGGGGCAGGGGGGTGTCTCTCGCACCACATCTGCTACTATTACCTTTCTGCAGGGAACAAGCAGCCTTAGGGGTACATTATGGGCTCACTTTTGAGACAGCCAGAAAACATGCCATCCCTAGGCAATTCAATGTCCCATGGCTTGGCACTCATTTATTGAGAGAGCCCCTGCCTTGGGGTGGTGATGGCTGGAGATGAAGAGTCTCTGGGAATGGATCCAGTCCCGGACCCTGCATTTCTGCCCCTAAGGGGAGGGGGCGGCTCTGGCCTTGGTCAGAATCACTGAACCACAGAATCCCAGAGCTGGAGGAGCCCTGAGGGATCACTTGATGCAAAAGCCCATTTCAAGACTGGGAGGGCATCTGCCCAAAGTCACACAATCCATTCAGTGGCAGAGCTGAGATTAGCACCCAGGTCTTCTGACTCCCAGGCTAGGGCATGTTCCACTACACCGTACTATCTCCTGAAACCATTCAGAGGTGAGAAAACCAAGGCTCTGAGAGGTTCTGTTCTTCCTTCCCATGGGCCAAGCAGGAGAGAGGAAGAGAGGGAGGGAGGAAGAAGTTTGGAACAGCCTCATCATGATTCAAGATCAGCCTCAAGAATGTGGCTGGTGCCATGGAATGGAGCCCACAGCTCAAGGCTGGGGTCTGATGAAGGGTGGGACACAGGCTGCCGGGGACTAATTCAGACCTCCACAGGACCGCTGGCCTCTTGGCTATAAATGAAAGGCCAGGGGCTTATACTGAGCTCTGAGGTCCCTTCCACCTGGCTGAGCACCTCCAGTAGGTAAGGAGAGTAAATAGCAGGAGCGTGAGGGCTCAAACTCCCTGCACCTACTCCTGTAACCTGTTCTGTAATCCAACGTGCTCTGTTTACATGTCCCTTGCTATCGAGTCCCACCCTAGGATTAGGAGGAAGAAGGGCAGCCAGAAAGTGGGAAACAGCATGAGGTGGGGGAAAGCTCTGACCTGGGCACCTGCAGAACTAGACCCTAGTCCCAGCTCTGCCACCCATTTGTGAAGCAGCCTTGGGCAGATGCCTGTCCACACCTGTGGGCTCTGGTTCCCACTTGGAGGACTGAATGGGCTGCACCAGCAATCTCTCAGGACCCTTCCAGCTTGGCTGTTTCATGCCTGGGCACGCCCCTCCCCTGCTCACCTGTCGTAGAAGTCGTCCCGGTAGTAATCATAGTCAAAGCTGTAGCCACTGGGGAAACAAAGGGGAGAGGGCCAGGGCTTAGGGACAGCCATTCAGCCCACTCTCCACAGGCCCTCATCTCCAAACACCTCCCCAAATTCTAGGCTTAGCACACTGTCGCCAACCAGTGTTTTCTCCCTCTGTGCGAAGAGGAACCAATCCCACCCAGATGGAGACAGACAAGACAGAGCGCCCCACCTGTATATGGCAGATGCCGCTCTCTTTAGCCCCTTAGGTCTGTTGGGCTTGGGCTCTCCAGCCATGTTGATATCTGTGTGGAGGGAGGAGGCACAGTCAGGCGCTGGCAGCACATGAGCAGCGATTTCTATGTGCTTATGTGAGGTACACGTGGACTGTCCTCACTAAACGACCAACAGAGGTCTTCACACATTATTCATACCCACACATCACAGAGACAGGCCTATTTACAAATCAATATACATTCAGACACCCGCATGCATGCTCACAAGCTTATCATTCACACGCATGCCATGGACATCACATGCACTCTCAGGTACACTCGTGCACATAAAGACTTCAAATATATATCTTCATGTATATCTTCACACGTTCATGTATCCAGGTAATCAAGTCACACACAAAAATAACAACTACACTCTCAAGTACGTGGAGACTTGACTCCAACATCTATATAGATATATAGATATAGATACAGATATAGGTATGTATATGTATGTATATATAGGTATGGAAATCTGTATCTATATGGATATCACATATACGTATGTATCACCAAGGCCAAAGGCACATACTTCACCTTGTGCTCCCAGCCCCTCCTCCCAGCTCTCATGAAAAGTTCTAACCTATGCTATCCATAGCCCAATGTTATAGGTTATGCTAGTCCACTCTGTTCCCTTTTTCTTAGGAATCTGCATTTTAACTGGAACCATAAGAGACAACACAGAAGCAATTCTGAGAAGCTCCGAAATACTCCCCTCTAGGCAGATTTTATGACTACCTAATTTATAACTTACATGTAATTTACAACTATTTAAAAGTTGTAACATTTCAGATAAAGGCAGTGGGTAGTAGCAAGGGAAACAGAAAAGGGCCTAAGAGAGAAGCTAGAAAGTCAACGGTGGAACCTGCTCAGGAGAACACCAGGAGCAAGGCCAAGGAGAGATGCTTACCCAGGGTCTGCCCGGCCAGCACCCGCCCATTCTCTCCTAGCACAGCTGCCCGGGCATGACGCTCGTTGGCATACTGGACAAAGGCATAGCCTTTGTGCACAGAACAGCCGGCCACACGGCCATACTTGGAGAAAATGGTCTCCACATCTGACTTCTTCACCACAGCTGTGTTGAGGTTTCCGATGAAGACCCGAGAGTTGATAGACTTGGGGTCATTCTTGTTAGTTACGTTGCTTGTCTGGATCTTCAAGGACATGGTGGCCACCTGAAGAGAGAGAGCCACTGTGAAGCTGGGTCCCCCAGTTGGGCTCAAGGGCCACCCATAGCCCACATCCTGGCTAAACTGAAAGGCTTTGTGCCCTGCTACACATACACGCCTATAGCACCCAGCCTCCCCTTTTTATAACTTACTGGACTGCTGACCTCATGGTCCCTCATTTGGTACTGGCAGAAGCAGAACCAGACCAATTCACAAGGGAGAAAATGCACATTCAGAGGGCACAATGTCAATGAGCAACAGGGCTAGGATTTGAACCCTGGTCTCCTGAGTCTAATTCTTTTAAACCCATTCCTTCTTTAATGCTTATTGGAAATGTTACCCCTTGCAGGATCTAAATTTGAAGACCTTCCATCATTTTTCTTCTGTTCCTTTAATGTAGAACCATGGGAAAGAAGTCACAGGGAAATTGCAAGTAAAACCTGCTCTAGAACAGTACTACATTATGAAAATTGCTCAGTCTGATCCAGACATTGACCTAGCTTTGGCTGTCTTTATTGTCACCAGTCATTTTTTTAAAAGGTGAGCTAAACAAGCCTCCCTGAGCACTCACTGCAGGCTAAGGGTGGCACGCAATATTGAGTAATCAGAAAACCCTATAAACAGTATTACTATTGTTGTATTTTGTTAGAAATAGACCCCAGTAAGTTCTTAAACTTGCCAGGAATGAGCACTCAAACCCAGGTCAGTTGGTCCCTATAGCCCATTTTTTTTTCCCCAGCTCTATCACTTTCCTTCCCAGAGCTAAAGCCAATTTAAATACTATAATATTTACCAAAGAACTGTTTTTAATAAATTAATTTTTTAAAGTTACCCATTTTTACACTGACTCATTCAAGTTTTGTTGTTTGCTTAGGTATCGTATCGTACCTACTCTTTGCTCTCTACACCCTGGCAATGTCTTTTCCCCAAAGGACTGTACAAATCTCTCCTACCCATGACACAGACAGGTTACATCAGAGGACAAGCTCCAGAAGGGAAAAAGAGGCTTGAAGACAGTAGGAAAAGCCTAACGTTAAGTACTGGTATTTATACTTCCTGGACCAGCCTTCCGCTCACTGGCACGGTACAACTCCCTTTTGGAACACTCCTATTTAAATACTCCTGCTGCAGAGCTACTACAGAAGGTGCTAAAGACCCCAAGCAGTAGGGGTCTTTAGCACCAGCCCAAGCTAACCGTAAACACCTACCTACTAAGCTAATCTTTTTGGGCAGAGGGAGCTTCTTTTCAGAGAATTAGAGCATAGTACAAGTTGGGAAAGCCGTATTTATTGCTCCACTAGGATAAGAAACCCTTTTCTTCCATCCTTCCTGCCTGGAAGCTGGCATGTTCTGACCAGCAGATGGCAATGACTGCAAGGAAACCACAGGCTGGCCCTGAGAAGAATTCTGAAGAAACCTATTCCTATGGTGGGCTTGCAGTAGCTCCACGGATATACTAGGGTCACGTGTGCATCATCCTAAGTAAAAGACAGGGGCTGAGAGGGCACTGCTATTGATGAGAGGGTTGCTGCCAGCTTTGGAAAGGGCCTGGAAGAGACAGACTCTTTTTTTGTTACTCAGTATACTTCTGCATCCAATCACCATTTATTAAGCAGTGAAGAACACAAAAGACTTCACCCATGAAAACACTTAATACTTACTGTCCATGTGCAGTAGAAAATGCTCAATGTACGTGGGTTCCCCTGGGGACCCCACTGCTCAGTCCTAATAATCCCTCTCCTACTTGGATGACAAGGCATTCCAATGTTAATTCCTTGTCCATCCATGGACATACACAGAAGTTTGTGGGGCTCCTCCATGGCCATCAGATAACTCTCCTGGTTGGTTCAGCTCAGAGCTATGAGGGGAGGTGTCACCTACTTTGGCTGGAAGGAACCAACCACTGGCCTGGGGTGTAGACCAAGATAGAAAGAGAGGGTGATAATGGTTTAGACCTGTTGGTGACTACTACCTCTGCACTGTCCTGGCAGGGACATGGCAGGTGCTAGGTTCCCCAAGACCTCTGTCAGGAGCCTCTAATACCACCAAGCTGTAAGCATTTGTTAAACACCTGTGTTTAGTGATACAGCAGGATCAGCACTCACTCCTTGGCTGGTGAGTAAAGTTGAGGTTTGGCCATACTCCGTTTTTTCTCTTGTCACCTGGGGTTTAGGACCATGTACAGAAAAGGACTTTGCAAGTGGTTAGAGCTCTTTATAGGATCTAATAAATGACTAGCTGAACTTCTCTGTTCTAGTAACACTGCCACCAGTAAGGTGGATTCTAAATGAGGGTCAAAATCAGACTGGAGCATTCTGCACAATGCCAAGAAAAGGCAGCCAGAAGCCATGTCACACAAAGGCTACGAAAGAGTATGCCTGTGGCCATTCTGGGTGAGGCATCTGCAGGACCATGAAGAAATGCCCTCCCAAAGCATGCTCCAGGAACCAACCCCTCCCTATCTAATCAGCCCTCTATCTGCTTTCAAAGACAGTCTCCAAGGGCTGTGTGTGCTGCTATTATGCATACTTCCTAAGCCCAAAGGGACAGCTGTCTGTGGGGATATGAGAAACCTTCTGTGTTTAAACATGTTTATGAGATTCCTGCAAGTGAGGGATCAACTTGGGGGTAGGAAATGAAGAGCATGCCCAGACCAGCTCTTCTGACACTGCTACGTTCAGGTACAGAATCCCGAAGAGTCAAGAATTCTAAATTTGGACACGGTCTTCCAGGCTGTTATGAACCTTAAAATCTGTTAGCTTCACTTACAACCTTCAAATATTTAGACATATAGTATCTAAGTCTCCATCTGTACTCTTTGTTCTGCCCTGCAACTGTTAGAGGCAAGCCTGATGAAGCCTGGGACACACACAGTAAGTGCCCAATAAATATTAGGAAGAAAGCAGAAACAAGAGTGTCCCAGGAGCATAGCCCTCCCTAAAGGGGGAGTGGTGCACAGACCCCTGGGGTCGGAGGTCCCAGACATCTCTTAATGAGACTTAATGAGACTAGAGTCTGACCCAAACACCCCCTACCCCCCAACAGACCAACCACCCCCAATTCAATCTTCCCCACACAATTCTTTCTTGGTTTTCCCAGGCTTCCCCAAGCTTAAGAGTAGGAATCCTAGAAAATACTGACATCCTATTCAGCAGCAGCAGCTTGATTTGATAAGCTATTTCCCCGTGGGCCAAGCTCTGCCTCACAGATTAGCTGTGTAATTGAGAGCAAGGGGTCTACAGCCCCTAGAGGCCCCATGCTTAGCACTGAACCAAGAAAAGGTGGGTAGAGAGACTGTTCTTGATGGTGGTGGAGAGAGGAAGAAAGAACCAGACTAATCTCCAGAGACTTCTGCAATGTCAGATATAGGCCCTCGCTCTGAGGAACAGAGGGGAATGGACTTGGCCACAATGCCCCAGCCCATGAGTAGCAGGGCCAAGAATCCAACTGTTCCTCTAAGTCTAGGGTTCTTATATTCCATTTCTTCTTCTGGGAGGGCGAGAGACAACCCTCAGGACAGTGAGGGGCTGGGAGGGGGCAATCCAGATATGCTATTTTTTTTTTTTTAAGATTTTACTTATTTATTTGACAGAGAGAGAGTGAGGTCACAAGGAGGCAGAGGGGCAGGCAGAGAGAGAGGGGGAAGCAGGCTCCCCGCCGAGCAGAGAGCCCAATGCGGGGCTCGATCCCAGGACCTGAGACCATGACCCAAGCCGAAGGCAGATGCTTAGCCCACTGAGCCACCCAGGCGCCCCCAGATATGCTATTTTTAAGGAAAACTAGGGACTGGCTCCCAAGATGTGTCTCTACCTTTACCTGCTGGAGAAACAATTGCTGCATAAAAGCTGGGCCCTTAAGCTAATTAAAACCCACCAGAGACGCAGGCTTTGAAATGCAATTTACAGCTAGAAGGGATGGGCTCACTTCTCCAAGCTAATAAGAAACAGAAGAAATCTGGCAAAAACAAATCGTTTTTCTCAGCTGAAACTTTAAGATGGAAGCTATGTTTTAGAAACCAAGAGCCAGCCTGAACATGTGGTAAAGTGACAAGGCTTTCTAAAGGTAGAAAAACCCTAAAAGGTATGACTGCCTCTGAACTCTGGGTAAATGAGACCCCTCAGAGAACCATCAAGGCTAAGAAGAGCCTCTAATTACTCAGTGTCAGACTTTATATATCCAACCTTATCTAATACTCACAACAGCCCTGTGAGGAGGTATTTTAAATACGGGAAGGAAGACTCAGAGAGGCCAAGTAATGGGTTAATACAGCAAAGCCAGAACTGGAACCCAGGTCGGTCTGACTTTTGACCATAGCGCCTATTCATAGAGATGCCTTGGGTACTGATTGCCAAGGTGAGAGAATACTTCATCCTGATTAAATGACAGCCTCTCCTTGGTCCTCATCCCTTTCCCGTTCTACTACAACATCTCATGTCTGCACAGGATTTTATTTTTAAAGATTTTATTTGTTTATTTGACAGAGAGATCACAAGTAGGCAGGGGGAGAGAGAGGAGGAAGCAGGCTCCCTGCTGAGCAGAGAGCCCAATGTGGGGCTCAATCCCAGGACCCTGAGATCATGACCTGAGTTGAAGGAAGAGGCTTAACCCACTGAGCCACCCAGGTGCCCCTGAACAGGATTTTCGTGAACAAAACCAGTTTATATTCTTGATCCAGACACTGTCAGTCTCATCTAATAGATGAAAAGCTGAGGGATCAGCAAGGTAAGTGACTTACTTCAGGCTATCCAACCTAAAGGGAATAGCTAAGGGACTCGAATCCAGGCTTCTACACACCATTTCAGCAACTGTCCCAGGTCTCTGGCTCTGCCATGTCAATCCTTTTACCCTCCCAGTTCTGGCTATCAGGTTCAAGTCTAATCTTCAGCATGACCTCTGAGGCACTTAGCCATCAGAATGCCCACTGCCCCAACTCTGTAGTTCCTCCCTGACACTGATCTCTTCTTCTTAAAAACACCAATTTCAAAAGAAGAGCAGCTGCTCTTAGTCCTGATGCACCCCAGTGACTATTTAAAGCCTCTGTCTAGGCCAGTCCTGCTCCAAAGCTCTGGCCTTATTCTCTAACGTGCAGATGAGGATCACACGAGCTTGTGGCCAGACCTCTGCCCTTAGTTAACTCTAGAGATATTGGGTGGTTTTGAAGGAAAATAAATACCAGTGATCGTGAGGCTATTTCTGGAGAAAGCCAAGCAATTAGACTGATCAGTGCCCAGGGCCTCCTTGGTCCAGAGGCTCCTGGTTAACAGGCGGCCAAGGATGACAGAACATCTATTAATCTCATTAAACTCACCAGGCCCCAGCTCATTAGCATTGCCCAAATGATCATTACTGGCCAGACAGGACTAATTTCCCAAGGAAGGCTCTTTAGTTCCTGACCATTCCCACTTCCCTGAGAAACCCTAGCCCCCAATATGTGAATAGTGGGGAGAAGGGGTGTAGGGGTGAGGGGTCCAGGCTACAGGTTCAGCAGGCCTGGCCTGAGCTCTGATGTGTGACCTGCAACAAGTCACACCATTTCTCTGAGCCTTATCACACTGCTTCTGAAAACAGGAATAATCTTTGTCCTGATTACCTTTCAGATTGGATATAAAATCAAATGGGCTAATCAATGTGAAAGTGCTCTGTTGCCCCTGTAACATACTCTAAAAGGATAGAGGACTGTAGTTATTACTACCCAATTCCTATCCCCTTCACTCAGTCAACAAACATTTCCTAAATATTGCCCTCTGTGCTGGCAGGAGGAGATGCTGGGAAAGAGTACTCACAGGCCTTGTCTTCTACTTCCTTTTCAACAAAGCCCACTTTCCAGGAACCTGTTTCTTAACGGTTTCCTAACAGCAAAGGGGGAAATGCACCTCATACGGTGGAAAATAGGAGATGTAAACTTGGGACATGTCCCTTAAACTAAGTCTCAGATTCTTCAATTGCAAAATGGGAATTATACCAATGCCCACCATTAGGATTAGAGATAACGGCTATAAAGTGCCTGATACAATGGCTGGGACCAGTTGGTATTTACATAAGAAACTCAAATGCCCTGGGCCCAATGAAAACTCTAGATCATTCACATTTCAGCCCTCTGTTCTTTATCCTAATCATCTTCCAGTGCTCCATACTCTGCCTGAGAATAGGGGAGTCAGGGGTAGAGGGCCTACACACAACTCTCTCCCTTGTCCTAGTGTCTGGAACCAAATCTAGAAATTTCATAAAGGTGCCCCCAACCCATGCCTGATTTGACAGGCACTACTCTAAGGAGCTGGGTGGGGTGTCAGGCCTTCTCAGCCAGTGACTCACTCCTCAGCTATACCATGAGATTTCTATTCCCATACTGTATCACTGGTACCAGCATCTGATAGGCACTGAGGGGAGACCCCAAAGCAGAAGCAGGGCTGGGGCCTCTTTCACCTCTCCCCACAGAGTACCTGGGTATATATCCTATCTTCCCTCTATCTTGCACCTTAACTCTACCCGACTGTAGCCTCAGGCTGAGGCTTAGTTAACACTGATGACAAGCAGCCCTTCTAGCTATGGAGGAACAGGCAGCAAGCACAGGGTAAATACAACCCTGGGCCTTCAACCCCCCATACTAAATTACAGTTAGGGACCCAAAAACAACTGTCAACCTCTTTTTGTCAAAGGAAGTCATCCAAACACTACCTACCCATTCAATCATAATTATAGCTATCCAAATACTCACTGGGCCAACTCATTCATCCAGCAACTGGTCGAGTACCTGATCTCAAAAACTCCCAGTACATCAAGGGGACATCCACCAGGACCATAAAGCACATGTGCCCTGGGCTCTGGAATCCACTGCCCCAGAAGCCGCCAGTCCAGGGTATCAGTGAATGGGAAGGAGCACTATAGAAGGCTCGACAAAAAGGGACTATGTTTAAGGTGAATTCCAACTGGGTGGTGATGTGGGGAGAGGCTATGCCTGACAGGAGGAACTGTGTGTGGTAGCAATGTACAAAACATGCCCCCCGTTTCTCCTTTCTGCTCCCTGCTCTGCTCTCCCTCCTCCAAGTATATGCAGGGTAGGGCTGGAAATAAATGTTTGAAGTAAGAGAATTTCTTCAGTGCTGCCTCCTCTTCCTTGATAGCTGCATACTAATTCCTGTCTTGAGAAAGAACAAAAAGGGAATACACAATTCAACATGCAGCAGCTTTATACTAGGCACTGTGTTGGAAGTTTTATAGGCATAATCTCTCATAATCCTGACCAAAACCCAATCATTCTTCAGATGAAGAAACTGAAGCTCAGAGAGAGCTTAAATAATTTGTCCACAGTTAAGTGGCATGATTAGGAATGAAAAGACCCTAAAGCTTATCTGGTTCTAAAGCCTGTGCTCTTCCTACTCCACTAGATTGCTCCCACTGACCTGCCCTCTTCCCATAGGAAGACTGAACTGGCTTTATTGCTGCTGGGCTACATGACCTCAGGCTCTGGAGCACCTGACCACAAAGGGCCCTTTCAGGGCTAACCATGTGACTGTGATAATCATTACCAACACTTGCTGAGCACTTTTCTTCTGCTGTGGGGTAGGTGATGGTGTGTATTGTGCTCATTTCACAGATTAGGAGCCTAAGGGTCAGAGCTTTGTCTTACACAAGCCAGGAAATGGCAGAGCTGCAGATCAGTCTATTTGAGACTAGAGCTGGTGCTCTAACCTTGGCGGAAAATGGCTTCCATGCTAAGCATACCCTGTACCTGCCAGAAGGTCAGCTTTTAACACTTTCTGATCCTTTGGGCATAAATGCATGGGGTCTTGCTGAGGGCATACTCTCACGTCCAAGAGCCAGTAAGCACCTGCTGTGAGCTTGGAGAATGGCTCCCCACCCCTTTCCTACTGCTTAAGGGGCCGGCTCCTCATAGTGATAATGTGGCAAGATTAGTCACTGCTTGCTGTTGGTTGATTATAGCTATTCTTTTCTGTAAATGAAGTTTAAAAGTCATCAAAGGGTCTGTCAGCTGTGACTTATGAGCCTCTTTCCCGCAGGGAAGTCAGGCAGTGACAAATGCCCCTCTCGTTCTGCCATCCATTATGAGTCGGAAGGTGCCATGTTCCAATTACTGGAGATCCCAGTGGAGCTCATGGAAAACCCTGTTCCAAGCTGTGGCCATTATTCAGCCCTGGCAGCGCTGCCAGGAGGGTTACCCTCGGCCCAGGCCCCACTGGTAAGAATGGAGAAGAGCATGTTTCTGATTTTGTGAGCCAGCCCTTACTATCCCTCACTTGTGTTATCCCCAGTGGGTTTATCCTAGACATATTTCACAAACAAGTAAAAACATGGGTACCATGTGGGTGGTCTCAAAGTACCCAGGATCAAGAATGCCCAGACAAACAGACACAAGGAAATAAGGTCATGCTGCCGGGTGGAGAAGGTGCGGAATACAAGGATGCTCAGGAGGGACAGAAGAGAAGATACGTAGGGTGTTCAAAGAAAAGAGTGACTGAAGGGGCCCTTTCAGATCATGTAGTGTCATCAACTACCTCAGTTCTCAATACTCGTTATATGCCAAGCCCTGTCCAGCAAATGCTAAGGGACCAAAGATGAATGAAACATAATCCCTGCTGCTGAAGGTGGAGGAGATAATTCAGGTCTAAAGAAGTGACTTGCCCGAGGTCACAAAAATAAGGGTCAGGGATGGAGTGAGGAAGTAGTCTCCAGACGTCTTGTGAAATAGAGAAATTGATGACAGCGAGCCTGGCGTGGAGACAGGGAACCATCTTATGTGCCAGGCTCTTCATGAAGAACATGGCACAATAGTTCAGAGTGTCAGCTCCTGGAGCACCTGGCCGGCTTGGTCAGAGGAGCATGTGACTCCCGATCCTGGGGTTGTTTCAACCCCCGTGGGGTATAGAGATTACTTAAATTAATTTAAAAAAAAAAAAAAAAAGAAAGAAAGAGTGTCAGCTCCTATCCCAGTCCCATCTACACAATTCCTAGGGGTTTGACTTCTGGCAAGCCCCTGAGTTTAACCAAGTCTCAGAAAAATGGGGATTTAGAGTAGTGGTGAGGATTAAACAGGATAATACAAGTTACAATGGCAGGCACATATTAAGTATCCCAAAATGTTCTTTATCATCAGGTAATTCCTGAAACAACTCTTTGAGGTAGGCATTATTCATCTCATTTTATGTACAAGAAGACTGAAGTTCTTTTTCACTTTGTCACACTAAATAAGCCAGCGCTTCTCTAAACTACGTGTGGTGAAGAACCACTTTGTTTGTTTTGCTTTTTATACTTCCAATCCATTACAGACAAACACATTTGTAAGATACAATAAAAATGTAAAATTATTGGTTTCTGGGCGCTTACTCTCAAGTTCTAGACTTACCATGACCCCCAACAGTTGCGGACTCGCATCCATTCAGTGGGTTATACTCTAGAAGCACAGCTCTAAGCAACTCTTATTACCCACCCCCATCAACCTTTATGAAAATCAAAGAAAGAACGGGTTATTTTATTTCATTTCTTTCAAGTCCTTTTAGCCCACTTCTTTTAGACTTTGGTGTTAGACCGATTTACAAAACGATCCTAATCTTTTTCCTTTTTGCTTCTCTCAAGAAAGAGAGAACAGGGTAAGCAGGCCAAGGATAGTAAGTTCAGGGACTTGCCACCGAACACTTCAGGAGGTGATTTATCTTGGTCATGCTATATCCTGCAAGGGAAGATGATCTAGGCTGTCTGAGAATGCCAGGAAGTACCTTCCTGAGGCCTGGGGAACTGAGAGGAGAGTATATTCCTGAAGAGGCTGGTACTTCTGGAGCTTCTCTCCCTGATACTAGATGACATTAGGAAACTAGCCAGGAAGGGGAGGCATGTTGTACCTTTCACAGTCTTATTATCATGGCAGCTACAGAGCAGCTACAGAGCAGTGTTCTCTACCCTAGGGAGTTTCTTAAAAATAAGACGGAAAGATTCATTCTCCCAATGCCACCATATACCCAAGAGTATGACTGGTTGAAGCACGTAACCAGCCAAGACACCACGGTATACCTTGAAATTTTCCAGTTGTATGGCCAAACTCACCGTACAAAACTTTCTGTTCTGAGCCTATGTTGTGCTACCTTTCAGCATAAACCAAAGTAGAGTAGCTCATAGGATATGGTGTAGAGAGGAGTATTAACCTGCTGCTGTGAGGAGGGGCTTGTCACCAAGCAGGAGCCAAAATCTGCATGTTTATTCCCACATAAGAAGCCATGTAATCTGGTCAAGAGAGCAGCCTCTGAGGCCAAAACGCCTTCATTCTGTCATTGAACTAGCTGTGTGACATGACCTTTGGGTAGTGTCTTAAGTTCTTAATGCTTCAGTTATTTCATCTGTAAAACGGGGACAGCAATAAGTATCTCTGGGGTTGCTGAAGAGTAAAATTTAATGTGCTAAGAACAGTGTCTGGCACATTACAAAGTATGCAAATATTAGCTACTATTGCCACTGTTGTTATTGCTGGAACCTGCAAGAACGCCTCCTTGTGAGTATTAAAGCAAGATGGTAGAGTCTGCTGTGGTAATGTCACCCAGAATAGAATTGTGATGAACACTAGCACTGTAGATACAATAATCTCTTCAGGTGTGTCACCAAAACACTAGTATTTGGAAACGTGTCTTGAACTTAAAAGGAATTATAGGAGTAGGCACTCATTAAGTGCTGAATGAGGGGCACTTGGGTGGCACAGTTGCTTAAGGATCAGACTCTGATACTGGCTAAGGTCATGATCTTGGGGTCTTGGGATCAAGTCCCAAGTCAGGCTCTGTGCTCAGTGTGGTCTGCTTGAGATTCTCTCTCCCACTCCCTCTGCCCCTCCCATTCATGCGCATTCTCTCTCTCTCAAATAAATCTTTAAAAAAAAAAAAAAAAAAAAAAAGGTGTTGTATGAATAAATGAGTAAAGCAGCATCCCTCCCACCCCCACGCCCTGCAAGAGAATACCACTTGAGAAGCGGGTCAGGAAGAAGCCCCTCCCTAAGCAAAGATTTCAAAAGGCCTCTCTGTACCTTAAGGACCCAGAAGGCAGGTTAAGCTTCTCTTCTGGGCAACAGGGCCCCAGGGCCCGATATGCAAGAAACCTCTACTTGCTGCTCATTGTTCTGTGTCTCTAATATAACCTCCACATCCTGTGGCTACTCTATTCTGAATGAGGCTGTAGAAGGCTGTGCCATGGTAGTGCATGTATATTATCCCCATTTTCCAGCCTACCTCAGAAGTAGTAAGGGATATGAGGAACACGGAGAGGGAAGGCTAACACATCTCAAGACAGGGCCTGCAGTAAGTTAAAACAGCAATAGGGGATTATCAGCATTGGATTTCTGTTTGCCTGTGGAGCCCTGGGTCCTGAATTCCACCTCCACTAGCTGTGTGAACTCGGGAAGGCACTTCACCTCTCTGAGGTTCAAGATCCCCCATATGCAAAATGGGATAAAAATCCCTGCTCTACACACTTGCAATGCAGGCTGTTGTGAGGGTCAACAGAGATAACATATGGAAGTGTACTCTTTTACATGAGATGTGCTTCATAACTATGGACAGGAGTACTGCATGGATGGACTGCTGCTGCAGGTCTTCCTAGACAGAGGGACCTGGGCAGGAAGCCAGGCGGCTGGAGGCAGGGTGTAGATGGTGCACAACCTGGCACTTCAGCTAAGCACTGTGCCCCTCAGGTGTAAGGACAGTTGATTAAAATCCTTTCATGTGGAATCAGTATTTTGCTCATTACAACAATCTTTCCTTGAAATACTGAATTCTACCCCTCATGGCCCCAAAAAAACTTGATCCTGAAGACAGCACACGAACTGACATATGTATGTTTTTCTAATTTCCTACATTCAGACAGAAGGTCAGAAACCTGACCTCTCTCCAAGATGCCGATCTAAACGCATCTTAGAGCTCACTCTAAGCATGACCCCACAGTTCCATATGTTTGGACCAAAGGGGACCACTGAGAGTGATGTCACAGTCATAGTCACTCTGCCTTTGTCCCTCTGGTAACAAATTAACTCTATAAACATCACTAAGCATCCGTCTCTTGAGTGATAAAGCAAGTGTGTTCCTGCCACCTCCTGTTTAAAACTCTTCTGTGCCTTCCCACCACCAAGATTCAAGTTCAACTCCTTTAATGTGGCTTAGAAGCCCCTTCATGAGTTAAGGTTATCAAATCCAAACACAACAATACTCTAAGGGGTTGTAGGTCATACACACACTTTACAAATGAGTAAACCCCACTTTAGAAAGGCAAAGTCAACTGCCCATGATCATACAGTGAGCAAGTCGACATGAACTGGGTACTTCTGAAGGGCTGGGTATCAGACTTCAAAGTACAGAATGTCTAAAACCACCTTTTCTTGGACAAGGCTATATGGGACAAGTATGGGGACAGGGCATCATTTAGCTCAGACAAACCCTTCCTTTCAGGGAGCTGCTTAGATGGTGTCCCCTGCTGGAGGCTGTCAATCTGACCGCTTACACCCTCACAGCAGCACCATCATTAATAAACTTGGCCTAATGATCACGGTGTTTGTTTACATGTAATATGGCACACATTTGCATACCTAAGCTCAAGAGGCACTGATGCCACGTACATCAAGCACAAGCCAACCAAGGAACCACAAGAACTTGGGGTGGGAGGGGAAGCCCCCCAAGACAGCAAGCATAATATGCCAACACCTAACGAACTTCTAAACTAGTCTGTTCAACTCATGATGACAGAAGCAACTGTGGTATCTGTAGTCTTTTCCCCTGTCATCACCTTAGAAAGAATTAACTAACCCTTTCTGGTCCCTTTCTCCTCAAAAAAGAGATACTACACTAAAGAAGTTTCTACACTCCAATAGCTGGTTTAAAAAAAACAAAAACAAAAACAAGTTTACCCAAAACATTAATAAAGGTCTCAGCTGTGGAGTAAAAGCATGGGCAATGGAACAGAAAGACCAGGATTTAAATTCAGGTAGTGCATGTATATTATAACCTACTTATTAGCCCTGTAACCTTGGACAAGTCATGAAACTCCCTGAGCCAATGTTCTGTACTAGGCATATACTGCACCCATATACTGAATCATCCATCCTCTCATTCACATAGTAAACCAAGGTATGCTAATTTGGCCTCCTAAAGATTTTTAGAATGTAGCCCTGCTTCCACTCTTATTACCACTCCCTGAATTCATCCTCCGCACAGTCACTGGAATAATATCACCATATCACTCCTTTGCTTAAAACTGAAATTAAAGTTTTGCTTTATTATTTTAAAATTCTTAGCCAATAATTTGGATATTTGTACTATTTAGTGTGTTTATTTTTTGAAAATTACCATAAGAAATCACCTAAACCCCTATTCCTCTCTAGGATGGAACTCCTATCAGCATCTTGGTATAGTTCCTTCCAGTGTTTTTCCTTTTGCATTATATTTGGAATTCAGAGTTAAATCATTTATCCAATTTTGAAGCCTAATTTTTCAATTAACATTATAATATATATTATAACATATAGAGGTTATAACATATTTGTCTTCATTGCTGCATAGTTTTCAATAAGCCCCATTTTTTAGGACTACTGTTTTTAGTAACTCATAGTTTTCTCCTGAGTGAACTTATTATAGTTTAGACTGGTTGTAGTCAGGTGATCATTTATGCTTCTCCCAATTTCTCATGATTATAAAAATAACATTATCAAAGTTAAAGTTTATTCTATATATTTGATTATTTCCTCAGGACAAATTCCCAGAAGCGGAATTGCTGTGTCAAAATGTATGAACACTTTTAAGGCTCTTGAGATACACTGCCTAATTGCTTTCCAAAAATGCTGTACCAATTTATACTGCCATCGCCAATGAATGCCACTTTCTCTTTTTCCTTTTTTTAAGATTTTATTAGAGAAAGAGAGAGAGGGAAAGCAAGACAGTGTAAGGGGGGTGAAGGTCAGAGGAAGAAGCAGACCTCCCACTGAGCAGGAAGCTGACTCCTGGCTCGATCCCAGGACCCTAAGATCAGAACCTGACCTGAAGGCGGATGCTTTACTGACTGAGCCACCCAGACACCGTGTGAATGCCACTTTCAGGGCAACCTTACCAGAAATGTGGGGGCAGTGGGAGGATGGAGAAGTGGGGGTTAATTAGGAAGAAAAAGGCAAATCCTCATTGTTGTTTTCATGTATATGTGAAGATAACAATGTCCTGTGTTTATTAGTTTTTGAGTCTATAGGGTTTTATTTTTTTTATTTTTTTTTTAAAGATTTTACTTATTTATTTGACAGAGAGAGATCACAAGTAGGCAGAGAGGCAGGCAGAGAGACAGGAGGAAGCAGGCTCCCTGCTGAGCAGAGAGCCCGATGCGGGACTTGATCCCAGGACTCCGAGATCATGACCTGAGCCGAAGGCAGCGGCTTAACCCACTGAGCCACCCAGGCGCCCCAAGTCTATAGGGTTTTAAATGCCACAAAGAAGTTATATAGGTTCCTAGGCAGATGTATAATATGCTGAAAGTTATTTATCTGCTCATTTATCAGAAAACCATTTATTTTGCACATATTTCTGCCAGACACTATACAAAGTATAGATGAACAAAATATAGAGAATTCACAGTCCAGTGGTAGAGATCTCAGAAAAACCAGAACTTAAATTTCATCTTGATAAGGGCTATGACAAGAAGATTTAGGAACTCAAAGGACAGGAGAGAAGTGAGAGAAGTCCGAAAAGACTCATCAGGAGTTCTGATCCTGAGGCGCCTGGGTGACTCAGCTGTTAAGCATCTGCCTTTGGCTCAAGTCATGATCCTAGGGTCCTGGAATCCAGCCTCACATCAGGATCCCTGCTCAGCGGGAAGCCTGCTTCTCTCTCTCCCACTCCCTGTTTGTGTTCCCTCTCTCGGGCTCTCTCTGTCAAAACATAAGTAAAAAATCTTTTAAAAAAGGAAGTTCTGGGGGCACCTGGGTGGCTCAGTGGGTTAAGCCTCTGCCTTCAGCTCAGGTCATGGTCTCAGGGTCCTGGGATCGAGCCCCGCATCAGGCTCTCTGCTCAGCAGAGAGGAGCAGAGAGAAGCCTGCTTCCTTCCTCCCTCTCTGCCTACCTGTGATCTCCTTCTGTCAAATAAATAAATAAAATCTTTAAAAAAAAAAAAAGGAAGTTCTGATCCTGTCCAGAGGGATGAGGTAAAGTCAGCCCATACAAAAATGAGAGAGAGAACATTTAGGAAAGAGGAACATGAGCAAAGCTGGTAGCTAAACAGAGTTTCCAAATTCAGGGAACAATAATATGTACTGTGGTTTAGCTGGAAGGCAAAGAAAGCAGAGGGCCTGGCAGAGGCCAGGTTAGAAACAGCCTTGCAGGCCCCGGAAGAACCTAGACTTCAGGAAGCCACCACCCACTCCTATGTCACATGCAGGACAGTGTTCAGTAAGGAGGCACTCCTGAGTCCCTACAGCTCTTGAGAGTCTGAGCCACATAGGTCAACCCCCTGAACATCCCATCAGTGTTGACTCCTTTTTGTCTCATGTATCTCTCTTCTCTCACCAAGCACCATAAAACTTTTGGGGTACTTTTCACATCACCTAGCATATTATTAGATACATGGCAGGAACTCCAATAATGCTCATGGATAGATTAAGTAGAGGTACCTCTTGCAATAATACACACAACTCATAGTGCCCTTGCTGCCCTGGCACAGCCCCTGCCAGCCTCAGCAGATGCTCGGTCACTGCCTCTCTTGGCAGATGTCCTGCCTCAGAAAGCTACCTCCCCCTTCTTGCTCATTCTGCCAAACAAAAAAAATGTGCCCAGGTATAAGAAGCTATAAAGTCTGTGATAACTAAGGAGCACAGAGGGTGGCTGGGGGGAGGCCTGAGGAACATAAATCCTTCCCCACTGTACATTCCTCAAGCCAAGGACTCCCTCAGCTCTGCTGGCAGTTTTGGAACACCATCTCCCCCCTCGCCCCACCCCTCCTCACCATAAAAAATAAAATAGGTTTTTCCAATTGAGCATGTTAAAAGTCTCCTTTGAGCAGCTGCTGACCTTTCTCTAAGGTATTACCTACTTTCTACATTAATAACAGCTGCTATAATGAAGACAAGGATATTAATAGGATGATTATTTCAACAATTAATGTAATAGTCATTCTTACCCTGCTAGTTGTGGTATGAGCCATGGGCAGTGGGATCTGATGTGCTGGCTAACATCCATCTTACAAAACTGTATTAAAATGGTCTGTTTCTGTGTTATCTCCTCTCCTACACTGACTGTGAATTACTGATGGCAAGGACCACACTCTTTCATTTCTGCATCCCCTCTGCCTTTCAGGATAGGCCCTGGCCCAGAGTGGGAGCTCAGGGAGTATCTGCTGAAGTGAACTTCATGTACCACTGCCCCTGCCACCCCCATCGTCCATGCCTCTTAAAGAAGCAGGCAGTAGAGAGAACACAGCCAAAAGAGTCCGGAGAAAGAGAAAGGTGGCCTATCTGTAAGGGCCTAATCCACCCCAGCCTTTAGAAGAGTCTGTTATATAATGTAATAAATAAATGATCATTATGATATATTAATTGATTATGTAACAGATTCACTGCTAAGTATTTAACTTCTCATTTGTACAAGTCTTTGAGGTAAGAATTACAGGAAGGTCACAAGAACCCTTTCTGAGGCCCTTCAGAAGAATGACTTTGTGGAGTTAGACAACCTGGGCTCACATCCTAGCTTTGCCATATGATCCTGGATAAATGACTTAACCTCTCTGGGTCTTAATTTTCTCATTTATAAATGGAAGTAATATTACAGTATCTTCCCCAAAAGGTTGTTGTGAGAATTCAATGAGATCATGCACCATCGAGTTCAGCATTCAGGAATTTCCTAAATTAAAGTACTATTGGCCCCACTGTTCCAAATATCATACTCTTCTTGGTGAGTAAGGTTAAGAAAGAGATTGCTTCATCAGTAAAGCAGGACCAGAGCCAATTTCTGATTTGGTGACAAAGGCTAGGGCAAGGAGGAGTTCTCTGAGCACAAATCCACTGATGTGATGCCCCTGATGAAAACTCCTCAGAAAAGCCTTTGTTTCCCATCCCCCAAGCAGATCCAGTCATTTCCTCCTCTGGAACCCAATATCCTCTACACATCTCTGCTGCAGCAACATTTGCTGCACTTTTGTATTCACACACCTGTCTCTCTCCAGGAGACTCTGAATTCCCTGAAGACAGAGACTCTTCCATTAATCTTTGCAATCCAAGCCTCTGGCACTGCCCTGGCAGCCAGTAGATGCTCAGTGAATTTCTGCTAATAAAGAGGTAAAAGAATCCTAGATGAATGCTGTTTCAGTAAATGGTTTCCCAGTGCTCCTGACAGGGCAAAAGTAAACTGTACAGGGCGCCTGAGTGGTTCAGCTGATGAAGCGGCTATCTTTGGCTCAGACCATAATCCCAGGGTCCTGGGACTGAGTCTCACATCTCACCTCTGTCTCTCTCTGGCTCTCATGAATAAATAAGTAAAATCTTAAAAATTAAAAAATAAAAGTAAACTGTACAGCTGGTGTTCACGAGATGAGCCCAAGTTCCTCACCCACCCGGAAGGCAGAAAAGCAGGTAAGACAGTGATGGGAGCGAAAACAAAGGAGAGACAGAGCAAGAAGCTGGGGACCACTGTGTTCAGCAGACTACAGGTAGCAGAGGCTCTAAAGAGAGGTTGATGGGCGCCTGGCTGGCTCAGTCAGTAGAGCATCCAACTCTTAATCTCAGGGTCATGAGTTTGAGCCCCACCATTAGGTGCAGAGATTAATTTTAAAAAGGGGTGGGGGTGGGGAAGTTGAAGCTGCAGCCCGGAGCCTGCTGAATCTGGGCTTTCCACGGGGAAATATGTAGAAGTTCCTCATCAAGGGAAGAGTAGCAAAGGCTAGAAACCTCCATCCCTGTCACCAATGAACACAGCAAGGGACACCCAGCCCTCCCTCTCTGAATTATCTGGCAACACTGAGTAAGCCCAACTACTGAGTCCTACCATGCTGGCTTGCTGGAAAGAACACTGATCAAAGAGTTTGAAGACGGGAAGTTCATTCCTGAGAATATACTAATTTTTCATCTAATAAATACTTCTTGAGTATCTACTATGTCAGACTTGCACTAGGGACCTTTAATACAACCATGAATATATCACTAATTCGCTGTCAAACATTAGACAAGTCACTATCCCTTCTGAGTCTTAGCATACTTATACACAGGTAGAAGATAACCTCCGTCACAGAATTGTTTTGAGTATCAGATGTGGTCTGAAAAGTCTACTGCACAACTTTGCAAATGCAAAGGCGATGTTTTTTTTTTTTTTTTAATATTTTATTTATTTATTTGAGAGAGAGAGAGACAGTGAGAGAGAGCATGAGCGAGGAGAAGGTCAGAGGGAGAAGCAGACTCCCCGTGGAGCTGGGAGCCCGATGCGGGACTCGATCCCGGGACTCCAGGATCATGACCTGAGCTGAAGGCAGTCGCTTAACCAACTGAGCCACCCAGGCGCCCCACAAAGGCGATGTTTTTAACTAGATCTTAACTACAAAGCTTAGCAAAACGCAAGGATAGTGCCCGCTAAATGTCAAGGACAACTCCCTCTGCCACGGTCTAGACAGAAACCCAGCAGCAGATTTCTACTGCTAAACTCTGTGGTGGAGATTGAGATGGAGGAACAGAAATTTGGCACATTCTCTTCAAACCTGTCTCGAAATCTTCCCCATAGTTACTGGTGTCAGTGGGCTCATCACTGAGAACTCAACTGTGAGCCTCTCAAATGAGCCCTTGGATGCAATGGAAACTTCTTAAAGAACAGACTTTAAGGGGCACCTCGGTGGCTAAGTTGGTTAAGCGACTGCCTTCAATTCAGGTCATTACTCCGGAGAGCCAGGATCAAGTCCCGCATCAGGCTCCCAGATCCACGGGGAGTCTGCTTCTCCCTGACCTTCTCCCCTCTCATGCTCTCTCTTCCTCAAATAAATAAATAAATAAAAAATTTTTTTTTAAAAAAAGGAAGGAAGGAAGGAAGGAAGGAAGGAAGGAAGGAAAGAACAGACTTTAAAACGTTTTGGATTTGGGGCACCTGGGTGGCTCAGTGGGTTAAGCCTCTGCCTTCGGCTCAGGTCATGATCCCAGGGTCCTAGGATCAAGCCCCATGTCGGGCTCTCTGCTCAGCAGGGAGCCTGCTTCCTCCTCTCTCTGCCAACCTCTCTGCCTACTTGTCATCTCTGTCTGTCAAATAAATAAAAATTAAAGATCTTTTAAAAATAAATAAATAAATAAAATAAAACGTTTTGGATTAGAGGAACCTTTCCAGACATTGAGCTAGTGACCCAGCCCCTGGTCTGTTTGGAAACATTTGTTGGCTATTAAGCCTGTTGTTTCCTAATCTTTCTGTTTACTGGGATAAATACATCAAAACCAAAAGCTTTACGCTTTGACAAGACTCTGATTACTGGTCTGCAGAATCCTCCATAATTTTATGATTTGTTGGCCAGAAGAGGAAGAATGGTGGACTACAAATAGTAGTGTGGCCCAAAAGAGAGTCAGGCATCCTGAACTTGATTCCACTGTGGAGTGGCTCTGGAAACTCGGTTACAGACCTCAGTTACCTCAACCAGAAAACAGGAATGAGATCAGCTCAGTGATGCATGAACTCTTCCATGGAAGAGCAGTGTTCCTCAAGATGTTAATGACAGTTCCTCACAAAAGGGGCTCCGAGGTCAAATACAAATAGGAAAGCTGGTGTAGTCCATCTCCCCCCAACACAGTGCTCTGCCGAGTCTCATGCACACTAGGGCTGTAAGAAGTCAGCAGCAAAGAAATGTGCTTTGCCTTTTTTGGTCTGACTTCTCCCAGCTTGTTACTATCTCCTCTGAGAAAGACACACTAGGACAGACCTCTGGTATCTCTATCCCCTCTAACCTACTATGGTTTGTATCAGAGGTACTTAGCCAGTATGCCCCAGCACCCCTGCTTCCCATTAATTCAGTTCTTTCTTAACCCAGTAAGGCACTTAAATGAAACCTTGGTTAATAGAAATGTATGACATATAGCTCATTTTGCTGTAAAGAGAGTACTAATTTTCAAAAACTCAGAATACAAGAACTTAAAACACTGAGATGGAAAACCTGCAGTTACTGAGCTTCTAATACTTGGTTCTATATGCTCTTGGCATTTTCTCATTCATTACACCATTTAATCCTTAGATAACCATAAGACATAAATACTATTATCCTATTACAGAGAAGGAAACGGAGGACTGGAGAGGCTAAGTAACCTGCTTGGTTATACAGCTAGCAAATGGTGAGCACCAGGTTTCAAACCCAGCACTACTGGTCTCTCAAGTCTTCGTTCTGTTTAGTGACTATCAGTCACAAACCTTCCCCAGTCTCAACTATCAAGTGGGAATGGTAATCCTTGCACTGCTTCCCTCACAGAGTTTCTCTAAGACTCAAAAGCAGTAACATGCATGAAAGAGCTCTGTAATGTATAAAGACATGAATCTGAGGGGCACTTGAAACACTGTGAATAAATGTTGGTATTTCCCTCTATGATCTGTAAGGTACCTGAGGTTATTATATGCTTTCCATCATGGAAGTCAACCGCCCTAATCCCAGTCGCTCACGACCCCACAGTGCTCCTTAGAATTTTCCAGTTAAGATTTTGGATAATGATATAATAATAATAATAATAAAATTTAAAAATAAAAAATAAATCAAGACTTCAGATAAATAGGAAACATGTTATTTCTCAGTAATGACTAATGATTTAGTGTTTGTCGAAGTCACATCAAGCAGCGAATCTGCTTAAGGAGTCAATAGTAAAGGCAGCAGCGTAGGTAGGAGCCTGGTAGGAGGCCTATGGACAGAGATGCCAGAATAGCTGTGGGACAAGACTCCTTAACCTCATTTTAGAACATTCTGGGGGAAAAATAGGTATACAGGGTCATTTGGAACGGCAGGTCCTAGAAGCCTTTGTAGGAAATATATCCAGGAGACCAACAAGTATGTGTGTGTATGGGAGAGGGAGGTGGTGGGGTGAAGGGAGATGGGAGCTTCACTTTGGGCTGGGATAGAAAACTACCTTGGGCAGGGGCCTAGGGACACATGCAGCTGTATACGGATATAGGGCTCTCAACTCATCCTCTAGCCCTGCCTGGGATCACGCCCTCATGATCCACATTGCTATGGCCATCTACTCCCTCCAGCTTCTGGTGGACTAAGGCCAAAACCAATAGCAAAGCATTCTTGGCACTGGGCCCTGGCTGGGGACAGAGAAATAAATAACAGAAGTCCCCGCTCTTAAGGAAAGCAGTGGACCAAGATGTTTTGAGCCTAACCAGAGGCTCCCCTGTATAGTGAAGTCTCTGGCTCATGGAGTATATTCAAGAATTATATGAAATTAATGGGGCACCTGGGTGGCTCAGTTGTTAAGCATCTGCCTTCAATTCAGGTCATGATCCTGGGGTCCTGGGATCAAGCCCCACATCAGGCTCCCTGCTTGGTGGGAAGCCTGCTTCTCCCTCTCCCACTTCCCCTGCTTGTGTTCCCCACTCTTGCTGTCTCGGTCAAATAAGTAAATAAAAATCTTTAAAAAAATAAAATAAAATAAAAGAATTGTATGAAATGAATCAAAGGAGCCTACCTTCTATAATTTAAGAGTACCTGTTTGGTGTCAGGAGCCCTGGATTCCAGTCCTTGTGAATAATTCAATAAACTCTTAACTTCTATGGCCTTCAGTTTACCCATCCGTAGAGCAGGCTCTATCTACCCCCATAAGATGGTATGTGCAGCTAATTAGATAATGGTTGAGACACACTCTGTGAATGGCATGACATGGAACAGCAGAAACTGACACTGGGAAATAAGGTCTTAAAAATTCAGAGCCCAGGGGCGCCTGGGTGGCTCAGTGGTTAAGTCGCTGCCTTCGGCTCAGGTCATGATCTCAGGGTCCTGGGATCGAGCCCCGCATCGGGCTCTCTGCTCTGCGGGGAGCCTGCTTCCTCCCCTCTCTCTGCCTGCCTCTCTGCCTGCTTGTGATCTCTCTCTCTCTGTCAAATAAATAAATAAAATCTTTAAAAAAAAATTCAGAGCTCAATCTGGGAAAGACCTGAAATAAGCTCCCTTTCTTTCTCCCCAACCAACTTAGTCTGCCTTTCTCACAGTGGAGATGTTCTTTGCATTTCTTGTGATGGAAGAGGGAAATGTGCTAAACAAACGGGATAGAAAGGTTGCCATCTTTCTACTTTCAAAACTTTATTCAGATTTACTGTAATAATAATTATTAATATTCATAATTCATAATCCTAGCTTTTGTTAAACAAAAGCTGTGAAACCATGAATAGGCCTCAATATCTGTTTTAGTTTCCTCATCTGTAAATCAGGGGGAAGTTTCCAAAGTGATGATTATAGTTAAGATTAATTAATTAATGGTGGAAAAGTATTTTGTAACCCACAAACTGCCACACAAATGCCAGTTATTACAAAGTTGTCTTCCCATCAGCTCATGAGCCACACAGAACAGTGGTTATCACCGCTTGACAGGTGAGATAATCAAAGCCCAGAGAAAATACTGACAGTAACATTCAGCTCTACTCCAGCTTCCTGCAGCAGAGGAATAAATTCTTTTCATTTATTATAATAATATTATATTATTATAATAAATTCCTTGGATTATAGGAGTTGTTTGTTTATTAGTCTGTTTGCCTCATTAAACTGACGTATCTCTGAGACAGGGGACTACAACCATCTTATGCACTTTCATATTTCAATGGTCAGCATGGCACACCTAAAAGATGTTAAATGTTGCCTTAAAGATAACCAACAATGGTAGCAGAAACACATCCAGAACCCAGGATGCCTAATCTAGCGTTCTTATAACCAAAGAGAAAGTGGCCTAAATCTCACAGATTTGACTCAACAATTCCTCTCGTCTTCAATTCTCCCATTCTAGCAAGACTCAACTTTCCATTCCTGGAGAGTCTTTGGGCCTTTGTATGTGCTAGTCTCCCAGCTTTAAAATACTCTTCATCTGCTTCTTTGCTAAGCTAATTCCCAGTCACCCCTCAGATTTGGAGGCCTTTCTAATCTAATACTGGGTCAGGTTTTCCTCCTGTGACTCTTTGGTTTATCACAGAATCCTGGCACACAGATGTGTCAAAAATATCTCCTCAAAGTAAGTACCAGAATGAATCTAATACTGGCTCTAGAAATCCAAAGGTGATGCAGGGAAAGCTTGCTGGCCTGGAGGTCAGGAAACCTAACCGACTCTTAATTCTAGCTCTACCACTACTGTGTTCAGTGATCTTCAGCAAGCCCCAGTCCTTCTTTGGATGATCCATAAGTAAGCTATTATTATCTATTAATTATCTCGAAAGGTCCTTTCAGCACCGACAGCATACCAGCCTTAGACTCATGCTAAATCCTAGGTGTGAGGAAATTTGGAGGCCAACTGTGTGCTCCATAATATGGGAAGCCCAACATCCCCTTTCCACAAGCAGACTTCACTGTCAGCAGCCTCCAGCCCATTGGTTTACTTAATTCCTCCTGATGAAGTGCCAAGAATAAATCGTAGGTAAGCAGCAGAGCATTTTAATGAGTCCAGAGCCTAATGAATCTTTTCCTTCCTGTGTCAATTAGAATTTCAAAGCTAGGATCCCCAAGGACCAATTTATTGGGAACAGAGAGAAGCCTTTTTGTTCATCAGCTGCCACCTGAGCTACCTGCCCTCATCCTCTGTCTGCTCTGTAACAATCCTGCTTACTCAGCTATACTGCCTGGGGAGTCAGAGACTAGCCTAAGAGGCTCAGGCTCCTTCTTGCCCAATATTTCTGGGGCCAGAACCTGAAGAAGGAAAGGAGGGATCCAGGGCATTTCTGGGGGGGCACGTGGGGATGGGGAGGTGGTCAGAGAATCAGAGCCACCCTGGATTTTAAAGCCACCGCCTGAAGACACTGGTCTTCACAGAGGTAATCGCAACAGATCAACTTGCCATTTGCTCAGTATCAGTATTGTGGGACACCTATCTACCTAAGTATTCTGAATCCTCACACCACCAAAACTGTATCATTAGCACTATTTTACAGACAGGGAAACTGAGGCTCTGAAGGTAAAGTAAGAATTAGACTAAAAAACACAATTAGCAATTGGCAGACAGGGATCTGAACTCGTATCTATGTGACTCCAGAGACTGGGCTCTTTCTATCAAACCACAGCAACCTTTTCCAGGGGGAAAAGTCAGGGGCTGATGTCATGAATGGCAGAAATGAATCTGTGGGCAGCCACAGCCATGCTGGGATGCTTGCCACCAATACACTGTCTTTTGCCTAGGCACAAGCAAGGGTGGCTAGGCATTGCTGGTCCTCTCAGTCAATGAAACCGGCAATCCCCTTATCCTCAGAACATAATCCAAGCACAGTCACCACCACCAAGGCTCCTACTCTAGAAATCTTTTGATTTATTTGATTTGAGAGGAGTTGCCAATCCTTGATCTAATGGCTCCCAGGCACCCAGTTCTCTGCCTCCCCATCTAGTCCTCTTCAAGTCATATAGGGCCAGCCCAGTTACTACTGCTCCACCATCAACACATTTTCCAAGGTGAGCAGGTAAGCACGTCAGGTTTCCAAATGGTTACAGGAGGAAATCTTAGAGCTCTCGTGAAAGAAACATTTAAGAATGAGGTCAAGAGTCTTATCCAAGTTTACACAGATAGAAAACAGCAACACCAGAACACAGGCATACACTGAATCTTAACCTGACCATCTATCTATACACACAAAAAGAATACAAATAGAAAAAAATGAGATTAATGCTTTCTACAATTTTTTTTTACTTTGAGAGAATTATAGATTCATGTACTATAATTATTTTTTTTTAAAGTACTTAGGACAGTGCCTGGCACACAGAAAACCCCTGAGTGTTAGCTATTAGGTAACAGAAAAAAGGGAGAGCATACAGGATGCACCATAGAGGAAGAATAAGTTTCTCTTTACACAATCCTTGAGGCGTACACATATAATACCGTAAATAATCTTTCTAATGACTCCATTAAGCAGGTATTAACATCCCCATTTTACAGATAAGAAAATTGCTCTCAAGAGTCAAGTAACTTATCCAAGATTACTTTGTCCCAGTGTGTGCCAAGCTGGGATTCAAATCCATATATACCCAACTCCAAACCCTATGCTCTTTCCACATTGCTTCTCTGGAGATAAGACTAGGGCTGGACTTCAAAGACAAGCCTGGATAAAGACTGAAGGATAAGAGCAGGCTGCTTGCTTATTCAAGCGTGGGGATATCATGAACATGGGTGTAGAATTCAGCAACATGCTGTCTTTGCAAAGCGTGGTAGTTCAAAGACACTGGCCAGAATAGTAAATTCACATGACAAAGACCAAATAAAAAAGCTAAGGTAAGAGCACACAGCAGAGAGCGATTAAATGCTAGCTGCTCTTGCCAACTACATGGGTCACAACCTGATTCCCTTTTGTTCGACACTAAGAAAGGGAGGCAGCATGCAGAAAATAAAAAGCCAGGGACTGAGTGGCAAAGGAAATCAAGCTCTGCCACTAACCAGATAGGTGGCCTTAGGCAAATCACCTGTCTCCTCTGGGTTTTTAATATTAGGCGGTTGAAATAAAAAAGGGGGGCACCAGGGTGGCTCAGTTGTTAAGCCTCTGCCTTCGGCTCAGGTCATGATCTCAGGGTCCTGGGATCAAGCCCCACATCAGGCTCTGCTTTCCCCTCTGCCTGCCTCTCTGCCTACTTATGATCTCTGTCAAACAAACAAACAAACAAACAAATAAATATCTTTTTAAAAGTGTCCAAGGACCTCCCTAGCTTTGATTTCCAGGAATCATGCTATTAACATGCTATTACCATGTCACATGTGCAAAGGTGGGCCTGGGAAATGCTTATTATGTGATAAAGAAAAGTAGCCTGAAATGAAACACCACAATGGTGTGACAGGAACCCCAGGCACAAGAGGAGAGAAAGAGAGCTGAGTGAAGGAAGGGAGAAGGAAGGGATTACATGAGATCCAAATTAATCTTGGTCAAAACCAGAAGATAGCAGGGAGGCAAAGGCAGGAAAGCTGAACGAGGATGGGAGCAATCCTGGCCTGGCTGATAACTTGCTGTATGGCCTTGGCTATTGATTAGTCAGCCTCATTTTCTCACTGGACAAATGCACCTCAGGGCCCTGTATGTTCTGGCCTCAGGTGTTCCCTCTCCAACCTGATGATCTGCTTCTCTCCCCTTCAGGGTGCTGCTCCAGCCATACTGTGTGCCTTCTAGTTTTTCTACAAACATGCTCTTACCTTGGGGACTTTTCACTTGCTCTTCTATCAGCTAAAAATGATATTCCTCAAAAAAGGATTCCTGGCCATTTTCTAACCCTTTACTCCTGCTTATCTTTCTTCATAACACATACAAAATGAGAGACTAACTAATGATTTACTCATTTTCTGTCTCCCCCACTACGACAAGATCCATGATGGCAATCTGTTTTGTTCACTTGTTCACTACTATATCCCAGCTCCAAGAGTATAATCAGGCATCTGATGAATAGAGAACTGAATGGATGGATGAACCACTGGTCCTGAAAGTCCAATTCTGGCATACAATGATTAACATATGGGCCTGTGAACTGGAGAACATCTCAGAAGTTCAAACCCAAGTAAGCTTAGGTCTAATCGATCCTTCTGGGTCCATTTTTTAACGTTCACTTTGCCTCAGTGGATCTTCACAAATTATCTCCAAATGTAATACACACACCCTAACACACAGCTACACACATGCACAAATAGACAAATGCATATCACTTAATTCAAAGATAATTATCACATGCTATGTATGAAACAACACATACACACACACATACACACACACACTTCCTTAACTGGAATGTCAGACTTCACACAGTTTAGCCAATTTATTGTTAACTTTAACCCTAACCACACTCTATTCCTGAAATCCTCTAATCTGGTTACACTGGACCGTTTACCCTCCTCTTACCCTTCTCTGAGATATACATGTAAGTATCTGTGTCTTTGTCCTCAATGTCTCATTGCTTAGAAGCTGCAGACGCCTGTTCACAATTACCAATACTTCTTTCACAACTGTCAAAGACCTCATCTTTGAAGTCCTCCTGCAAAACCTCCATTGATCTCTCAGGCAGTTAGTGTCCTTCCTCTCCATCTTCCCAAAGCACTGCACACTAAGAGCTCTACAAGTATATGCTTCCATTACAGTGGTCGTCACTATAGTCTATTTACCTTACCTGCCTGTCCTCTTTAATCAATTATGGGCTCCAAAGACCCTGACCATGCATCTAACTTCTCCTGAGGAGCTGTATGCTTGTGCCCGCCATAAATGTTTATCAAACTGGGTGTTTACATGGCACCACAACTAAGAACACTTTCAAACCTTCTTCGGTAGACTCTATCAGGCTTCCTTCACACTGTCCAAAAGTTGGTTTCCTTAAGATTTCTACTCACTAGTATGAACTCCTTTGGAACAAAGAGCCTGAGGAAGGGGGATAGAGAAGCGGCTGGAAAGAAAGAGTCTTTGCAGAGCCTTGAATGACAGTCTAAGGAGATTGGATTTATTCTACTAGAGGTTTTAGGAGCAGAAGTGATAGGAATAAGAAATGTATTTTGAAACCTATGGAGAGGGAAAGGAATTTAGACTTCAGAGGCAAAGACTGGAGGTGGGGAGAGGAATTAATTGGCAATTAAAATAGTCCCAGTGAGAGAGGATTAAGATTTGGCCTTGGTTGGTAACAATGAGAAGATGGGCAACATGTTCAGAGACAAAACCACATAATGAAAGCAGTTCCTTACTTTACCCAAATAGAACTCGGTGCTCAAAACTTCCTCCAGATGGAACTATGTAACCTCTTTGCATCCAAGATGGCCCTGAGGGAAACCAGAAGCAAGGTAAAAGCCTACTTGACCAGAGGAAGAAGCAAAGCTAGGAACAGCAAAGGCCAAGCTCCAAGCCAGTGAGTAGAATTTTAGAAGAGAATTCAAGATCTTGCTGATGGCTGCTACCAGAAGCTTCAGCAAGGAAGTAGGGTCTGTGCCCTGAGCAGAAAGGTGCCTTCCTGGGTTGGGACAGCTCTAACTAGCTTTAATACAAGAGGCTCTGGTAATTTTCAGTGGTGGTAGGTTAAGGAAAATTATCCAAAACTTAGAAACAAGGCAAAAAGATGACTGTGTGACCTTTTAAAGTCCTGTCAGAACATTTTTTATTTTTATTTTTTAAAGATTTTATTTATTTATTCAACAGACAGAGATTACAAGTAGGCGGAGAGGCCGGCAGAGAGAGAGAGGAAGAAGTAGGCTCCCTGCTGAGCAGAGAGCCTGATGCAGGGCTCCATCCCAGGACCTGAGATCACAACCTGGGCCAAAGACAGAGGCTTAACCCACTGAGCCACCCAGGCGCCCCAGTACATTTTTTAATATACATCTCAGAGTCATCTAATGCGCATCTGATACTTTTGGAGAATGGAATTTTGTTTGACTTAACATTCCACAAATGGTTAGAGCCCAAATGTTTTGAAACTGCAAAGTTAGAGGTTAACATGTACAAAACAGAGAAGATGCACTTCTAAGCAGAGAAGATAATGCCAAACTTTACATTTTTATTAGGACATTAATCAATTTTGAATCTAATTTAGCAATCTAATTTCAGCAATCCTTTTATCCACTAACACAAAATCCCATTTCTCAGCTATTCTCCTTCTAGTTTCCATACTCATGAGTTAAACAAAACTTGACACAAGCTCACCGTATGTATGAAAATTATACCCTGACAAAGTACAAACACACATAGGTCTGCCTATCTCAAAAGAACGAGATACAAGGAGGCACAAGAAGCCTGACATCCAGGTACAGAATGTTAGTCAAGTGGAACAGGTGGTCACTTATGAAACAACATAAAGCTCAGTAGAAAGGACACCAAGCTGAGAGTCAGGAGACCTGCTAATTCACTGTGTGACCCTGGGCATATTACTTACTGACCCTTGCTGGGCCTCAATTTCACAATTATAAAGGGTTTCTCTGTAAACTTGATGTCTGTTAAGGACTCTTCTCACTCTGACATCTTAAAAGTCCATCATTTTATGGCAAATGATCCTGGGGAAAATGCAGAGCCAAAAATATATCCTCTTACCCTATTCCTAAAAAATATATGAGAAGGGAGTCTCATTAAGAAGCCCTAGCAGTTGAGTAGCAACAGGTGAGGAAGGGCACAAATAGCAAAGGGCTGAGAAAAGGGCAGAGACTTAGGGTCTGCACCTTTAGCAACTGAAGACTGGGTGGGACAGAACCCTTTCAGGAAGGGCTCAGACACACTGACCTTATCAAGACTAAGGATTTGGATTCTAGCTACTGGCTGTGACATAAAAGCAGGTGGCTTCAGTTTCCTCACAGTAAGATCTCTACAAATCAAGTGCTTTGCAACTGAAAAGCCAGTAGAGACTGGAGGACTTATTAGAACAATCTTATTCCTAAATCTCTCTTATGTATGTCTCTTCTCCTGCCAGGTCCCCTGAAGGAGGCCTATCAAACTTGAGATGTTTCTCTTTCTTCCTTCCCTGCATGTCCAAGCTGCTGTTACAAATGCTTGAAATATTGCCCTCATTCAATTCTGAAAATGACAAGTACATCTTTATGAGGGATTTAGTGTCCCACGTTGAAGATAGAAACTTGATCTCTTGCTTAGTGCTTGGATCTCTGGGCCACACACCTGGGTCCTGGAGGCAGGCAAAGAAAACTCATGGGAAAATGGCACTGAAGGCACGGAAGATATTCCCATTATGCTAAAGCCATTCCTGAATAGTCTGGATAGTCCTGAATAGTCTACCCTTGGGGAGGGCTGACACTAGAGAGGCAGTATGGTACTCAGGGAAAAGCTTACAGTGAGATCTATGGGGTTAGGAGGACCTGAGTTCAAACCCAGCTCTTTCACAGACTCTGTATGTGACCTCGAGCAAATTCATGTACTTCCCTGAGCCTCAGCCTTTCCCTCTGGAGCTATTAGTAACTTAAGAATTACAAAGACTAAGGGAGATAACCACAGTATCTAGCACATAGTAGACACCTCAATAAATGTTACTTCCATCAAGAGGGAAAGGGCAAATAGCAAGACAACTGAATGTGATTCAAATGACAAGTAGGGAGGACTTGGGGACAAACCCCAGTAAGCAGCAGATCAGAGATGGAAGTTCCGAATGGGAATGGGCTGATTTGGAGAGTCTCATGTGCTATTCTAAGAGCATCTGGGTCCTATACCAGCCAAAGCAAATCAAAGAGAAGTGCTTATGGAGTGCTGGTTTCTAAAACAAGTGCGGGCTGTGTTATTGACACAAGCCACAGGGGAGCTGAGAAGGCTGCTGGGGAATATGTTAAGAAAGCTGACATGCTTTTGGTTCTAATCTCTGCTACAACATACACACAAGTACAAGTGACCCTGGCTCTAGAGAAAACTCTGGACGGAGACACAAGAGACCTAGGTTCTGGTCTCAGCTCAACCCAGAGCAGGTGACTTTCTCTCTCTCTCCTTTGCTTTTTCTTTCCTCCTCCAAATAATGGTAATTCTCTTGTGCCTCATACTCTATTGTCATCATTTTCAGAAGATGATACCATGGCTTGTGAGATTAAGCTAGTATTGATTGGAATTTGAATTCAAAGTCTGCTGTAAAGCCTGTAGTCTTTCTACTCTGCTGCACTACCTCCCAATGTTAAATGAGGGGTTGGACCAGGTGGACCAAGGCATTCCTCAGCTTGAAAATTTATGATTCTTAGTGGCCTGAAATCATGGTTTCAAGAGCCTTCTAAACACTCTAGGGCTAGACAAAGCTTGGCTTGTAAAGCCTTTGCATATAAATGAAATCAACACCAAGGAGAGCCAGAAGAAAGTAAACAATGAAATTTTAGAGAGCCCTAAAGAAGCCCTTGGAGAATACATCACCGAATTCGTTTTATAGATGGGGATAAGAAGGCTGCAGAAAGAAAAATAATTTGACTGGGAACACCAAGAGACAGGTAATAGAGCACAAACCGGGTCCTATGCGTAACAGTCTGTCTCATACTAGGTATGTACTTGGTCTCCAACCTGGGCCGTTCATATTTGCTCTGGTATTTCTTTTCCCTGTGCTGGGCAACAAGCAGGTCACTGCCCCTGTAGCAGACTCCCAGACACTTCCAATACCTGCTCAATGCAGATAATGGCTCCTTCTCTGTAACTGTCCTTGCTGTAGCCTTGAGGATGACTCAACAGAGGCTTCTTTGACCCCCTCTTGACTCTCTGTTTCATCTTGACTCTGATGCCTCTGAACCACAGGTCCATGTACCTTTAGAGGCACAGAACTAGAAGGGACATCAGCAATTAAAAGGTCAACTTTCAATCTTTCTTTCTTTTTAGAGCAGAAGAAACCGAGGCCCAGAAAGATAAAATGTTTTCCCAAGATGGAGTTAGTAAAACAGGGTTAAGAGCCTGGGGCAGGATATTCACCTTCTATTGTAATCGGACCCTGAACACATGGTATCAGAATTTTAGTCACGAACGACTTAACACCACTCCAGGCCAGGCATGGTTTTCATATCTCCTAATAGCATCCCAATAACCATACAGGCAATTTTGTTCCCCATTTTGCAGATGAGGAAACTACAGTTCAGGGGTACACAGGAAAGGTGTATACTGTAGGTAACTTTTGTCTTCTGCCCTATGCATTTAGTGCATAATCTGACATATTATCCTAATTGGGAAGATGGGGCAGGGGGAGGCAATGGGGGAAGGGAAGCAGTGGAGATTCAGACAATACAAAAGGACAAATAATTCAAAAGAAGCAATTTCTGCTTTGGTGTTAACATGGGTCTTCAGTAGGATAGTTTTATTATTTTTCTTTATCTGCCCCATTAAATCATAAATCCCCTCAATTCATACCCTACTCATCTCAGGGTTCTAACACCACGGTTGGTGATAGACCTTGGATTCCTGATCTATTGTTTCCCAGTTTCACAGTTTGGATTGTTGATCTCTTGTCCTTATTCTTAGGCTCAGGACCCTGCTTCTCTGCCACATCCTTAGAACTGCCCTATAGCTGATCTGACTGACCTATAGGATCTGTCAGTCCCTCTTCTGTCTGGCTGCTGCTCCAGTGGGACAGAAAGATCTTCTTTAGTTTTAATGAAAACTGGGGAAGGAAGAAGGGAAACACAGGGCCCAATATAGCTCAGAGCCCTTTACATAGTATTCCTTCCCCACAAGTGAGCTGGACCTTATTGCTTTACTATGACAGAAACCTTCAAGAAAGCCGGCTGTTTCTGGAACCAGAGTAATAGAATACGGCAAATTCCTGGGTGGGGAAAGAACAGGGACAGCTGCTTCTTACATGAGTTGTTCTGGTGGCCTCCCTCAGATTTTCTCCACAGAATTCTCTAGCTGCCATCTGATTATTACACTGGCAGACAAGGAACCTCCTGCCTTACTAAGCTACAAAGACCATTTTAGTCAGACATTCATCCCACAACATGAAGGATAATAATGCACTGCTTTTACCCCTGGACCTTCTCAGACTCTGTTCCTGGTCCCTATCACCAGAATTACTAACATGAACAGTCCCTTACATTTGTACAGTATCTAGCAGTTTTATATAGCTCTTAGTTGACATATGCCCGACACAGTTCAATGGTAGAAACTGTTACTCGTTGTTTGTAGATGAGGGAACTAAAGATCACAAATAAGTAACCAACAAGCCCAGGTGTTGTTCAGAGCAACACCTCAATGTTACCTAAGGGATCTGCATTTAAGCCTTATTTAATAGAATTAAATTTCTGCTTAGAATCTCAGTCATTAACTGGAAATAGAGGTATTCTGCAAGGTCTCAAAAGCCATCCTGAAGCTTCTGAAGTCTGTGAGGTATGCAACTATCTTGGCCAGCTCTGTGCATCATGCAAAATCTCCTCAGAAGCCTGGGGGAGCTCTGGCTCTCCATGCGTCACCTGCCCTCCTACTGCACCACCCCCATCTCCTACATGAAGTTCAGGCCTGGCCCAAATCCTGACTTGGGACAGGCAGGGCTGAGGCTGCCTGGCACTATGGGCCCAGCACTATGGGTCTAGCTCTAGCCCCTTTCCTCCCAGTGGGTAACATGAAATGCAGACAAGCTTCCCACCCCACTGTTTCTGAGTCAGGCCCTCTTGGAAGCTCCACATACTGAAAACCACTCGTTTGGGCTGCAAAGCACCTTAAAACACACACACACACACACACACACACACACACACACACACCCCTAAGTCTTAAGAAACTAGAAAAAGGAAAAGCAAAGCAGCCACCAAGAAAGTCGAAGTTAGGAAATAATCAAGATTATAGAAAGAAATTAGGGAACAGAAAAACAATGCAACCAAAAGTTGGTTCTTTGCGAAAAGATAACAAAACTGGCAAACATTTAGCAAGACTGACCAAGAAAAACAGACAAGATACAAACTGCCAAAACTAGGAACTAAAATTAAAAATAGAGTGGGGTGCCTGGGTGGCTCAGTGGTCAAATAAGCCTCTGCCTTCAGCTCAGGTCACGATCCCAGGATCTTGGGATCGAGTCCCACATCAGGCTCCCTGCTCAAAGAGAGCCTGCTTTTCCCTCTCCCTGCTGCTCTGCCTACTTGTGCTCCCTATCTCCCTGTCAAATAAATAAATAAAATCTTTAAAAAAAAAAAAAAGAAGAAGAAGAAGAAGAAGAAGAAGACTGTATTTACTCATTTCAAGACAGAAAGAACACAAGCAGGGGGTTAGGAAGAGGGAGAGGGGGAGAAGCAGACTCCCTGCCAGGAGCTGGATGTGGGGCTCAATCCCAGGATCTGGAGGTCACAAACTGAACCAAAGGCAGGCACTTAACCATCTGAGCCACCGAGGCAACCCCATGAACAACTTTAAACCAAGAAACTAGTCAATTTAGATGAAATGAAAACATTTCAAGAAAGGCACAAATTATCAAACGTGACTCAAAAAGAAACAAAATCTGAGCAGACCTAACAGAAAACAAAAATTAAACTAGTAATTAAAAATCTCCAACAGAGAAAGCCCAGGCCCACACTGGCCTCCCTGATAAACTGTATCACACAATCAAAAAGAAAATAATACCTATCCATCACAAACTCTTCCAGGAAACAGAGGAGGGGAAACACTCTCCAATTCAATCTATGAGACCATATTACTATGATACCAAACCAAAGACATCGCTAAACAAACAAAAACACAAAAAACAACTAATATCCCTCAGAAATACAGATGAAAAATCTTTAGCCAAACAGCAATACAAATCCAACACCATCTAAAAAGAATCATACACTCTGACCAAGTGGGATTTACTCTGGAATACAAGGTTGGTTTGATATCCAAAAATCAATTAATGTAATGCCATGTTAGTAGAATAAAGACCAAAAAACATATAATCTACAAAATCCAACATCATTCATAATAAAACCCCAGTTAATTAGGAATAGAAGGAAATTTCCTTAGCCTGGTAAAAGTCATCTACAAAAAACTCTACAGCTAATACCATACTTCACAGTAAAAGACAATGCTTTCTTCCTAAAACTGGGAACAAGCTAAGAGCATCTGCTCTCACCAATTCTATTCAACATTGTGCTGGGCAACGGAGGTCTTAACTTGTACTATCAGGCACAGGGATTTTTTTTTTTTTTTTTTTTTTTTTTTAACTGGATGTCAGATTTTATCATTCCTCTACTGAAAACAAACCAACGGCTTCTTGTTTCACTCAGAATAAAGCCCTGCATGATCTGGGTCCCTGTCTACCCTACGACTTCTCCATACTCTACTCTCCCTCTTGCTCACTCCATTTCCAGCCACCTGGCTTCCTTTTGCTCCTCAAACACAATAAGCATGCGATGGTTTCAGGGTTTCTGAACTTGCTGAACTCTATGCCCGGAATGTTATTCCCCAAGATACACCAGAGCTCACTATTTCAGTTCCTGCATATTTCTGCACAGATTTATTTTCTCACAGAAGCCTTTTTTCATCACAAAGTCCCTCTCTGTTCCCTTACCCTGCTTTTTCTTCATACATATTCATTTGTTTATCTGTTTTCCTCCACTAGAACGTAAACTAGAAGAGAAAACTATTTTCTTCACTGCTATATTTCCAAGCTGTGCCTGGCACATGGTTGACACTCAATAAATACTTACTGATGAATGTCTTAAAAATAAAGTTTTATATAGGAGAATGAATACAAAGAAGGTAGGGGGAAACCAGTGGCTCAAGAAGCTGAGAAAGACCAGGGTTTCAGGTAACAGGGAAAGAGCCAATATAAGCTAATAGAAAAAACCTGGTTGTCCAGAGCTGGATTCTTCTGGGTTCTAAGCTTAGCTCTTCCAATCACTGCCTGTTTGTCTCTCTCGGAGTCTTAGTAATTTCTAAAATGAGAATATCACCACCTACCTCCCAAGCTGCTATGGAAATGAAATCAACTTATGTAGAGCATTCAGTATAGCATCTGATAACATAGTAGACATTATAAATCATTTAGCGTTTTCTGATAGTGCTGGCCTCAACAAGAATCTAAAACTACCTTAAAAATTACCAACTCCAGGGGCGCCTGGGTGGCTCAGTGGGTTAAGCCACTGCCTTCGGCTCAGGTCATGATCTCGGAGTCCTGGGATCGAGTCCCGCATCAGGCTCTCTGCTCAGCAGGGAGCCTGCTTCCTCCTGTCTCTCTGCCTGCCTCTCTGCCTGCTTGTGATCTCTCTCTCTCAAAAAAAAAAAAAAAAAATTACCAACTCCAGGGGCGCCTGGGTGGCTCAGTGGGTTAAGCCGCTGCCTTCGGCTCAGGTCACGATCTCAGAGTCCTGGGATCGAGCCCCGCATTGGGCTCTCTGCTCAGCAGGGAGCCTGCTTCCTCCTCTCTCTCTGCCTGCCTCTCTGCCTGCTTGTGATCTCTCTCTGTCAAATAAATAAATAAAATCTTAAAAAAAAAAATTACCAACTCCATTTCACTGAAGCACACAGATGTCTGTAGAGCTGCTGCCCCTAAACTGAATGGCCTCCATACTTGTTTTAACTTATCATTCTTCTTTCATCCTTCCCTTACTGTTAGGTCTCAGCTCTCACCTCTCGCTGCTGTTAATATAGCAGCTCCTCGTCCTTTTCTGATATGCTGCTTTGAATCCTATGGGGGTTTAGAAACCAGACTGTTAAACCTGTTACAACAACATATAAAAATAGGAATAAATTACTGCTGTGTAAGGGCTTAAGGATGACAATGCTTTGTTTCCTTTTTAGTTGAAATTTGTTTTTAGTAGAAACTTGAGTATGTCAGATAAATAAGCAAGATACTTTTTTTACATGGAATCATTCATATTTCTAAACAATCAATACTGGAACTTCTTCAGGGGGCAGCTAGTACAAAAACAGTAAGGTCCAAGCTTGGGACCCAGGCCATGGAAAGCCAGAAGCTTTCCATGTAAGTGCCTTTTCCACTAGTAGTTGGAGGCTGAGGGGTGGGGATGGGCAGGGTACTTAAGGCCAAAACAGGAAGAGCCTTCCCCTTCTGAGAGGACAGTAGGAAACAAGGCAAAATCTATGTGGAATTGTCAGTGAGTGCAGACACATGCTGGGGATGGGCCCTTGAAAAGTGCTTTAACATCCGTGCTAGGAGTAGCCTTGGAGCCAGGCTGTGTGAGTGCCTTTAAACCTGCACTCTGCAGCCCACCTGCTGCAAACCAGGCTGCTGATGCCGCCTGGCTTTGTCTCTGTACCTTGGAATCCCTTCCCTTGTGGAAAGATTGAGCCTCAGATAAAATCTGCGTAAGAAGAAGAGCAAGAAAAAGGCAGAAGATTAGCAGCACAAATTTCCAAAGGAAAATCTTCCCTTTTCCCTCTGGGGAGTGGAGTAGAAATAGGTCAGGGACTAAGGTGCCAAGAATACTTATAATGCTTTCTTCTCACTTTCTCTCATTTCAGTCTTGCTGCTTTACAATTCACAGAGCCTTCCAACTTGCATTTTTCATTTGGTTCTCTACAACATCCTGCAGGCTGGTATACACACAACAGACATAAGGGGGCGCAGGGAAGCACCCCGATTTTACAAATAAGGGAGGGAAGATGTTGAGAGAGAAGTTAAAAACCCAGGTTTCCCAACCCCAATCCAGCTGTCCAGTTCCCTATCTCAGAGCTGGCGTTTACAGTAACTCATGTGTTACAGGTGTTTTCTTCTCCTTCCAGTTATATTGAGCCTGGGCCTCTAACTGCTAGATTCTATCTTTTAGCCTCTTGGCTCCCTCACTGGAAATGCCACTGCATCAGAAGACACCCCCAACTCCTGCCTGCCTGCTGGGCCCCTCAAATAACTAGACCTTCTTCCTGAATCCCTAAGGAGGTCTGTCTTCTTGAACTTTGTAAGAAAAATCAGGATTCCAGGGAGATTAGCAGTCCAAGGAAAGCCTGCCAAGTCAGGGAGAGCAATGTTATTTACAATCAGACTGACCGATTCTAACATCAGCTTTATAGATTCTCAGATGTGAACCCCTGGCAAATTATTTGAGCTTCCAGAGCCTCAATTCCCTCATCCATAAAATGGGGTTTTGTCTAGATTAAATGAGACCCGTAACAAAATTGGTTCTTTTGTGCAGATCCCCCTTCCCATCTCACCATCTGTGATTTTTCCCTCTAAGTTTCCTCTGACTTTCCCTTTATATGGCCCCAATTCTTTCCCTCCATCCTCACCACCATTCATAATCACATTTTCCAGGACTGATAAAACTAGTTTCTGACGCTAACCTATGGGCTTGGTAGGTCACATTAAAGACTGCCATCAGTAAAGTTTCTAAGGGCTATAAGGTCAAGTTAAGAGAGCTTATAGGAGAATAGGCTTAGCTCCCAGGTCCAGGATAACTTCCAAAACAAAGCAGCTGGCAGAAGCCAGAAGGAATTGAGCCTGGTTTGCCTTATTCACCACAAATGATCCCAAACCATCTCATGGCAGTTCCACAAAGTCAGTTTCAAACGTCCTCCCATTGGGCGCCTAGGTGGCTCAGTGGGTAAAAGCCTCTGGTCATGATCTCAGGATCCTGGGAAATCTCTGCTCCGCAGGGAGCCTGCTTCTCCCCCCACCCCACTGCCTGCTGCTCTGCCTACTTACGATCTCTGTCAAATAAATAAATAAAATCTTAAAAAAAAAATAAATAAAATCTCCTCCCAGTACAGAAGCCTGCCTATGCCAATCTCTCAGACATAGAGTAGGAGAGTAACTGCCTAGAAGTTACCTGTACTAAAGATAAAATAAGCTCTATTTACCTTATTAGGTAATTACCCTGTATCTTGGCCCAAACTTGCCCAGAGTTTGCCCAAGACCCTCACTCACCAGTACCAAGACTCAGCTCAGCCCACAATTTTGTCTTTTGTGTCACAGGGTCAGCACCAGCTGCCTCTGAGAACAGGGCTCACCTAAAACGGGAAAAGAAGTCAGTCAGGGTCCTGCTCAGAACAGGCATGAACTTAGGTCAGCACAGGTATTCCAAGTTCCTGCTCTCACATATCTTGCATCTTTGTAAAAGACAGGCTGATAATTAAATACATTATTTCAGGCTATGCTAAATGCTATGAAGAAAAATAAACCAGAGTAAGGGAGGAAAGAATGACAAGGAGGAGAATGAGGCTTACTTTAGATAAAATGGCTAGGGAAACCCAGGGCACCTGGGTGGCTGAGTCGGTTAAGCATCTATTTGGCTCAGGTCATGCTCTCAGGGTTCTGGGATCAAGCCCCACATGCAGTTCCCTGTTAAGCAGGGATTCTGCTTCTTCCTCTCCTTCTGCCCCTCCTCCCCATTCGTGCTCTCTCTCTCTCTAATAAATAAATAAAATCATTAAAAACAAACAAACAAAAAAGGTCAGAGAAACCTTCTCCACCAGAAAGAGACCTGAATGAAGTGAGGGAGTAAGCTCTGCAAAGATATGAAGGAAGACTGTTTCAGAGAGGGAGAATACCAAGTGCAAAGACGCTACAGCAATAATAGGCAAGAATAAGCTTGTTATGCTTAAAGGAAATAAGAAAGTCAATATAACTAGAATGCAGTGATGGAAAGAATGAGATACTAAATATATGAAGAGGAATTAATTATGCTCCCTATTTTACACATGAGAAAACTGAGGCTCAGAAGTTATGGGACTTGCCCAAGATCAAAGTAAACCAGAGGCAGAACTGGGAATGGAGAAGCACCCGGCTGGCTTAGTAGAACATGCAACTCTTGATCTTGGGGTTCTGAGTTCAAGCCCCATATTGGGCACAGAGATTATTCAAAAATAAAATCTTAACAAAAAAGAATGGGAATGGAATTCAGGTCACCTAGACAGCTCTGTTTCTCAATCTTGGGCCAGGTTCCTCCAGCTTGGATAACCTAGACCCCAGTTGGGACAAACTTAAAAGCACTCTTAAAACTGGTTTCAGGTTTCTTTCTTTGTCCCCTCCTCTGTTGGGTAAGGATGGTTAAAAAACAGAGAAATGGTTAAATTTACCTGGAATGTGGAATAGAGGAGACTCTGGGGTTAAGGAGAACAGAAGCACATGCCAAGCAAGCACTGTTGTAAACCCTTTATTTGTATTAACTCATTTAATCTGCACAAAATCTTGTAAGGTTGCTCTTATTTTCCGATTTCACTACTAAGGAAATTGAGGCACAGGTAAGTAAATTTGCCCAAGTCACATAGCTAACAGAAAGTAGAGCTGAGACTTGAACCCAGAATCCAACCTCCAAGGCCTGCCCTGTCCTCTTAACCATACTATAACAACTTCTGAAATACCAACTTCTGAAAAACTAAAGAAAAAAGACAGGAAACATTCTCTAGTCCTAACCAATATGGCTCAGAGCTTCATTTACCCCCAGCCTGAAATCCTCTCCATTTACTTGCAGCCCAGCTTCTTACCGAATACCAGATGAAGGACTCTTGAGTCCTTCAGTCAGGTGGTTCCAGACACTTCTCTAATCTCTAGCTACTGTGAGCATAAAGTGGTAACCACAACAATAACCATTTAATAGCCACTAACATTGAACGTACCCTTTGAAATAGACTAGGTACTAAGAATCTTACATGCACTATTGTATTTCAGACAAGAGAGTGACAGTTGTTCCAAGACATGGGTGAAGGGATCTCTGGGGGGCTCCAGGCCTGGAGGCAAAGCAGCAAATACAGGGAACCGAAGGATCTCTGTAGGCCCGGGTCAAAGGACAAAGGCAGAGATACTGGGAGGTGGGCAGTAAGGGGAATAGACTATTAGTACCTCCAATTCAACATGTCAACAAACTGAACTCATCTTCTCCTCTACAGTTCAGCAAATGGTATAACCATTCTTCCAAGTACTGAGACTCCAAATGTTCATGCTATCCAATCTCTCCTTTCCTCATGCCCCATTCCCAAAACTGTGAAGTCCTCATGGGTTTTTTGTTGTTGTTCTCTAAGAACTCTATATCCAAACCGTTCTTCTTTATTCCCTACTGTGACAACTTCCTCTTGGTTCAGGATCCCATTAGCTCTTGCCTGCAAGGCTGGATTTAGAATTTATTGACATAAGGACAGACTGTTACTGTAGCCTCTTCTCTGGTCTTCCAGTAGTCTCCCCCTATCCCTTCCTTCTCTAACCACTGGGTCCACACCACCAGACTAATGTTCCCAATGCCAAATCCCATACTCAGAAAAGAAAAAGGAAAAAAGTTGTGGCTTCCAATCACTTCAGCTTTGCTAAGTATGACTTCATCTGGTCATCAAGTATGCCTTACCTCTATCATGGGCTTTCCAGCTCTCATCCTTTTGTCCATGCTGTTCTCTCACTTAGAATGCCTATCTACATTGGTATATATTCAAAAACTTCTTAACCTTCAAGGCCTAGCAAATCTATGGTTACCCTGAACCCTTTTTCCCACCACTCCTTGTCATGTTCTTGAATCATCACTTACTGTGACATACCTGGCTCTGGCCTCATCATCAGCTAAAGCCTCAAAACCAGTTCCTCTGTTCCTTCTTCCACGTAAAGATTCTTGGTGGTTCCAGAGAATGAAGACCTAGTTGGTTAAGATTTCTGTTCTCATTCCTGCTACACTGGATCTATCACCTAACAAGGGACCTGGGTTCTAATCTGAGCCTCAGATTTCTATAAAAATGGAGATACAATCTCCATTCTGATTATAGGACAAAGATTTCATGAGAATCATTGCAGTAACAGAAGAGGAGGTAGGGAAGAGTTAGGAGGAGAGATTCCAGGCCAGATCTTTAATAGCTTTTTCTTTTGGGGGACCTGGGTGGCTCAATCATTAAGCATCTGCCTTCAGCTCAGGTCATGATGCCAGCGTCTTGGGATCAAGTCCTGGATCAGGCTCCCTGCTTGGCAGAGAGTTTGCTTCTGCCTCTCCCTCTCTCTGTTGTTCTGCCTGCTTATGCTCTGTCAAATAAATAAATAAATCTTAAAAAACAAAAAACAAAAAAAAAACAAAAAAACAGCTCTTTCTTTCACTGCAAAAACATTGAACATATTTATAGAAGCCTTCTAGCCAATCAATCAAAATATACTTCCTGGACCTGGCTGATCATGGTTATAGCTCTAAGTCAGGGGTTATAGATGACACAGGGATGAATGACAACACTTCTTATCCTTAGGATTCCTTGCATTCCAGGGTGGGACTATGTGACCTTCCTTCAAAAGGACACTACTATTAGGCAGGATCCAATAGTTTGTAGAGTATTCCATGTATTATAAAAATGAAGAAATCAGGCTGACTGGAGGTGGCCTCCCAAGTTTCATAGGGACAAGGACTTAAGCTAGGCCTTGATGCAGGATGCCAGAAAGACACAGGCTACTACTATGCACCAAGCACTGGACTAGGTATTATGAGTATAGCCCTCATAAAACGGGCATGCCATCACTCTTCACAGGGTAGTATATCAAAAGTAACTGAATAATGGGCAAGGTTAAGTGTGCCATTTGAGGTCAAACAGCTAGTAAGTAGCAGAGCTAGGATTTGAACCCAAAACTGCTTTACTTTATTCCAAAGCCTGTATGTGTTTACTTATTTACTTCATCATTCTACCTTAAAAATCCAATGGGGGATCTGGGTGGCTCAGTCATTAAGTGTCTGCCTTCAGCTCAGATCCCAGGGTCCTGGGATCAAGCCCCACATCGGGCTCTCTGCTCAGCGGGAAGGCTGCTTCTCCCTCTCCCACTCCCCCTGCTTGTGTTCCCTCTCTCACTCTCTGTCAAATAAATAAATAAGTCTTGGAAAAAAAAAAAATCCAATGATTTGGGACACCCAGCTGGCCCAGACGAAAGAGCGTGAGACTTGAGTTCGAGCCCCACGCTGGGTATAGAGAATACTTAAATAAACACAACTTAAAAAAAGAAAAAAAAATCCAATGATGTGAATGGGGGAGGAGGGGAGGAGGTCTGTCTGATGTCCTCCCCATAGGACTGTAATTTTATTGGCAGGTTTAGGGTCTTATTAACTGGAATACCTTAAGTATCTGACACAGAGCCTGGCAGGTTATACTTAGGAGACACTGTGAGTGAATAAATGAATGAATAAGCACCTTCCCCATGAACTTTTGTTCTGAAGTCTAGAAGGTCTAGAAGGTCCAAAATCTCAAGCTCCATGTTATGACTCTCAGCCCCTTTAATACCAACTATCTACCAATCTGTTGTCTGAAGGTTCCCTTTTCCCATTTTTGTTTTCAGGAGTTAAGGGAGAGGGGAGGACAGAAAAGAGTAAGAAGGAAAGCTGGGTGGCTAAGAGAAAAGAGAGGGAGAGAAAAAGGGTGAAAGCAGAGAAGGTAAGGAAGGAGACAAAAAGGAAGGAATTATCTGAGGCCCAGACTTTGGGAAAGGTTTCTTTTCTGGTACCAGAACCAAGGACTCATTTATTTGTTTTTTTTAAAGCACAGCTGTAGGAATTCCTCTTTTTAAATATCAAATGAAGGGAACTTGCTTATCCAAAACCCCAGACTAAATCTAGCAGCAGGAGGTACAATGAAACTCCTCAGAGTTTCCATCCACAGTTCTTACCACCATCCTGCCCCAGCCCAACTGTCATCTGCTTTAGGCTAAAGCCTGCAGAGATGAGAAGACATACAGGTTCTTCTGCTCCTTCTACAAGAGTTACTCCAGGCTAGTAAGCCTTGGGAATCCAATCTTCCTTATGAATGAGGGGAACTGACATCCTCTGGATGCTTCCCCACAGCTCCCTGTCATGAAAGCTTTGCTGAACCCTAAGGGGAAAGCACTACTCCCTCTCTGCTGAGTTCCTCAAATGGAAGAACTGAGATGAAGACGTGGATGAAGGAGACAAGGTCCCTTCAGAACTCTATATCCAAGGTCCTAACACAACTTAACCTTCTTTGGGCTCATCTGCAAATTATACACATACCTCTCCCTCTCCCTAAATTAGTAGAGAAAGCACTGGGCTGAGAGTCAGAAAACCTAAGAGCTAGTTCCAGCTCTAAATCACTGTGTGACTTTGGACAAGTCCTTTCACCTTCCTGGAGCTTAGCTGCTGTATCTGTAAAATGAGGGAGCCAGCATCTGCTCTTCTGAAGGACCTTCTGAGGGATCAAAAAGACTGGCAAGAACAGTAAATTTACTTGGCTTTATATGAATGGTAAAGAAGGAAGGAGGGGATGGTCTCTTAAGAAAGGAAGAAAAAGGGCTATACCACCTTTCAGTTGAAGGGCCTGCTCTGAGTGAAAGGATTAGGAAGAACTGTGGCAGACTGTCACTATCTGTACCTCCATCAAAAGACAGGCACCAGTCAAGACATAAAACAACTTATGAACCACATGCATGCAAATCCCAATAGGTCCAAGTGGAGAGAAACAAGAACCACTAAAATCACATAATGCTCACGAAAAGTAATAATAGTAATAATCAATTCAGTGGTGAAGAGCTCAAACTCTAGAATCAGACACCTGGATCTGAATCCTAGCTCTGTCTCAACTACTCTGTGACCTTAGGGAAGGTACTGACCTTCTGTGCCTCTGTTTCCTACATTTATTAAAAATGGTTCCTGCTTTGGGGTGCCTGGGTGGCTCAGCAGGTTAAGTGTCTGTCTTCAGCTCAGGTCATGATCCCAGGGTCCTGGGATTGAGACCCACGTCGGCTCTCTGCTCAGCGGGGATCCTGCTTCTCCCTCTCCCTCTCCCTGCTGCTCCCCCTGATTGTGCTCTGTCAAATAAAAAATAAAATAAAATAACTTTTTTAAAAAAAGGTTTCTGCTTCATAAATGTTTTATTGGAAAAAATAAATGAGACAGCATGAGAAAGCCCATACCTCAGAGTCTGGCTCAATGATAGGGATTGTTATTCCATTTAAGTACCACAAAAGGATGAATCAGAAGCAATAAAAAGGCCTAAGAGGAAAAAGAAAAGAAATGCACGTTTGCCATTACCTATTATGTATCAAGTCCTATGCCCAAAGCCTTAATTATTTTTATTTATTCCTAATCACCTTTTGAGGTCTGTAAAATCCCTATCTTAGTAGGAAACTGAGCCTCAGAGAAATAACTTACCTAATACCACACAGCTAGGAAACAGAACTTACTGGAACCAAGGTCTGACTTCAAAGACTATTCTTTCTACTATATACCTTGTACTTTCTCATGCTCAAAAATAAGCTGCCCCCGCCACTACATACAGACACCAATAATAAAGTTTTAGGAAGTGGACGAAATTCTCCCATTTTGTTTGTTTGTTTGCTTGTTTATCAGAGAGGGAAAGAGCATAAGCAGACTGAGAAGCAGGCAGAGGGAGAACTGGGCTCCCTGCTGAGCAAGGAGCCTGATGCAGGACTCAATCCCAGGACCCTGAGATCATGACCTGAGCCAAAGGCAGAAGCTTAACAAACTGAGCCACCCAAGCATCCCCAAATTCTCCCATTTTGTACTTGAGGAAGCAACTACTGGTTTTGCATGCCTGGGGAAAAGATGGGCAAGGGTGGAATGCAAGTGTACCATCAAGATCCAGACTTGTAGGACTTACCAGGCCTTCCCAAGGGGTTCTCAGCCGGTTGTTGCAGTAAGAGAGGAGAGAGGGACTATTCCCAAACTGGATAAGGTATTTTAAGACTGTATCAAACAGTCAAGAAGCCCAGGCTGAACTCAAATACCTGATCAAAACACCTAATACTGGGAGGGAATACAGTGCTATGAATACCTTTGCAAAACTCAGTATATACTGTGTCCTGGATGTGCATATTGTCTCTATTTCTGGGAAGCACTTTATTATGGTCCAGATGACCACAACTTAGTCTGAAAAGAAGCACTCTTTCCCTTGAGCCAGGTCATTATTTTGGAGCATGCCACCAGAAAAAAAAGAAAAGAGAGAGAGAGAATCCAGAAACTACAGCTGGTAAGTAGGGGAAAGGCAGCAGGAAGTGAATTAAGAGAAGATTTGGGGAAGAACGGCGTCCTGGACATCAAAGGCTTTTGGGAGGGTGGGGAGCAAAGCAAAAGGCCAGGGACAAGAAAAAGGAGTGCTTCAGGGGGCTAAGGAAAGATTTTGATAGAAGAAATCATCTTCCACATTTGTAAAAAAAATTTTCTTTTTTTTTTTAAAATAGCATGTCCCTATCAAACCCTTGCTGTTTAGAGAAGAAGAATCTCCAGGGCCTACAGGAAGACTGACTGAAAAAGATTGCTGAAGTGTTATTGTCTTCTGGAGAGGGGAAGGGATATAGAAGCTGGGTTCTCTTGGCCTCTGAAGTGGCAACCAAGGCAAGAATGAGCAGCCCTAGGAAATAATCATAGCATTAACAGCTCCAAGAGCAATCAGAAAGGGCTCACCTGCAGGTGGCCTCAGACCCACTTCTGCTTCGATCAGCACTTGAGGGTGTACAACTGCCCACATCCAGCAGAGAATATAAGACTGGCCACTAAGCAAAGAGCCCTTGTCCTAGGAGCCATGCTTGCCAATCTATTTGTTAGCTCTTTTCCAGCTGCACCCTAACCTCTTAGTTTCAAAACTAACCTCTGAGCCTCAAAACTAACTGCCTCAATCCTTGTGAGGCCTGCTTTTCCCAGCCTTGACCAAATCCCTTAGTTGGGCAGTTCTACCAGACTCCTCCCACTCACAAGGATACCTGACCTTGACTCTTGTGACTGACTCTATTGTGTGGCTGCCTATGCCTAGGCATAATAAACCAACTGGCTGTGGTTTGCCATGGGGGCTAAAAAGATGACTCACAACATCATAAAAATGCAGCCAGGTCACAAAATAGCTCAGTAAAACCCTCCTCTCCTCCCCAACAAAGACAGGTGTCAGGATGCCCAACATATCACAGAAGGAGGCTCGAGGGCAGCTGGTTTCTTATTGACAGGTGATGTTAGGGCTCTTGAGCCTAATCCATGTCCATGTACGAGAACATTATTTATGCCATAAATAGATGAAACTCAATCCAGGCAGTCCCTAGGCTGCCTGGAGGAATGTCCAGAGGATACAACAGATGTGCAGGACAATCATTCTTGCCTCTGAATTTTCTGAACAGCTAATAGCACTTCTCCTTCCTTAGCTGAAGCTGTATCCAGTTTCCCCCTCCTCCTTCCCTAGAAGTACCAACCCTGCAGGAATCATCAAGGGAGGCACCAGTAATTATTGTTTTCTTTTCTCCATGCTAATGAGACAGTTGGATGGTTCCCCTTCCCCCTCCCTAGCTGGAAGGGAGAATCTATGGCTTTATAAACTGGTAACCCACACACCAAAGCCTGGGCCAGACAGTCCTCTGCAACTGAACTGTGTAGACGCCGACTTAGCTGGAAGTGGCCCTACCATTTTATGAAGGACAGAACAGAGTGGGAAAAGGATCTGTCCAAAGTCACAGAAGGAAGTCAATTTAAGGGCCAGACTCCTACTCCCAAGGAGGACAGTTCCCACATCATCCAGACTTCCTACAACACAGAATGACTTTGGAGGTGTCCTTGGTGTAGAGCCAGGAACTGCAAGTTTCAAGTTCACATACTGGTTTTGTTTTGTTTTGCTTTGTGTTTTGTTTTTACAGAAAGAGGGCACACAATAATGGGGGTGGGGGGTGGAGAGGAGCACAGGGAGAGAAAGAGAAAGAATCTTAAGCATGGGGCCATGCCCAGCGCAGAACCAGACACAGGGCTCAATCTCCAACCATGACATGATGACCTGAGCAGAAATCAAGAGTCAGATGCTTAACCAACTGAGGCACCCCAACACATAATGGTTTTGAACAGGTACTTAAAAAGCAACAAAAATGTTCTGTAGATACGGACTCAGCCCCAAAGAATCTCAGTTCTGGGATGGAAGGGCAGGATGGAGAGATAATGCCAGTTTTACCTCAAAATTAAAATCACAAGTAGATGGTCAGGCAAAAAAAGACTGGGATTCGTTTCAGTTACATGAAGACTATAAGGTGGGATCCAGAGTCAGCCTTAAAAATGAACTTCAGGTCTGATGACTAAAGGAGGTCCTGAGGATAGTACACTTGGACCTCAGTCTCCTAGACCAATCCTCGTATGTCACAGATGAAGAAACTGAATCTAGCACTATTGGGAGCTTCAAAGGAGAGGACCCTAGGTGAAGCAGCAGGAGTAAAAGATGTTACAGCCTAGAGCTAGCCAACGGCCTGCCTGGATAGCCACAGTCAGAAAAAAAGAAGACAGGGTCTCTGGGAAAAGCAGCCAGCATTTACAATGGCTGCACTGAGAAGAAAATGGATCAAGTTTTTAAGCTGGAATAATGTGTAGAAACTAACAAGGGTTATTTTTTTAGCCTGAAGACCAGCTCCTGTCAGTCTCTAAAACCTCTTTCCTTTCCCTCTCACTGTCTATCCTAACTCTATGATTTCAGGTAGGAATCAGCAACTCCAATCCAGTCCATGAACTAACTCTGACTCTAAGCAGGAAATATTTAAATCAGTCTTAGCTGCAACCACCATTCCCTACCCACGGGGCCTGGATATCAACGCTTCCTCCTCATTTGCTACCACAGAGTTAAAGGTGGGCTCCCTGTGGTATTCTAGGATACTGCCAGTACTGACCACCAGACTTCACCTTCTAGAGGTCACAAAATCATGTGCTCTATTCTATAAATGGGCCTAAGTCCACGTGATAACCCCTGCCTTAGTCACCTGCCTAGCAACTCAGGCCCTCCAAGGACTAAAGCCTAGCTTGGAATCCAAGGCCAGATTTCCTCATCAGTGGTCATTCTCCAGAGATTACCTAGGAACGTGAACTTGCACTTGAGTCTGCTGCCCTCCCCACTCTTCAGCAGGGAAGGGACCATGGTACAGTAGAAAACAGCATGCAGATAGGCCTGGGTTTGAGCTCTGACTCTGTTACCTAAACTGCGTATCCTCAGGCACTGTTCCTTAAATGCACTTCTGTATCCTCTTAGAGCTCTCATCACTATTTACCTGTCTCTGTCCTCTATCACTCTCCCCTACTTGGAAAAAAGAAATATTTGTTTCCCCATATATTCAATGAGTCAGTCACTGTCTACTGAATGATCCCCTAAAACTAAGTTCCCACTGTCTATGATAGAGATAACATCACCTACCTCAGAATTGTGAGATAAATAGGAAAAAGTCCATAAATTGCCTGGATCTACTGTGTAAGGATGCCCAGGGCCAAATGTTTGTCTGTACTGAAGTAGACTGCCCATGCCTTGCTGAACCTCTAGGATCACATGGACCTGAACTCCAGAGTCTGTTCCATTCTGGTAATTAGACTGAGTGCCAGTTCCTGGAACCTGCCAGTAAAAACAGCTAGAGATAGGACTACTCTCCTCACAGTCAAAGGCAGTGAATCTCAAGTAGATGAAGTGTTGAAATATGCTAATATTTTAGACTGAAAGGAAGGAGCAAACATGGGGGGTGGGGGAAGCCTCTAATCTGAAGTCAGGGTCTCAGAGAAGAAATCTCAAATTCTAAGAAGTGGCTAAAGTCATTTGTACTGGAGCCTACAGAAGGACCAGAGACAAAGGGGCTAAGGTCACACAGTAAGCTAAAGGGAAGTAAATTCAGAACCCACCCCTGCAGTCTCCCCATCTAGTGTTTTTTTTCTATCTTACAGGGCAGATGCACAATGTTCTAGGAAAAGGGAAGGCATAGGGGGTTCAGTGTAGTGACAGGGAGCAACTCATAAGGCATGTCAAGTGGTACATATGCAGCTTCTGGCTGGGAGAGGTGATGGAGAAATAAATCCAGCCTTTGGTTTTACAGAGGCCTAGTATGCTCTGGAAGCTGAAGGGTAGAAGTTCAATGTGGCCAGATTAAGTGTGAGCAGTTAAGGAAGAAAAAGGGCACACAGAGTCCTCAAAGGTCATGAGCCCTCTCCCACGACACCAGGTGCTCTGGGTGATCAAAACCCTCTTGCCCACCCATCCCCAATTTCTCAACTCAAACTATGTTGCAGATTTGAGGATATTTGTCTTTTCTACCAGAGGGCACTCAGACTTATAAACTCGAAGTGAAGCACAGAGAAGTGGCAGAGTAAGAGCTCTGCACCAAGTGGAAGAATCTGAATGAGTCTTTTCTTCATCCTATTTATCATAGTCACCGGAACTTTCGACAAGTTAGGTGATTTGTCCAAGGTCACACAGCTAATAAGGAATAAGTAATAAGCTAATAATAAGCAATAGGCTAATAAGTAAATCGGACTTGGAATCCTGTGTCCTTTTGTGACCATGGTAATTTTCAGCAAATTTGACCTTTATAAAGTTTTGAGAGGTAGGCAGGGCCAGTGTCCTCTGCTAAATCATGCTGTAGCTTCTGGAAAGTCTCATTTGATACCTCCGATTCATGTCAGGTCCAGTCTCTTACGGAACTTCGGTAACTGCCTTCTAACTCAGAGGCCAGCAAACTTTTTCTGTATAGGGCCAGAGAGTAAATATTTTAGGTTTTATGGGCTATAGCAGTCTCTGTAGTATTCAACTTTACCACTGTAATATGAAAATACTCATAGAGAACAAACATGTGTGACTGAACCCCAGTACAATTTTATGAAAACAAGCAGATTGGATTCAGCCCACAGGCCACAGTTTGTGGACACCTGCTCTAACTAATCTACTGTCTCTAATCACCCCATCTCCCAATCCATCATACACACTCAAATGAGAAGCCCCATACCCTCATGGATCCCCTTTGTCTACAAAATAAAGTTTAAACTCTACCCCCACCCTCTACTATCCTTCCCCTGCACACTATTCTCCAATCACAGCAGGCTATCACCTGGCAACTTCCTACCTTTCACTTGTTATTCCCCAACACCTGCAATGCCCTCCATTCCTCTCCCAATAATGTCTATTCAGGGACAAGTTCAAATGGCAATGCCTGTGAAAAGGCCTTGTTTGCCTTACATAATTAGTCATCTATATATGGCTGTCCCTCACCCACCACTGCCTCTCCATTCCCCGACAATTGCCAGCTTCACAGGGGCAAGCACTGTGTCATATTCAACTCTGTATTCCTTGTAGTACCTAACATAGCAACCAGTGTCCACTGACTGAACAGGTTTGGCTTGTAAGCTAAAAGGAGGTCACCAGAACATGGAGAACTTTGTTTCTAACAGAACCATGAAATGACTCACAGCATCAACAGAGCCTTCAAGAGCTGCCCCCTCCCTTCTGTGTTCCTAGGGACTCGCCAAGTAACTGGTTAAGACCATTTTGCTAGGTGGTTCTAGCCTTTGCTGAGATATGTGAAAAGAGGGATCTTATTTTCAAACCTCTATCCCTGACCTCAAACTGTATTCTTAATATCAGCCATAAAATGATCCCAGGCCCATATTTAGCCCTAGATCAGCAGACAGCCTTCTAACAAGCACAGATCCCTGGTCCCTGAAGGTGGGGGATTTCACCCAGGGAAAGGCTCAGGGCATGCAGTCCAACCTCAAATGAAGAGGAAACTCAAAAGTATGTGCTAAGAATCATTAGGAGCATCACCTCTGCAAAGGGATCTCTATGGAGTGTTAAAGGTCCTGGGCAAGCCTATAGCCCACGAGTATGGCTATCCTAGCCTGGGGAAGCTATGAGGCCAAACACTAAACTGCTGATGGGAAAAAACGAAACAAACACACAGAAGAATTTTTCTCCTAAGCCCACAACACAACAACATTCCATCTGGGTAAGTGAGCTTGTCACAGGCATGGGGTACTTAGCATATCTGCCATTCCAGGATTATGGCTGTCAAATTTTAATTAGGGTAATTAGAGTTAAAAATGTAATTTCATTTCAGGGGTATTTTGAACAGATTCCATTAATTTCCTTTTTTGAAAGAACATAGAAAGGAGGGGCGGGCTGAGCAGAGCAAAGGATATTGCCAGGGGAGAAGCAAAGCCATGCGCCTGGGCCAGATGAGCTTTCAAACCACCGCCTAGAAGCCCAGCACACACCTCTGTAGGCTTGGCCCAGAGGACAGAGGACAGATGCTCTTTAGTCTTCTTCCTTAGTTCTCTCCCTGAAACTAAGTCTCAGTCAGTATCTGCTAATAAATCTACTTCCTTCTCCCCACCTCCTGTTCCTGTATTACTGCCACTCAGTAGCTCCTATTACAGCCCCAAGTCTGGCAAGGGGCAAGAGCTTAGGGCTGACAATCTGATTTGCTACATGTTAGGGAGTGCATTAATGACAATCCCTCTGTTAGGAGCTCCTGGTCACATTTTTATGGGTTTCTCTGTACTAATTCCCTAGTCTAGAGTGACCCTCCTTGCCTTGCCTGCCTCAACTCTCCCTCTTCCTTCAAAGCACAAATCAAACTTCTCCTCCCCAGGAAAGCCCACCTTCATGCCTGTAAACCCAGGATCCCTTGCGCATGCCTCCATTAAGCATACAAAGAATACTGTGGTTGTTTCCTGTTTGACTCTGATGCTAGATCATAAGGTCTTTTCATGGCAGGAACTGGGTCTTCATATGGGAATTCTTAGCACTAGCACAAGCCCTGACACATTTGAAATACTCCGTAAGTACTTATTTTGTTTTGAAGATTTTATTTATTTGACAGAGATCACAAGTAGGCAAGAGAGGTGGGGGGGGGCAGGCTTCCTGCTGAGCAGAGAGCCTGATGTGGGGCTCGATCCCAGAACCCTGGGATCATGACCTGAGCCGAATGCAGAGGCTTAATCCACTAAGCTACTCAGGTACCACTCAATAAATACTTGTTGAATGACCAACTACAGGGGCAATTTGGTCTGACCAAAACTGGTAGCTAAGCACGTTATGCCCTCAGGTACTACAATCCCTACAAATACCCAGTTCATGAGTCCCTTCCCCCTCCTTGCACAGGGCCAGTTCTACATTCCAAGCAGGAGGAAGTCCTCCCATTGATCCCAAATGATGATTGATCTCTCCCATTACAGCCTGCTCATTCCTTAGGGACCTTGGAAAGGAGATGAGAAAGCAAAACCAAGCAGAGCATCTCCCCCCACCCTCTTCATCAATGATTTTAAAGAATTTCCTCCAGTCTTTGAAGGGCTCCAGGGAGAGGGCCTGACCTCCAGTTCAATCTGGAGAAAGATAAAGGATCGCCCTGGTAGAAAACACTTCATCAGCTTGGAATCAGTGCTGCAAATGCTCAGAAATCTAATGTAGTACAATACAGAACACGCTATGTGACTAGGACAGCCAAGTCATTTCACTTCTCTGAGCTGCAGCTTCCTTTTCAAACCTATCCCAGTAGGTTGTTACAGTAGAAGAAATAAACATACAAATGGGCTTTAAACCAGTATTTAACACTTAGTAGGTATTCAATAAACAATTTTTCCATCCTAAGAGGGCAGCTATACTATGTAGCATATTATGTTTAAGTTTACAGAGATGAGGAAAACATATCAAAGGGGGATACAAGTTAACCATTTCTCTGCTGGGGTAGCCCTGCCTGCTGGTCCCAGGGAAGAAGGCTACACCAGAATTGTGCTGACAAGTATAACCAAAGCCACTTCATGGTAATCAGATTCTCCCCAGCTAGGAGCACTCTAACCTCCTCCCAGGATTCCCCTGGGCTGGCTGCAGGCCCATTATTGATCCATTTCTAATCAGGACCTGTGTCACTGCTTCTGACAGAAGGTCAGGGCCTAGGCTGCCTCTGCTGGTCTCTGGCCAAAGCCTGAAATGCTCTGCCCAGGGTAGACCCAGAGAGCCACCACTTCTTTGGTAAAAGAGGATACCAGACTGAATTCATCATAAAGCAGCATAAAATTTTAAGAGATGAAAGGGTCCTTGGGGCACCTGGATGGCTCAGTTGGCTAAGTGACTGCCTTCAGTTCAGGTCTTGATCCCACCATCCTGGGATTGAGCCCCACATCAGGCTTCCCGCTCAGTGGGGAGCCTGCTTCTCCCTTCCCCCTCCATCTGCCGCTCCCCCTGCTTATGCACTCTGTCAAATAAATAAAATCTTAAAAAAAAAAAAAAAAGCCACATTTAGGATTTACTTAAAGGAAGGAAGGAAGGAAGGGTGGGTCAGTCCTTTATGAGCATGAGCTTTGTTACATTACAGGGGAGAAAGCAGAAGTCCAGAAAAGATAATTTGTCCAAAGTGGTACAAAAAAGATAATGCACATGTTACCTCTATTTCTTTCTTCTTGATAACTGCTTCCCAACCTGGCTACACAACAAAAGACTCTGGGAACTTGTTAAAAATATAGTTATCTGGGTCCCACCCCAGAGAATGGGATATGGAACATATGCAGTGGCTCTCTTTTCCTGAATATGATCATGTTCCAGTAAAAGTGAACCCTGAAATCACAGGACCAGTTTGCACCTAGGTTCAAATCTACCTTCGGTCGTAATAGTGCCATTTATTTTTTTTTAAAGATTTTATTTATTTATTTGATAGACAGAGATCACAAGTAGGCAAAGAAGCAGGCAGAGAGAGAGAGGAGGAAGCAGGCTCCCCGCTGAGCAGAGAGCCCGATGCGGGGCTCAATCCCAGGACCCTGGGATCATGACCTGGGCCGAAGGCAGAGGCTTTAACCCACTGAGCCACCCAGGCATCCCAATAGTGCCATTTAGAAGTAATCCTCTATTGTCTGTCTCAGGCTTCCCTCGCCCCAACCATAACAAGGTTATTCTAGGGGCTTCAGAAGTATCTGTCATAAATGGTTCAGACTTCTAACAGTCCACTAGTGTGGCTGTCAGCAAAGACATTTCCTTTCAAAACTATAATGTCTCTTATGATGAAGATTAGAAATACCCAAAGGAGAGGCTATGTAAAGAATAGCAGGAGATGGTGTGGTATTGAGTGTGAGACACAGAGCATGGGGAGATGTGTCTGTATATAGGGAAGGACTTGTGTGGATATGTAAGGAAACGGTGTGGTGTCTATAAAGCTTGCAGACACCTCCGTAACACATACAATTCTGAATAGTTGGTTAGAAAACAGTGGGATGGGGGTATTGGAGGATAAATGTGTGGGTACATGGCAAGAGGAGGGAGTTGGTAACTTGAAAATGTAAGGTAGAGAAGCAATGTGTACACCTTTGTGACTCAATTTTGTGTCTATGTATTGCAAAGCATATGAACTTGTAGGGACAGGAGAGGGAGTATGTGTGGCCTAGACACTTGATACATGAGAAAACAGATGCCTGAGCATCTCTGACTCATCCAGCCCTAGCTTTGCCTGAAGGCTCATACCACTCAAGGGCAGGCCTGTCTGCAGAAATTCCTCATTAAAAATGACATTATGACAGCTACTAAAAAAAAGAAAAATGATAACAACACCCCCAGCATCGTGGGAGGTTAAATAAAGTCAATGCCAATAAAAAACAACAGACACATAAGAAGCAATTATGCCACGATTATTTTTCAGCTTCACAAGGGGAGGTGCTTATTTGAAGTTAAATATTGTATAGCTGATTCACATCTCAACCCAAAGGACTGGATTTCCTGGGTAACTTGGGAAAGAGGGCAAGAAAGAATAAAGCAGGTAGAGAAAAGTAAAAAGTAAAGAAAAAAATTTTTTTAAATGTAGGAGGACTGGAGAAACGAGAAGATTAAAGAAAGGGGAAAGGTTGGGGGAAAAAAAACAAAAATAAAAGGCAAGTAGTTTGTAAGAGATAGGTAGAAGAGAAGGAAAGAAGAAAGAAAAAAGGTAGAAAAGACAGGAAAAGACAATTTCTTTTAGGCTGGCCTAAAGAAACAGCACACACTCTAGCAGGAATTCTGGCTAAAGGGATGTAGGTGTAGGTGGTGAGGCCTCATCTCTACACTTCCTCATTGCTTTTAGTGCAACCACTGCCTCCATCTGGAATGTTCTTCCCACCATCTTTGCCAAGCTTTTCAACTTCTAAATCTTCAAGGACATTTTCAAAGGCTACCAGCTTTTAGAAGCTTCCAAGATTTCTCCCAGTTAGAAGTTAGCTCTCAAGAAGTCCCATAAACTTCCACAGCACTTTGTCATATTTGACCTGTAGCATTTAACATTCAACTTTACACCAAGGTAAGGTATCAGTACACATACGTTTCTGTTATTCATTCTCCAAGTACTATTTATGCCAGGACTATTACAAAGACACAAAGAAAAAGGATAAGTAGTATACTGTTCCCTGGCCCATAAGATCTTAATTTCATGAATGAGAGATTTGGGTGTGATACAACAGCAGAGTACAACTACAGAACTAGAAGCAAAGTGTAAAGAACTCTGCTTATGGAATGACCATGGAAAGCTTCATTGAGAAGATGGCATTTGAAATGCTTTGAAAAAATGAACAGGAGCTTGTCTGGTTAAGGGGGCAGGGAGCTGAGAGCTTTCTACTCAGAGACAGTCAAACAACAAAGTCATTCTGAACTGAGCAGGAACACGGGGAACAGTGGGTGTTACCATGCTGCTGACAAAAGGCAGCATAGTAAGGTGGCATGAGACTGTATGAGCCTTGCAGCCAAACCCAGAGTTGAGATTTTATCCTTTCCAACCTGGGGTGAGGTGGAGAATGGGGACAGTTTCAAAATGTTTAATCTCCTTTATTTAGTTGCCCTACTTTAGAGCAAGTCCCCTCAAAAACTCTGCAAACAGGTCCAATCTCAGGCTCTGCCTATTACAGAGGCATTATAAGAATTTCCCATGGAGGAGAAGGGCAGGCAACAGTCAGAAAAACAAGGAATAAAAGGGTGGGGATTAGGAGTTGGGGGGAAGTGATGCACAAAGTAGGGCAGTAGGGTCAAGGAGAAAGTAGCTGGAGGAGAGGAAACAGAAGAAGCAGGAAAGCACGATGGCACTGAGGTTTCTTGTTGCTGAGCTGTCCTGTATATCTTTCTAGGTAGAAAAAATAAGGTCAATCTGATGCTAGTGACAGAAATAGACCCTCTGCGCTAAGACGGAGCACATTACTAACTGCCACCTCAACCCTCCTTTGCACAAAATGACAGTTATGCCAAGAAACGGAGTTTGCCCCAGCTCTACTAACCACTCTAAAGTAGCCAAAACACCTTGCATGCCCTGAAGGTGTGTGAGGCAGAAACACCAAATAAAGGTCTGGAGTTTGACGCAGGGCCTGCCCAAGACCTCAGAAAAGTTCTGCTTCCTTCCCTGGACCTCAATTCCACCCGCAAAACAAGGGTAATAAAGGTGAAGCTCTCTTAGGGGTTAAGATAGCCTATGAATTTACAGAATGTGTTTCCCACAGAGGGTGATATGCAATATGGGAATTTTCCTAACCTACCAAGGCATAACTTCATTCTTTCCACTCTGAGCTATGACCAGTATGAAGCCAAGGAGAAGTCAAACCCAGAATGGCAGCTGTCCCTGACACTATCATCCATTTGGCCCTGTCCAAAGTCTAGTTCCTTGCTCAGACCTGTTTATCTCCTAGGTCACAAACAGATGCTCAGGCCCAAAGATGTGTTTTGTCTGACCCACATAAATTTGTTTAAAAAACCTTTCAATTAATTGCTAACATTCCAATCAGATCTCATGTTTTTGGTTTGTTTTTTAAGACTTTGTTTATTTATATGACAGAGATCACAAGTAGGCAGAGGCAGGCAGAGAGAGAAAAGGGGAAGCAGCCTCGCTGCTGAGCAGGGAGCCCTATGTGGGACTTGATCCCAGGACCCTGGGATCATGACCTGAGCCGAAGGCAGAGGCTTTAACCCACTGAACCACTTAGGCACCCCAGATCTCGTTTTTAAAAAGTTAGTTTTCTTGCTTCTCAGAAATATCAGAGTTCTTAGGGCACCTGGATGTCTCAGTCGGTTGAGCATCTGACTCTGGGTCTCGGCTCAGGTTGTGATATTGGGCTCCCAGCTTCAGGCTCCTCGATCAGCAAGGAGTCTGCTGGAGATTTCTCTCCCTCTGTCCCTCCCCACATTGTGTGTGCTCTCTGTCTAAAATAAATAAATAAATAAATAAAATCAGAGTTGTGGCAACCCTAGACCCCATGGGGTAAAAGTCAAAGAGCCTACTGTAATCCTGTAATTTATCTAATGCCTTCTCATCTTTAAAAAAAAAAATCCATACCAACATGATTTAATGAGTAAACTTTTCAATTACCAATTATATTTACACTAATTCACCTTCAAAAAATCTGAGTACATTGACACTTCAGGAAGTATGTTTTATCCCATGATTTCATGTATCACCCAATATGCACCCATGTGTCCCATTTTGAGAAACTCTAACATAGTTTATCTACTCACTCAAAACATACTTAGATCCTATGGTAGGGACCAGGAAAACAGTAATTAACAAGACAGGCATGGTTCCCGCCTTTGTGGAGCTCATGGTCCAGTAGGATTTAATGGAAAAAAGCCATAGAGTAGGGAGCACAAAGGAACACTAAGCTAAGGATCTCAAACAGGGACCCGTCTATAAAAGGAAAAGGTTTAATTAAGACTTTGCTGCTGAAAAGTCCTTTCCAGTTCAAAATTCTACTAGCATCACAAGAACTTAGCCCAATATCCTTTTTGAGTTCCTAACACTTATTAGCTTTCTCCCTTTATCTGGGAAATCATGACCAGTTGTCATGGAAATTACCATGATGCTCCACATACAAGATGATGTTACAGTAATTGCAAGAAGCCAAAGGGAACAGGCAACAAGAAGTCACTCAGAAAAAGTCACCTACTTTCAACACACAGGAGTTGCTGCTCATTACAGCTAGGTGGGATAAAGACCAGGGACTAATTCCTAAGTAAAACAATTCTGTATTAGAGGTCATGGTTTCTTTCATGAGGCACTGGGACCCAGCTTCCATACCCCATCCACCCCTGCCACACAAACTTGTGAGTTTTAGAGATTGCAAAAAAAAAAAAAAAAAAAATGCTAATTTTACAAGGACATGGTTCACTGAGCCTTGACTAGTTTGTTGTCCTTGTGAAATTCTAAGACAAGCCAAGAGACAGACTTACTAGCCAGTAGGGATACCAAAGTTTCTAATAAAATGAAGATAATTCATCTAGTCCCAGGGGACTAAGAAGCACAGTAACTGGGCTAAGTCCCTCCAATATTACAGAGTTCCATCTAGAGCAGGGTTGGCCCAAAAGGACCAAGCAGGTAGCAAAAATAAGCACAGCTGATTTAGAGTTTTGAAGAAAAAAGTTCCAGTCCGGTGGTAAATGGCAATTGGCACTGGACTTGGGTATTATAGAAACAAAAGGAAATGGTGAGAGCTTTGACAAACTTGAGAACAAATATGCCCTATCTAAAGAAGCCAAGCCAAGGGGCGCCTGGATGGCTCAGTGGGTTAAGCCTCTGCCTTCAGCTCAGGTAATGATCTCAGGGTCCTGGGGCAGAGCCCTGCATCAGGCTCTCTGCTCAGCAGGGAGCCTGCTTCCCCCTCTCTCTCTGCTTGCTGCTCTGCCTACCTGTGATCTCTGTTTGTCAAATAAATAAATAAAATCTTTAAAAAAAAAAAGTAAGTAAATAAGCCAGCCAATAAGACGACAGGATGTGAAATAAACAGAAATGAAGAACGTAACTCTTTAACAAAAGCATTTTTGCCAAACTAAGCTGGTAATGCAGACTTACCCAAAGATCAGAATCACATCCTTGTGCCAAAAAATAAAAAAAGCCAAGCTACAAGCTTCTTAAACATGGAAAAGACAGTGCACAAGGAGTCACAATGAGTCCCTGGTAGTGAACTCTTCCATAAAATAGCAGGGTGCTAGTCCCACTTCTGTGAATAGGAAAATTGTTCCAGCCCCTGATACTTCCTCAAAAAATCCTCCTCCCTCTTCAGGAGCAATCAGTCAACCTCATAGCCCACACAAGGAAATCCACTGAAAGGCAGCCCTAATATCCGCAGGCTGGGGTCCAATTCAAAACAAAACATAAAAACACTGGTCAAGTCAAACAAAATATGTATGCAAGCCAGAAACACCCCAAGGGGCTGTCAGTTTGCAATCCCTGATCTAGAGGATAAGATTCTCTGACTAGGGGCGCCTGTGTGGCTCAGTGGGTTAAGCCTCTGCCTTTGGCTTAGATCGTGATCTCAGGGTCTTGGGATCGAACACTGCATCAGGTTCTCTGCTCAGAGGGGAGCGTGCTTCCCCCCTCTCTCTGCCTGCCTCTCTGCCTGCTTGTGATCTCTGTTAAATAAATAAATAAAATATTTAAAAAAAAATCCTCTGACTAGTTCTGAACAGGAAGGATTTAGGAGTCCCCTAAGGATGCCTAACTTTTGTCAGAGGAACATTGCTTTTCTAAGGAGCTATCCAGGGTCCTAGACCACTTGGCTTCTGAGCTTTAGAACCCATTGATTCCACAGCCTTTGGCTTAATCAACTGCCAAAAATTTTTTAAAAATAAAGATTTAAAGATATTAGGTACCTATTACATGCAAGGCACTCTAAGGATACAAACACCCTGAACCTTACTTCTCTGGACTTTTGACTTTACTACTTACAGCTGTATGTCAGTCTGGACCCAGCGCCGACTATCTGCCACCCAAATAACTACAGACTCAAACCACTGCTCTATATACCACATTCACTCCTATATACCACATTCATTTTAATGGCTTGGCTAGCCAGTAAAATGAAGGCTCAGCAGCTTAGTTCCCCTCAAAGCGATATCTTTAAAACTCTTGTCCCTGATTTCCACAACTCCAAGTTCCTTTTCTTTGCAAAAGAGCACAACTGCCCCATTAAGTTCAAACATCCTTGGCGTGAAGAGTACAATGCTAAACTTATGCTCTCCCCTGAATCAAGATGGCATTCCCGTGCTTTACTCCATCATTATTCTATCATCTCCAGATTTCCTCAGCATTTCCATAAAAGCAGTAACACCTATGCCAAACAGAAAAGAAAAAAAAAGACTAGCTGCCCTTGAAACAGTAACTCAATCCAAGGAGGGAAGGTTTATTGCTGGAAAAACTTTGTTTCTTATTTACCAAGTCTCTCAATCTAGATTTATGAACAGGGGAGAACACAACAAAAATAGTTTTTAGAGAAAGGCACCTGGCAGCAGGGAGGAGCATGGCATGGAAGAGGGCAAGAAAGGATGCAGGGAGGCTAGTTAGGAAGCTCCTATAGCCTCGCCATGGCCAAAACAGGCTCCATGTCTGAAACAGGGTATGGTCCTACAGTCCCTAGCTATCTGCTACTGAAGACAGTCTTATTCATCTGAGCATAACCCTCAGCATCTAGTACCATGCCATCATCACGTGGTAGGCACTCAAATGGTCATAGATATATAAACCACCAGTCCTGTGGAAGTTCTCAGTATACATATCAAAGAAACTAAGGCCCAGAGAACTTAAAGTGATTTGCCCAAGCTTTGGAGGCAACAAGGTCTCTGTTCACATCCAAGGTACCTGTGAGGCCATGGGCAAGTCACCCAACTCAACCTTTCTCAGTCTGTTTTCTCATCTGCAAAATAAGAATACCTATTTTTTTGTAGAGTTGCCATGAGGATTAAGACATACCACCCCCTAGATACAACCACCAATTTACAGGAAATTCAGAACACAGAAAACTCTACAGGAAAAACCCAGTTACTTCAACAAATAAAGGTAACAACAAAAAAAAACAAAAGTGAAATTACGAATTAAGAGACTTAAGATCTGTAACAACCAATTAAAATGTGTGGATCTTACATGAATCCTAAGTCAAACTAAAAACAAGACTGTGACATTTATGAGATAATTGAAAATTTGAACACAATCTGGATTTTGATGGTATTAAGGAACTGTTAATTTTATAAGGTATGAAAATGGCATTGTGGTTGTGTTTCATGTTTTTTGTTTTGTAAATAAACTTTACCCCCAACCTGGGGTTGGAACTCATGACCCTGAGATCAAGAGTCACATGCTCTCCTGACTGTGCCAGCCAGATGCCCCTGTGGTTGTTTTAAAGTCATCCTTTAGGGGTGTCTGGGTGGCTCAGTCGCTAAGTGTCTGCCTTCGGTTCAGGTCATGATCCCAGAGTCCTGGTATCAATCCCTGCATTGAGCTCCCTGCTCAATGAGAAGCCTGCTTCTCCCTTTCCCACTTCCCCTGCTTGTGCTCTCTCTCTCGCTGTCTCTCTCCATCAAGTAAATAAATAAAATCTTTAAAAACAAAAACAAGTCATCCTTTAGAAATATACTGTGAAATATTTAAGGGCAAAATAGATTAGCCGAGATTTCCTTCAAAGCACAGGAAGAGGAGAAGCAGGTAGGGGTATAAACAAAATATGATTGTGAACTGAAGCTAAGCAATGGGTATATCATGCTTCATTAACCTATTCTGTCTACTTTGTGTATGTTTAAAATTTTCCATATTAAAAAGAACTGGTTAGGTTTAAATCCTGGCAACTCCATTTACTAGCAGTGTGATTACAGGCATATGTCTTAACCTCAGAATGTCTCAGTTTCCCATCTATATAATGAGGATCAACAGAACCCACTTCTTAGGGATGAGGTGAGAATAATTATGTTTTTATATATATGTATATAGACAGATTTATATATGACATATAAAATTTATGTAACATGTAAACGACAGAAATTTAAACTTAAGTTTTATAATACATAATTTATAAACACTTCTATATACACAAACACACAGAGTTTAGCATATAGAAACTTTCAGTAAACATCAGCCCTATTAGTATGAACACAAGGTACAAAGCATGGTATCTCAACGCAGTGGGTACCCAACACATGGCAGCAATTTTTTTTTAATTAATTAATTTATTTGACAGAGAGAGAGAGCGAGCACAAGCTGGGGGAGCGACATGCGGAGGGAGAGGGAGAAACAAACTCCTTGCTGAGCAGAGAGCCTGACATGGAGCTCGATCCCAGGACCCTGGGATCATGACCTGAGCTGAAGGCAGACGCTTAACCGACTGAGCCACCCAGGCGCCCCCATGGCAGCAATTATTAATATGAAACAAAGACTTGGGTGTAGAACCTAGGTTCAGATTTTTAAGTACTCAACTAGTCTCCTTGACAGAAAGCCAAAACACCCTCTGGTAAATGTCCCCAGTGGCAGCTCTAACATCCCCAGTCTCTCCTAACAAATACCCCAGGATGTGACATAGGATCGGGACCAGACTAATGTTTAACATCGAAGTACTACTCTCTAGGAGCAGTCAGGGCCACCTATTTCCCCCAACCAGGTAATTTAAGGTCCATTTTCTAATATTTACTGACAGAACAAAGAGGAAAGGCTCTAAGAAATGATCAATGTTCACGCCAGCCTTCAAAGTGATTTGGTAAAAGTACAGAAAAAAAAACACCCAGCTAGGGTCCACCCAGCAAGATAAAAGCTGACAAAGAAATGGCAATTCTTCCCTGAGCAAATATACAAGTAATACAGGAGCTCTGAGAGACTAAGCTCTTCAGGTTTTGGCATTCTCCTCTCACCCCCTCCCCCTTCTTTTAAGAGAAGACAAACTCTCAACATAATTCAAGTATGACTGTTCACTGGATTAATTTATTCCCTGAAATGATGTAATTATGGGCAAAGAGTCATTCTTATCCTTCTATCCAGTTTAAATACAAATCGGCTTGGGAACAGCAGACCTTTTCCACCTGCTCCAAAAGGCTATGAGAAGGCATCACCCACCCTTAAAGTATGAGACACATCCTCCCCACCCCCAGCTCATTAGCAGGAATAGGGATGCCACTCAATTTAGTCATTCATGTGTTTCTATTCAAGATGTTCCCATCATACAGAATGTCCTCTCTCCATCTCTACAGCCTAAAATCTCCTGTGACCAAACTTTCTGGGGAAAAAATGGGAGGAGAAAGGAGAGGGGCACAGGAACTGAGAAGGGATATCTGGATGCTGCTTCTGGTTAGTCTGGGAGTAGAGTCCAGACACAGAAATACTGATTCACAATTTATAAGCATAACCAGACAGAATATTAGAATCTAAGTGGTCCCAGATAACATATGATCACTATCTTTTTCCTACAAAACCCAGCAAAATGCTCACACCTCCATAAATATTCCCTGGGTATCACACCCCCACAGATGAAGCAATCTCTCCCTCCTCTGAAATCCCAATCCCTTTACCTCTTTATGGTACCTGAGAATTCCTAACATGGTTCTTAAAACTCATTTTTGTAACTATGCACCAACCAGCAGGACTTAAAATGAAAAATACAGACAATGCTAAGTGCTGACATGGACATGGAGCAACAGGAATTCTCTCACATACCAGTGATGAGAGTGTGATCTGGTATGCCTCTGAAAACTGTTCGGCAGTAACTACTAAAGCTGAACATACGCCCACCCTGTGACTTGAGCTTGCAAAACACTAACTGCTCCCCCTGAAATTTTTCCTAGCCTTTTGCCTCATCACTACCCCTGTCTAAATGCTTCCACCACTCTTTTCTCCAAACCTAGAGGTTGATTCAGACCACTCTTCTTGATCCCAAAGAGATCTCCCCTTCTATGGAAAACTCTGCCATTTACCCATTACCTCTGACAAATGACTCATGTATTCACATATAAATTGCATCATCTTGTTTTATAATGTACCTTTTTATGTTTAGTAACATTTTCTAACTTGCTCCTCACAGTAACATTGTGAGAAAGTTAAGATATGAAATATTAACCCCATTTTTATAGATGACAAAATGGAGGTTCCAAGAGGAAAAATGACTTATTTCCATTTACCTGGCCAAATTAGTACCAAGTAATAAGAGTACACCTTGGTCTTCCAAACCAAGCTATCTATACCAAACTGCCTTACTGTTAGATACATATTCATGATAATCTAATTTTCTCAAAGAGACCATAGGTTCCCTGAAAGCAAGAATATGCTATACATGTTTACATCCCTCACAGCCCCAAGAAGGCACTAGGTGTGCTCCCGTTTGGATGGCTGATCTCAGTATTGTCCGCAATACTTCAAGAACAGGCATAGACATATTTCCTCTTCTAGACCTCATAGGCAATGCTAAACTGTTGGGAGAAATTATGAACACAACACAGCATCCCAACAAACTTTTTTGAGTATAGGGACCAGGAAAGAGGAAGATCTTACCCTTCAAGATTAGGGTAAATTCAACAGTCCCTCCATCCAAAGGCTCTGTGCTGCAAAATGTCAAAGTTGGCGGACACAGACAGTGGCAGTGGGCTTCAAGAACCACAATTTAATCACAACTCATAAGTCACAAATTGAGCAAATACCAGAAGCCACACCTCAAATAATTTACTTACGTGCAAAACAGAAAACTATTTTACTTCAAAACTGAGTATAATAAAACTTAAAATAATTCAATATGAAACTTAATTTTCTTCCTTCCTAAATAAGAACCTAGACAATATCAAATCTTTCTGGAAGCCATCCAGAGAACTGATGTGAGGAGAATAGGGAAAGCACTAGGCAGATGTCTAGACACCCAAACCTGAAGGACAGTGTTGTCCCCTACCCTAACATTCTTCACTCTACACACTGCATGTGGGACACCTCAGCAACAGAGGATAAAGGGAGGCAAAATAAAGGTGGGGAGGGCACACCTGGGTGGCTCAGTTGTTTAAGCAGCCAGCTCTTGATTTTGGCTCAGATCATGATCTCAGGGTCCTGGGATTGAGCCCCATGTTGGGCTGTGCTCAGTGGGGAGTCTGCTTCTAGACTTTTTCTCTCCCTCTGTCCCTCTACCTGCTTGAGTGCAAGCTCTTTCTCTCTCCCTCTAAAATAAATCTTTCTAAACATTGGAAGTCATATTCAAACAGGTCTCCTTGCCTAGTGATAAATCCATCAATTCTGCTATTTCTAGTCTGAACCCTCAACCCAAATTTCAGGAGTAAGAAAGAGCTAGGATCTATTGTACTTCTCGGTCTCCCTCTCAAAACTGAAAGTAATTGAGGGCAGGAATTATGTCCTGCTAGGTGTTTATGTTCTCCAGAGAGAGAACACAGCAGGTACTCCAAATTCCTAGAAATGAATAACTGAACTTTGAGATGGAAAGCAGCTACACAAGCATAATCACACTACAGCAGCTAGGTAACCTATTTGGCATGGTAACTCTACCAAGCCCCTAATTTTAGTAAAAGCAGATTTTAATTGGTGTGAAAATCAATTTAGAATGAGTCTTTAAGGTTTGAAGAAAAGATATTCTTATGTTCAACTGATTCAGGCATAGCTATCATTATTATATTGACAACACTGTCGCTCAGTGCCAGATTACAGCTATCTGGAAGAACAAAGTCCCAAAGCCTTAAAATGGTCTGTGTAAGCACGGAACAACATTTGATGTCTCAATGCAACATGATCATACTTCGAGAAAGGAAACCCAGACCTAGAGAAATAATGAGTTATGAAAATGATTCTTTTAAGTCTACTGCTGAGCTTGCTTTCACTGGCACAAAAAATTACAAAGGAAACTAGAAAAACAGATCAACAGACACCACGCAAACAATACCTTTAACTAGGCTTAGTAAAATCCTTAATAAAACAAAAAGGAGAACTGCTAAATACCAGATAAATGCCTCTAGAATGAAGAAAACCTGGCCAATAATATTAAGCTTATAAGCCTGGCCTTCTAAAAGAGAATACTTACTTGGAATAAAGCAATGATTCTTACCTTGACAAATAAACAGAACTATTCACTCTCCACAGATGGCATTTCAAGGGCCAGGTAACCTCAGCAGAGGTATCTATCTCATAAACCTAAAGCTCTAAGGAAATGCAAATTTTTAGTCTAGTGTTTTTCCAGCCCTAATACTGTTTGGGCATATCAGAGAGAGAGAGAGAGAGAGAGAGAGAGAGAGAGAGAGTTTAATTTTCTCTTTATTCTGTGATTTTAAACAGTTTGCTACATATTTAAATGTAATTTTTTTTATAGTCTTATACTCTCAAGTTTGTCCATGGGACCACAGCTCCAAGTTTATAATGGAAATCAGCAGACAATTTGATATTCATTCCACAAGCAATTTTTCAGCAATCTGTCCACTCTAAAAAGCAATATCCATCTGTTTATATACAGAAAGTTATCTGTGAACCCAGAATTTAGCCCTCTGACACACTCTCAATGCTCTAGCAAAGCCCCTTCTCCTTCCAGAGATGAATTCTCAAGCCACTTATGTAAAACTAGAAATTCATACAATTAAGGGGAAAAAAAATCATTCAAAATTATCCAGTCCATCCCTGTTGTTTTAGACAGGGAAGACTGAGATCCCAGAGAATATTAGGTAATTACAATTTATATGTCTTTACCAAGCATCAAATGCCTGCTATTTCCCCCAATGGAACCACATTGGGCATGTTGGGGAGAATGGCCAGACTTGCACTTTAGTCAGTGGAGCACTCCAAATACAAGTGTCTGAACCTCAGAAAAATCTAAGTATTCAACCACAACCTCCCTCCCTTTACCCCTTCATGTAGAGCAAAGGACAGTGGACAGCCTGAATGCCTTTTTGGGAATATAAACTAGAATCTAGTGATATTCCACCCTTCCTCCCTCCTCTATGAGGTACAGCCCATTTATTCACATCAAGTCCATTATGAAGTAAAAGACACTAAAACCAAGGAAAAAGAACGGGTTTTAGAAACAGAAAAGATAACTAATAATGATACTTGGGCAGATGCCTATCTCTAGCTACTCACTTAAGCAGAGAGACGAAACTGAGTAGAGAAGGACCTCCAAACTTTTCCGGCTCCGACCCTTTTGGTCTTTTACAAAACTTCAGGGAGGTCTGAGATGATTTTATGATGAAATGAGGCCAGCCAGAGAAGGAAAGGAGTTGGCCAAGTATACAAACTGAGTTAGTAGCAGGAATCAGACAGAATGGTCCTCAGGCTCATGACTACGTCCCCAGTTTATCCCACTGCCCCCTTCTCTCTAATTCTGAGTCTAAAAGCTGTACTCCAGGGGTGCCTGGGTGGCTCAGTGGGTTAAAGCCTCTGCCTTCGGCTCAGGTCATGATCCCAGGGTCTTGGAATCAAGCCCCGCATCCGGCTCTCTGCTCGGCCAGGAGCCTGCTTCCTCCTCTCTCTCTGCCTGCCTCTCTGCCTACTTGGGATCTCTATCTGTCAAATGAATAAATAACATCGTTAAAATAAATAAACAATTAAAATAAAAAATAAAAAAAATAAAAGCTGTACTATACCTCAGGTCTGAAACTATTGGGTAGCTGTAGATCAGCAGGCTAACATTACTAGTCATCTTCTCCCCCTTCCAGTTACACATTTTATACATTAAGCTAAAACTGAAAAAAAACTAGGTTTCTATAGACATTCATGTGAAAAATCCTATCTCTACCCTTTCCCCTACCATTGCCTGGGGCAAAAAAAAAAAAAAAAGAGAGAGAGAGAGAAAGGAGGAAAGAAAATGTCTCTCCAAGAGATACACTATCTAAACCATCATCTAGAATCATAAAATGTTATTGCTAGAAGGGACCCTTGTAGTCATCTCATCATTATTTTCTATCATTACTGATAGAATATCATAGATGAATAAACCTTTTGCCACCTGATGAAAAGACTAGAGTACAGAGCAGGGTCTCCTGACTTGTCCCAACAAAAGTCCCTTGTGGTCCCTCTCCATCCTGTCCCTTCCTGACCTGCCCCACCCTACCCTCTACCTCCACCACTGTTATCTAAGCTACTGAGAACTGCTGCCTTTTTGAATACAAGCTCCTGAAGCTACATTTTATTTACCTTGTTTTCCCAGTGCCTTGCAGGTAGTAAACACAGGTGACTTAGAGAGGGCCACATTAGCAGATGGAAAGAATCTCAGTACCAAAGGGCACTGTCTAGGAAAAACGTAAGCCTTCCTTGGCTTAAAGTAAGCAGTCTTCAGGGTTATGCAGGGTCTAAATGCCTGGGATCTAGTACATCCTCCGTTTCTTTTTTTTTTTAAAGATTTTATTTTTATTTATTTGACAGATAGATCACAAGCAGGCAGAGAGGCAGGCAGAGAGAGAGGAGGAAGCAGGCTCCCCATGGAGCAGAGAGCCCGATGCGGGGCTCGATCCCAGGACTCCGAGATCATGACCTGAGCCGAAGGCAGCGGCTTAACCCACTGAGCCACCCAGGCGCCCCCATCCTCCGTTTCTAAACTAGTGTTTACATCATCTAGTTTAGCCAGGAATAGTTACCAAATGTGTTGCGCAATACTGTCCCTCATGCCTGCCCCCACCCCCAACCCTCCCTATGGAGAACTAGATCAACAACTAGAAGGTAAAGGAAAGCAGATATAAGACGATCCTGCATGAGAAATAACACCTCCTCTCTTATGTCTTCACCTCAATAAACAGCATCCCCATCTACAGAACTGCACCAGGTAGAAATCTAAGAAGTCATCCTTGATGACTCTCCACACCAATAACTGTTATGTCTCAGTGCTCAATTCCTTCTACATATACATAATTCTTCATTTGAAACACCATCATCTCCTACTTGTATTACCACAACAGCCTCCTCCTTACTGGTCTTTTTACCCATGGTGCTCTAGTCCTCCAAACCACTCCCCAAACAGGTAGCCAGAGATATCCTTCTAAAATGCCCACAGGAGCATGGCTCCCCTCACCCTGCAGTGAAGTCCAAATTCCTCAACTGGGGCAACAAGGCCCTTTCATGACTTGGCTTCTGCTCTACCTACCTTACCAGTCTCATCTCCTCTCTTGTCACATTCACCCATCTTTTGCTTTATGCTCCACCCAGAGAGATGTATTTAACCCCTCTGAGTCTGCTCCTCACCTACAGAATAGGAATAACAATAGTATGTACTCGGGTGGTTATAGGAAAAAATAACACGTGTTAAATGCTTAGAGTAGCACCTGATAACGGAAATGGCCAAAATTCTCAACTATTACCACCACCATCTCGAAACATGCTATTCCTTCTGCCTAGTCTTATCTTTGTCTCCTCCTCAACTCTCCAAATATCTTTTCCTCCTGCCTTATGTCTCTATTTTTCTTGAGATCTGAGCTCAGCCAACTTCTTTGAAGAAACCTCCAAGGCTGGGTTAGTTACCACTCATCTATGCTCTAATAGTGTTTATCCCTATTCACAACATTTCTCACATTGCCTGTTTCCTTGCCTGCCTTCCCCACAAGGCTGTATAGACTCAGATCCCACCCAAGCTTAGGACTGTGCATGGCAGATGCTTAATAATTTTTCTGTAAATGGAAAACTTTCTAATAATGAAGTGTCCAATGGAACCGAATCCCAGCAAGTAGCTAATTCAAATGTTGGCCAGATGGCTGGCTGGTCGACAGGGCTTTAAAAGCCCTTCAACTACAAGATCTTATCCAATAAACAATTCAACACATTCAGACCTCATTATCGCACTCAGGGGTTTGGACTTAATACATAGGTAATGTTAAGCCATCAGATCTTTAAGCAAAGTGCAACATGCTCAGATCTGTTTGTTGCCCTATTATCCATCTCTGGAACACCTCCCACCCCACCCTGCTGGTATCAACACAAAATTCCAACTACCTTTCAAAAACACCATATTCCACCATGTCCCAAACACAGAAAAACCATCAAACCTAAGGGAATTTTGTAAGGCATTTAACTCCATCTTAACCACCTGCAAGCAGTGAGTATTCATAAACACCCTCTAGGAACCCAAAGCTAATCCTTTTCGTGTGACTTTATGGAAAGAGGAGAGCAGAGAGAGTGCATTTCATAAAGGTAATCCATTTAATCGTCCTCTGAGTAGTTTTGATCCGAGCTGCTGTCACAGCACTGCTATTCTTCATCACTGCAGCCTGATATGCCCAAACCCTGGATAGTCGGAAAGGCAGGTGCAAACAAGGCCAGGGTGGAGAGTCCTCTGTGTTCTATTTCAAGGGTAGGAGGTCTCTTTGGAAGATACAAAAGGGGCAGACATTTCCAGAAAAGGCTTCTGTGATAAGGAACTCCAATCTACAGCAAAAAAAGCGGGAAAAGAGCTTAGCCAGAGGTACCACTAGGCCTCAGTTCCAGCTCTGGGGCTGCATGCCACACCCTACTGCAGATAAGGACTAATCATTTTGCATTTACAAAGCACCCTGAGGTAAAGGAAGGCATTAAAAGTGCCAGCTTTGGGGCGCCTGGGTGGCTCAGTGGGTTAAGCCACTGCCTTCGGCTCAGGTCATGATCTCAGGGTCCTGGGATCGAGCCCCGCATCCCCGCATCCGGCTCTCTGCTCAGCAGGGAGCCTGCTTCCTCCTCTCTCTCTGCCTGCCTCTCTGCCTGCTTATGATCTCTGTCTGTCAAATAAATAAATAAATAAAATCTTTAAAAAAAAAAAAAAAAAAGTGCCAGCTTTGCCAGTCACTGAAGGACCCAAAAAAAAAAAAAAAAAAAAAAAAAAGTAGGATTCCACTTATATGGGGTTCTTAAAGTAATGAAATTCAGAGACAAAATATGACGGTGGTTGTCAGGAGCTTCGGGAACAGGGGAATAAGGGAGTTGGTGTTTAATGGGTACAGATTTTCAGTTGGGGAAGATAAAAAAGTTCTAGACCACGACAGTTAGTGGTGATGGGTGCACAACAGTGTTAATGTACTTAATGCCAGACAACTATCCATTTAAAAGTGGTTAAAATGGCAAATTTTACCTCATGTATGTTTTTACCAAAGAAAGAAAAGAAAAGAAAGAAAGAGAGACAAGAACAGAACAAAATCCACACTGGCTTCAAAGTTATTTTGTTTGAGGTTATCAATTACATGACCCTGAGCAAGTCCATGTAACCTCTCTAAGCATGTTCCTACCTCTGTAAAACAGGGATAATGATACCTAATTCAAACATTCCGCTCTGAGGAATAAATGAGATACCCCACAGAAAGTCCTTAGTCCAGGAACTAGTACCTGGTAAGTACTTAATAAGTGTTAGGTATTATTTTTCCTCCTCCTACTACTACAATAGACTTTCACAGCCATTTCTCAGTCTCCACACAAACAGCATCACAGAGCCACAATGAGTGGCTCAGTTAATGATGCTACATCAAATCCTCTGCCCATGAAAGGTGTCCTGTCCTCACCACTTGTTACTTTAGTGACTTACCAAGGCAAGTGCCCGATCTTGCTGTGTCTCAATTCTCAATTACAGCTGTAAAAAGGAGACTTAAAGCAAACTCTCAAGACCTCTCACAGAACTGGGTTAGAAATCGGATGATTCCAGAAGAGTACTATACACCATAAACAAAGTACCATATGATAAGAGTAATGACTATGAGAACTGGTACACCTGTGCACAGAACCTGAACTCCTTTTAATGCTAAACCTGAGGCATGGAGAGAGGTTGGAACTAACAAACTTTCTCAAGATCTAAATTTACTCAGGATTCCTGGTCTGTTAAGGCCTGAATAAGTAATTTAGTGCCCCTTCCAAAGGTGTCAAGGGATGGCAGAAATAAAACTATTACTGGTCTGCAAACCAAAAGACTGGGAATTATAATTCTGATTCTGTCACTAAGGCAGTCTGTAAATTTAGACAACTTACTTCCCCTTTCCAGTGCTAACAGGGTAGGGGGAACAAGGCAGATAAAAAAGACCAGATGGTAAAGACCCCTTCCAGGTGCTACATACAACTCCTAAATGCAGAATTTTGGAAAGAGGAGAGCACAACAGACCTCCAGACTGCAAAGAACAAATACAAAACATCAGAAGACTCCTTCAAGATGCAGCCCAGGAACTCGTATTTTTAAACATTCCCCATAATAGAGATCAAACACACTGGAAAACTAGAAACTTGCCAAAGTTAATTTTAGTTCACTTTTACCCACTCTTGGTCTCAACTGAAAAAAGGAAAAATAAAACCCTATTTCAAGCAGGGAGTTGAAGCAGTTGACTTGAGCCATTTCCTGCTTCTCCTTCCCCAAGTAGGAGCTAGAAATCTAAAACTATAGAGAACACAAAAGGTCTGGCTGCGGGCGGGGGGGGGGGGGGGGGGGGGGGGGGGCAGGGACATCCCACAAATAAAATAAAGGATAGACCTAAGGACTTAAGCCTTCCTTAAGCCAAAAACCCAGAGAACGTCAGCTGAGCTTGAGATCTGGAGTCCCCTACATTCATCAAATTCTACGGGGCAATACTAGCAAGAAATTCAGAGTAATTTCCTTCCCCTCGGACCTCCCGTATCCCCAGAATGGGATTTCATCCATAGTACAACGGACACTACCCTAGGAGTCAGGGAAAACTGAGTGACCCATGGGTAAGTCAAAATCCTCTCTGCACTAAGGGATTACACAAGCTCACACTAAGAAATAAATAACAGGTACTTCTAGTACCACGGCTTTACACTTCTGTAGCTACTAACTGTGATTGGGAGCAAATTATTTTACCTCTCTGCGCCTTGCCTTCTGCTTTTGTAAAGGGGAATACCCCAGAAGGCCGTCCTGAGTATTAAATAAGGTTTACTAAGTTCCTCGTCAAGTCCATTAAATGTTACCTGTTGGTATTAAACGATTCTCTCACATACTAGTTCCCTAAATCCACAAACATCCCGCGAAGCGACTTTCTTTTCCCCATTTTAAGGAGGGGCAAACTGAAGCTCGGCTGCACGGTGGGGCTTGCGTGAAGTGCGGAACACCGCCCCAGCTCGAGGGCGCGTTGTTGCTCCTCTCTGAGCCCCAAGGTGTGCAACGAGCCCAGCAACGGCAGCGCTGGGGGCCAAGGCGGCGCTGAGGCCCGTGGGGAGCGAGGCAGGGCCAGCTGTGCGCGCCTCGGGGAGCCGGCAGACCGAGCCCGGAGGGGGAGCCGGAAGAAGCCCGGGCCGGGACCAGAGCCCGGGCCCGGCCCGCCCAGGCCTCCCCTGCGCGGCCTCCGCTCCTCTCCCTCCTCCCCTCGCCGGGCGGGGCGGGGCGCGAGCACAAAGACTTCAACTTCCGAGCGGGCGCGGGCCCACCCCGTCAACTCCTAGCCCAGGCCCGGCCCGCGAGGAGGAAGCGGACAGGGAACGCCAGGCGGCAGGGGGCAGGCGCTGAAGGGCCGGGCCAGCGACACGGGGTTTGCTGGGGGGAGGTGCGGGGGAGGGGAGGGGGCCGGGAGTTACTCCCGCTCCTGGGACGCCCAGAATGGCCGAAAAAAAGTGTTTCTAAAAATAGGCAGCAACCCGCGCGAAGAGGCGGGTGGCCGAAAAGGAACAAGGAACAGTCCCCCACACCCCGAAGGAGGCGCCCGTGGCCCCCACTCACCCGCGCCGAGAGGTCTGGAGGAAGCCGCGCGGCGCGGAAGGAGGCGGTGCCGCCGCACTCGGGGGCGGAAGGGAGGGAGAGGAGGAGGAAGAAGGCGGCCCCGGCCGCGGCGTGATGGAGCTGAGCACACGCGCGGGAATCGCCCCCGCCGCCGCTGCCGCCCCCTCAGCTTCTCCCGGCTGCGCCCGCCCTACGCCCGCGCCGCTCGCGCGCCCCGCCGCACTGACAGCGGCGCGAGCCCCGCAGCCGCGAGTCCTTCCCTCGGCCGGCACCACTGAAGCGCGCGGGGGTGGGGGCGCCCCGAACGGCTTTCCTCAGCTTGGCTCCGCCCGCCGCTCCGGCCCTGATCCTGGGCCCTCCCTCCCCACCCCCGCCTCTGTCTCCAGAGGAGGACACGGGGACACAGCGCTAGGAGTCCGCAGCCCCACCCTGACAGAGCCCGTCTTCCCGAGTGCACGAGCTCTCTCCACCCCCTCAGCCTCGCTTTGGAAAGGTCCAGAGCTTCGGCGGGGAGAAGAGGAAGGCGGGGCCAGGGCGGGGCCTTGACGGGGAGGAGGAACTGAGGAGGGCGCCTGGGGAGGCGGGGCTAAGGACTGGAAGGGTTGGGGTGGGAGAGACAGAGACTCTCCTACACCAATAAGCGAGCGGAAGGGGGGCAGGGTTGAGAGGGTGGTGATGCCGGAGAAGAGAGAAGCGCAAAGCAGGTATGGAAGACGGTGGAGGCCACGCGGAGCCAGGAGCAGGGCTGCACTTGGAAGGAGGGGTTGCGGGTGGGGCTAAAGGGAGGCCGTGCCCATAGGAGGAGTCAAGGGTGGAGGGAGACTGAGGCGAGGCTGGAGGAAGCGGAGCCCTTAGAAGAGGGGGCGGGAGACGGTGCGGAAGAGAGATCCAGAAGGGAGGAAAAACTGAAGCGGGACAGAAGAAGGCAGGCCCGGAAAGAGAACAGGGGGGAGGGGGCCCAAAGGTGGCCGCTATGGGGATGAGCCGGAAGGAGGCGTGACCAAAGGCGGGTCGCGAGGCTGGAGCTGGAGATGGGCGGGGCCTGGAGATGGGACCCAAACACGTTGGCGGGGAGCGGTGCCCGAGGAGTGCGTAAGGGACGCAGTAGGAAGGAGCTCCAGGTCCTCTCACTTTCAGGGAACCGGGTGGAGGGGAGGAGGATAGCTCCTCGCTGCTTAGTCTAGGACTGGGCGGAGAGGCCGCAATTGGGTTGGGTTTGGGGAGGACGTGCCACTCCCACCTACAAAGGAGGTTTCAAGTACCTTTACCCTTCTAGGGTGCCGGAAATGTTTTATAACCCGATCTGGGTCGTGGTCCTCTCTCCTGAAAATTTCTCCTGCCGGAAACTCTGACCCAAATCAGTGTTCCAGCCTCCACGAAACAATGGGAGGGGTCTTCCAAGAGCACACGAAGACCATTGCCCTTCAGTCCTCAGCTGTATAGACTTCCTTGAGGGCTGTCGAAAGTCTCCATGTGGCCGACTTGTGATTTCATGATTGTATTTTTCACATTGCTACCCCCAGAACCTGCCAAGTCCTAAAAACGGCAGAGTTTGAATGGAATCCTGGCCCTGCCACACCAACAATTACAACTCTGCTATGTTGTTTGATGACCTCCAAGTCTCCCTTCAGAGGAAGAAATCAAATTAGAGAGATAGTAACACTGAAGACCAAGGCCAAGAACATTCTTCCCCTGCCCCTTCTAACTCCGTTTAAATATCACCTCCTCAGAGAGTACTTTCCTGAACACCCCACCTAAAGATGTTCTCTAATTTGGACTCATTCATTTCCTTCATGGCATATCTTAGTCTTGTCATTTATTGGTCTGTTTGTATGTCTTTGTCTGTCTCCCCACTAGAAGGTAAATTCCTTAAGACCAAGAATCTTTGGTTGAGTACATCACTGTTAACCAGACCCGGTGCAATGGCTGGTATAGACTTAATGTTCAATAAACACTTCAGTAAATGAATCAATCAACCCATTAAGGAATTGATCCCTGCCAGTCTCCTCTGCTCTGCTTCTGGCCACTCCTAGCCACTGGCCTCCCTCCCTTTGTACTGGCCTTACCATGTGTACTTGAATACACCACAGTCTCTCAGCAGCCTCTGCTATAGCATAATTCTCTCCTTGGACTGCTCTTCCCCTTCTGCCTAGATGCCTCCTGTTCATCCTTCAAAACTCAGTGCGGGGGCGCCTGGGTGGCTCAGTGGGTTAAGCCGCTGCCTTCGGCTCAGGTCATGATCCCAGGTCCTGGGTTCGAGCCCCACATCAGGCTTACTGCTCAGCGGGGAGCCTGCTTCCTCCTCTCTCTGTGCCTGCCTCTCTGCTTACTTGTGATTTCTCTCTGTCAAATAAATAAAATCTTTAAAAAAAAAAACAAAAAACTCAGTGCGGCGGGGGGGGGGGGGGGGGGGCTGGGTGGCTCAGTGGGTTAAGTCTCTGCCTTCGGCTCAGGTCATGATCTCAGGGGCCTGAGATGGAGTCCCGCATCGGGCTCTCTGCTCAGCAGGAAGCCTGCTTCCTCCTCTCTCTCTGCCTGCCTCTCTGCCTACTTGTGATCTCGCACTCTCTGCTAAATAAATAAATAAAATCTTAAAAACAAAACAAAACAAAACTCAGCGCCGGAACCACCTCCTCTGAAAGGCTTTCTCTGACCTCCCATCAGCCCCACCACCAGCTGTTCACCCCTCCCTGTTCATAGCCTCTACTATAAAACTTGCCTGTGCAGGTGATAATCCTCTTCCTGCTGGCACTGAGGATTCTATTCACAGCTTCATAGGTCCTGACCTGCCCTCTGCTACCATTCTGACCTTATCCCCTCCTGAATTGCTTTTGCCTCCTCTTACTCTCCTCCAGCCACACTGGCCTTGCTGTTCTTCTGACATGCCAAGCGTACATACTGCTGACTTCAGGGCCTTTGCACTTGTGTCTGCCTCAAATGCGCTCCTCCTCGAATGGGCATGGCTCACTCCTTCAGGTTTCCACTCAAATGTCACTTCCTCAGAGAGGCCTCCCCTGGCCCACATTTAAAATAACGACACCATGGTGCACCTGGGTGGCTAAGCCGGTTAAATGTCTGCCTTCAGCTCAGGTCATGATCTAGAGATTGAGCCCTGCGTTAGTTAAGCTCCTTGCTCAGCGGGGAGCCTGCTTCTCCCTCTCCCCTGGCCTGCTGCTCCCCCTGCTTATGCTTTCTCTCTGCCAAATAAATAAATAAAAATAAATAAATAAATTAGCAACACCCTGGAGTGCCTGGGTGGCTTAGTTGGTTGAGCATCTGACTCTTGGTTTTAGCTTAGGTCGTGATCTCAGGATCGTGACATTGAGCCCCATATCACACTCTAAGCTCAGGGCAGAGTCTGTTTGAGATTCTTTCTCTCCCTCTCCCTCTGCCCCTCCTGCTGCTGCCTCACTCACTCTCCCCAAAATAAATAAATCTTAAAAAAATAAAATAGCATCACCCTACTTCTCTGTACCCTTTCCTGCTGGATTTTTCTCCATAGAACTTACTACCACCTGAAATATGTGTTCATTTGTTTGTTGTCTCCTTTCTGTCCCCACCTTCCACTACATTTTTTTGTGATCTTTACAAAGACAGGGTTTTATCTGTTTTGCTCATTCCCCAGTCTCTGGAATGAATATTTGTTGAATGAATGACTATGAATTAAATAGAGATGTGTTAGGAATACTCTGTGTTGTCCAAAAGAACCCCTGAAGATTAGAGCATGAAGGGAAATGACCTGAGGTCTTGAGATCAAGCCCCACATCAGGCTCCATGCTCAGGCTGGAGCCTGCTTGGGATTCTGTTTCCCTCTTCCTGCCCCTCTCACTTGTGTGCACATTGTCTGTCTCTCTCTCTCTCTCTCTCTCTCTCTCTCTCTCCCACCTCCTTTTTTTCTCTCTCTTTCAAATAAATAAAAATTTAAAAATATAAAAAGTTTTTTAAAAAATAAAGAATAGACTGATGATAGGAATTGTCTCACATGGTTATAGAGGCCAAGAAGTCCCATCATCTGCCATCTGCAAGCTAAAGCTCCAGCAAAGCCATTAGTATAATTCAGTCCAAGTCCAAAAGCCCAAGTTCCAGGAGCAGTGATGTCCAATGTCCTGGGCAAGAGAAGATGGATGTCAGTTCAAGCAAAGAGCAAATTTGCCTTTTTATTCTATCCAGTTTTCAACAGATTGGATGACACCCACCTCCATTGGTGAGAGTGATCATAGTGTACCAGTTCAAATGCTAATCTCTTCCCAAAACACCCTCACAGACACACCCAGAAATGTTTTACCACCTATTGGGCAGGCCTTAACCCAATCAAGTTGACACACAAAATTGACCATCACAACCACCACGAGGAAAAGCCAGCCGGAGAAATAAAGCCATCACAAGAAAGAGGGCAGCACTAAGAAAACATTGTTGAAAAAATGAGCCAGAGACCTGATATAACCAACCATACCAGAAGCTTGACCCACCTTTGGACTTTTCCATGAACCAATAAGTCTTTATGGTTTGAGTAGCTTTAGTTGGGGTTGTTGTAACTTGCAACGAAAACAAATTTCCTAACAGATGAGTAGGGTTCAACAGGTGGGGTACAATGCCTTACATTTTTATAGGGAGTTTGTTTACAGAATACTGGAGGGTATTCCAAATAAGGGGCATAGTAAGTATAAAGGCAGGAATGTAAGAGCTAGCACAAGGGATGAGCTGAGCTGGGAAAGATGAGATACAAAAGATAGGCTAGAACTAGTATCTAGAGGAACTGGTTTCTACATTCAACTTGGTACATAGTGGGAATCACTGAAAAGTTTTGAGCTGAAGTTGCTTTAGTATGATAATGTGTCAAGGTCAGAACTAACTTTAGAAGTAATCTGGTTCAACTTTGAGTTCTTTTGTCTTCATTTCACAGATGAAAAAATGTAACACTGCCAACGTCTCACAAATGGTGGTAGGTAAAGGAACCAGGATTTAAACCCAGAGCCAGCTGAACCCCAAGGCATACATTCAACCTCTTCCTCTCCCCGCCACTAATTCTGCTCTGTGAGCTCACCCTGAATGGGTGGATCTCTCTTCAAACATTTGACCATGAGGTTTGTAGAGCTACCGGAGCCAGGATGAGAAAGATGGATGTGAAAGAGGGGAGAGTAGAAGGACCCACCGGGTATCTTCACTGGAGACAAGGAATGAAGGCAGATGAGGAAGACAGGTGAATTAGGAGGAAGGGATAGGTGAGGGAGAGGTGGTAAGGGCGAATTAGCAGGACCTGGAGAAGGAGCAAATGGAAGGATATAAGGAGTCATTGAGGAAGACCCAGTCTTGTCATTAGAACAGGCTTTGAAAAATCAGATAATAATATAATAATAATATATTATTATATTATATATAATACATTATATTTTATTTATATAAACTTATATAAATAAAATATATAATGATATATTTATATAATTTTATATGTTATATATTATATATTTTATATATAAAATACTATATAATAATAATTTGTTGTTGTTGTTGTTGTTAGCATAATAATAATAATGTTAAAAATCAGTGCCAGGCAGGTCCCATAAATGAGCAAAGTGGGTTATGTGTAAGATAATAAAGAGTAATAGAGTCTGTAGTTAGCTGGGAGTTCATGCTCCTTCTAGAAGAGGCAGCTACTAATGTGGGATAGAGATGCCCAGTATTATTGCCAGTTACCAGGTCTTAAAAGAAACAAAAACAACCTCTAAGTCCAGATTTTTAAATTAAATTGGTTTTTAAGTGCTGGCAACTAATTCAAATTAAAAGAGCACTGTCCTTGCCAAAAAACTCATACCTTAGGGCTGAGTTTGGCTTGTGAGCTGCCAGTTCGTGCCTGCTAATTAATTTTAGTCCAAACCTCCCTGCACTACTTACCAGCTGTGTGCTCTTGAGCAAATTACTTCACCTCCGAAGTCCTAGGTTCTTTTTTTTTTTTCTTCAGAGAGATTTTATTTATTTATTTGAGACAGAGAGCATGCATGCACAAGCAGGGGCTTGGGGAGGGTGGGAAGAGGAAAAGGGAGAAGCAGACTCTCTGCTGAGCAGGAAGCCCAACATGGGGCTCAATCTTAGGACCCCAGGATCATGACCTGAGCCAAAGACAGACGTTTAACCAACTGAATCACCCCAGTGCCCTTGAAGTCCCAGGTTCTTATCTGTAAAATGGGGATAATTAATTCCCCACATTAGAGGGTTGCTGTAAGGATTTCTAGAAATAAATGTATGTAAATCACTTAGCACAGTGCCTGACCTAGAGCTAGCAAACACTCAAAATAGTTTTATCATCAGTGTGAAGGTTATTCTATTTCCTGTAACCCATGAAATCATGAACTAGAAAAAATAGAAAGGTCTTCAAAGACATCTCATCCAGGAGGTTTCAAGCCAGTTAAGCTATAGAACCCTCTTTTAAGCCAGACCTTTCACAGAGAGACAGTGAAAACAAAACAAAACAAAAACAAAACAAACAAAAAAAAAACCAGTTGGGGGATGAGGTGGCTTTGAATAGGGGAAGGGAACCTAAACTATGGCCTACTAGGCCTTCCCACCGCTCCCAGCTACAAACCACCCTCCTTAAGCTGTAGTTCCTCCACAAAATTCCAGGGTGTTGCAGAACACAGTTTGAGAATCAGCATTATATTCCAGATCCCATTTTACAAATATGGAAACTGAGGCTCAGAAGGGCATAGAAATTTGCCTAAGTTTCAGTGACAGGAAGGGATTCCTGCCTTCTGTGCTAATGCACTTTCGACTGGGAATGGCGCTCCTTCCTTCCTGTCCATTAGGTTGAGAATAAAATCTCTCTCAGTGTTTCCCTGTTTGGGTAAGGAGTAGCCCCCACGAGCATTGACCCAAGGCCCCAGGATATAGCCAGGTTCATGGTGGACAACTAGTTGGATGGGGAATGAACTCAGGCTTACAAAAGTAGAAAAGGAATTTATCTGGAGGGTACTGGGAGCTCAGAGAGCTGAGGTGCCGGGACCAGAGACACAGATGTTACTAGAACTCCTCTCCAGTCCTTATCTTTCCTTCTCTCTGCATGTAAGCTTTTCTGCTCAAGGCTGGACACAGCCGCCACAACTCTGAGCTTGCACAACTCTCAGCGGCTCCACCAGACAACCTGAAGACTTCTGCTTCCAGTCTTAATGACAGAATCTTAAGCAAGGACTTTGATTGGCCCAGCATGACTAGGGGCTCATCCTGAGACCAATTATCCACTGTTGGTGGGGTCAAGTACCGTGACTGGCCCAGCTTGAGCCAGGTGCTCACTCTGTAATCAATCATTGTCAATACAGATGTGGGAACGGAGAAAAAGATGGCAGCCCCCATTAGAACCACACGGTCAGAGAAGGAAAGGAGCCTTTCTCTCCTCAGTGAAGCTTACTTCATCTCTCCTGCCATGCACACCTGCCACTAGCTAAGTTTAAATGAAAGGTTCTACTCTCCAAGCTTTGTCACCCTTTATTTATGACTATTAGAGAACACACATCCAGCTTACCTAGAGAATGGAGGCATATTTGTCAATTTTTGTATCCTTCCAGCACAGTCAAATAAGAAGCCCCCTAAGTGTATCAGACTGTATTGTATTTAATTAATCCTTGGAAATATTTAGTCCAACTCACCCATTTTACAAATAGAGAAATGAGACCTAGAGAGGGTAACTCACATGTCTTGAACACTGAAGGCTGTCCATCAGAAGAGTTACAGAACCAGGGCTAGAGACTTCTCATCTTGACTCTAGACCAGGGCAGATTAAACTCTGTGTTTAATCCTTGCCAGTAGGGACATCTGAAAAAAATAGAACACCTATCTCATTTTGGATGTGCCCATTGGCAAATTTTAGCCAGGAGCCCAAACCTCCCTAGTGTTCAGCAATTGATGACATCAGAGCCAGATATCAAATGAACAGGCCTTGGTTCCAACCCCAACATTGCCTCTTACTAGACAAGTTTCTCAGGCTCTCGAAGCCCCCAATTTTCTCTGTAAAATGTGCATAAATTACATTTACCTTGAAAGTTGGGAAGACTATGGGGCGCCTGGGTGGCTCAGTGGGTTAAGCCGCTGCCTTCGGCTCAGGTCATGATCTCAGGGTCCTGGGATCGAGTCCCACATCGGGCTCTCTGCTCAGCAGAGAGCCTGCTTCCCTCTCTCTCTCTCTCTGCCTGCCTCTCTGTCTACTTGTGATCTCTGTCTGTCAAATAAATAAATAAAATCTTTAAAAAAAAAAAAGTTGGGAAGACTAGCAATAATGTGTATAGTGTCCCTGACACATAGAAGCTCCTCAAGAAATAGTAAGCTCTTCTAATGATTGTTGTTGATGATAAAGAAGATGAAAAAACAAGAGCTTTGACTTCTCAAAGGAAAGAGAATTGTTCCTGAAGCTCTTCTCTTGGAGAACATAAATCCATATCTTTCCTGAGCAAAGGAAAGGAAGAGAAGAAGGGAAAGTGGGCAAGCTGTGACAGTCTCTACCCTCCCCTGAACATTACTGTGCCTTCTCTACCCCAAACTCTGCTCCATCCCACTGCAGTGCTGAGACCACCAACTTTGAGCCATCCTAGCTAGGAGGAAGGAAGTGCACGTGGCAGAATCAGAAGGCCACCCATGACAGCAGATAGCAAGACTGGAGCTTATGGTCCCCACCCCTGATATTGGTGGCTCAAGGTTATGGGGGAAGCTCTCATATAGGTTAATGGAAGGTTGTTTGTCTCTCATTCCTCACTGGCTCAGCCCTAGAGCCTATCTCTCCTCTCTGCCTTACTAGTAGGTCTCCAAATTTATCAAACAGTAGACAGGAGGCATCTTTAAAATATGATCTTCATTAACTAGGGAACAAATCATTCCATACATTCCCTTCCAGAGCCTCCTTCACCGGGGACTTTCAGCCTCCTAACAAGAGGGGACACTTCCTCCCACTTCCCATGACCTTCTCCCCCCACCCCCCACCACTGTATCCATGAGCCACAACACCAAGATCAGATACAGCAACGTTAATCGAAATTGACATTAAGGGTTCACTTGCTAAAGCAGAAGCATATTAGAAGAAATATAAACAAGGAAGGTTTTGTGTCTGTGGAGTTTGTTCTAATGAGAAAAGCCATGACTAGAGAATCTTATTCAAAAGATTGAGTGCCCAGGAAATAACAGATAGATGAGGCCTGCTACCCCCTCTCCACCTCCAATATTCAGAAGAGTGGCTAACACTTCCTGAGACTTTCCCAGCAACCTTGCTTCTGTCCTTGCCTCCCAGGTAGATTTCTGTAAGAGCTGTCCACCACATTCTCCTTAATGTTCTCCATCTACTTCTCCAAATCCACTCTTCCACATTCATTTACAAGTTCGTGATCAGATGTTCTTATTTTTTAAGATTTTATTTATTTATTTGACAGAGAGAGAACAGCGAGAAAGGAACACAAGCAGGGGAAGTAGGAGAGGGAGAAGCAGGTTTCCCACCAAGTAGGGAGCCTGATACAGGGCTCAATCCCAGGACCCTGGGATCAAGACCTGCGCCAAAGGCAGACGCTTAATGACTGAGCCACCCAGGCACCCCATGATCAGATGTTCTTATTTGCTGTTATACCTCAGGAATTCTTGCCCAGGTGGCCCAAGAATTTAGCTTGGATCCAACCAGGGGACCCAGAGACTTAAAGATTCACAACTGGAATAGACATGAAGATACGCAAGTACTCAGATATCTACAAAAAGAACATAAAATATTCTTTAAATTGTGCTGTAAGTGTTATGTTGTCTTTTTATGGGTATTAATGGGTGGTTGTAGGTTATAGCTACTGGTTTTTTTTTTTTTACAATTTTATTTATTTATTTTGAGAGAGAGTGTGCACAAGCAGGGAGGACAGCAGGGTGAAGGAGAGGGTGAAGGAAAGGGAGAATCAGACCCCCCCACTGAGCAAGGAACCCAATGTGTGGCTCGATCCCAGCACCCTGGGATGACGATCTGAGCCAATGACTGAGCCACCTAGGCACCCCATAGATACTGTTTTTGCCTGCACAGTATCATTTCCCCTTTGCTTGATATCAGCACCTGACTTTCCTGTGAACCTCCACTCTCATTCTTTTTTTTTTTTTTAAGATTTTATTTATTTATTTGACAGAGAGAGATCACAAGTAGACGGAGAGGCAGGCAGAGAGAGAGAAAGAGGGAAGCAGGCTCCCTGCTGAGCAGATAGCCCGATGCGGGACTCGATCCCAGGACCCTGAGATCATGACCTGAGCCGAAGGCAGCGGCTTAACCCACTGAGCCACCCAGGCGCCCCTCCACTCTCATTCTTGATCCAGGCCATAAACTGTGGATATTAAAGTCTGACCACCTGGGTTTGAATCCTGGCTCTGCCCTTTACTAGCTATGTGAAACCTGGGCAAGTTCCTTAATGTCTCTGTGCCTCACACAAAAAATACAGAGAATAACATCTACTTCACAGAGTTCTTGGGAGGATTCTATGAGTTAAAGTATTTAGAAGAGTACTTAATGCACAGTAAACACTCATTAAATGTCATCTCTTATTAATATTGCTATTATTACTTCAGAATGGACTAGCCCCATTCCCCTGGCTCTGGTGATGGCAACTGACCCGGGCCTGAACAATCAGGACATTCTGTCCACTATGGAATCCTTCTCCACGTGTGGGCAGCCATATCAATTATTTGAATTGGTACCATGGGTTGAAACCTAATCTGGTTTCTGAAAGCCTAGTCTTGCTAGGCCAAAGCTGCAAAGCAAAGGTAACATCAGATTCTAGGCCAATTTTAGTCCTAAAAGGGAAGTATATAACACTACAAGCCTTTCTCAAGAAATAAGAAAGTTTTCAAATACACAACTTAACCCTACACCTAAAGGACCTGGAGAAAGAACAGCAAATAAGGCTAAACCCAACAGGTTAGGCTTATCCCAACAGGAGAAGAGAAATAATAAAGACCAGAGCAGAAATCAATGAAATAGAAACCAAAAGAACAATAGAACATGATCAATGAAACTAGGAGATGGTTTCTTGAAAGAATTGATAAGATAGATTAACCCCTGGCCAGACTTACCAAAAAGAAAAGAGAAAGGACCCAAATAAATAAAATCATGAATGAAAGGGAGAGATAGGGGCGCCTGGGTGGCTCAGTGGGTTAAGCCGCTGCCTTCAGCTCAGGTCATGATCTCAGGGTCCTGGGATCGAGTCCCGCGTCGGGCTCTCTGCTCAGCAGGGAGCCTGCTTCTCTCTCTCTCTCTCTCTCTGCCTGCCTCTCTGTCTACTTGTGATCTCTCTGTCAAATAAACAAATAAAATCTTTAAAAAAAAAAAAAAAGAAAGGGAGAGATAATAGCCAACACCAAAGAAACAAACAGTTATAAGAACATATTATGAGCAACTATATGCTAAGAAATTAGACAATCTGGAAGAAATGGATACATTCCTAGAGACATATAAACGACCAAAACTGAACCAGGAAGAAATAGAAAACCTGAACAGACCCGTAATCAGCAAGGAAGTTGAAGCAGTAATCAAAAATCTCCCAACAAACAAGAGCCTATGGCCAGATGGCTTCCGAGGGGAATTCTATCAAACATTTAAAGAAGAATTAATATCTATTCTTCTGAAGCTATTTAAAAAAACAGAAATAGAATGAAAATTTCCAAACTCTTTTTATGAGGCCAGCATTACCTTGAACCCCAAACCAGACAAAAACCTCACCAAAAAAGAGAATTACAGACCAATTTCCCTGATGAACATGAATGCAAAAAGTCTCACCGAAATACTAGCCAATAGGTTCCAACAGTACATTAAAAGGATTATTCACCACACCTAAGTGGGATTTATTCCTGGGCTGCAAGGTTGGTTCAACATCCACAAATCAATCAGTGTGATACTCTACATAAAAAAAAGAAAGGACAAGAACCATATGATCCTCTTGATAGATGCAGAAAAAGCACTTGACAAAATACAGCATCCTCTCTTGATTAAAACTCTTAACAGTGTAGGGATAGAGGGTACATACCTCAATATCATAAAAGCCATCTATGAAAAACCCACAGCAAATATCATTCTCAGTGGGGAAAAACTGAGAATTTTTCCCCTAAGGTCAGGAACATGGCAGGGATATCCACTATTACCACTGCTGTTCAACATAGTACTAGAAGTTCTAGCCTCAGCAATCAGACAACAAAAATATATAAAAGGCATCCAAATCAGCAAAGAAGAAGTCAGTCTCTCACTCTTTGAAGATGATATGATACTCTATGCAGAAAACCCAAAAGACTCCACTCCAAAATTGCTAGAACTCATACAGGAATTCAGTAAAGTGGCAAGATATAAAATCAATGCACATAAATCAGTTGCATTTCTATACACCAACAATGAGACAGAGGAAAGAGAAAATAAGGAGTTGATCTTGTTTACAATTGCACCCCAAACCATAAAATACCTAGGAATAAACCTAACCAAAGAAGCAAAGAATCTGTACCCAGAAAACTATAGAATACTCATGAAAGAAGTTGAAGAAGAGACAAAGAAATAGAAACACATTCCATGCGCATGGATAGGAAGAACAAACATTGTGAAAATGTCTATGCTACCTAAAGCAATCTACACATTTAATGCAATCCCTATCAAAACGCCATCAACTTTTTTCAAAGAAGTAGGAACAAATGATCCTAAAATTTGTATGGAACCAGAAAAGACCCTGAACCGCCAAAGGAATGTTGAAAAAGAAAAGCAAAGCTGGTGGCATCACAATTCTGGACTTCAAGCTCTATTACAAAGCTGTAACCATCTGCGCAGTATGGTACTGGCACAAAAATAGACACATAGATCAATGGAAAAGAATAGAGAACCCAGAGATGGACCCTCAATTCAATGGTCAACTAATCTTCAATGAAGCAGGAAAGAATATCCAATGGAAAAAAGACAGTCTCTTCAACAAATGATGTTGGGAAAATTGGACAGCCACATGCAGAAAAATGAAACTGGACCATTTTCTTACACCATACACAAAAATGGTCTCAAAATGGATGAAAGAACTAAATGTAAGACAGGAATCCTAGATTCCTGTAAGACAATGTAAAACAAAATCCTAGAGAAGAATATGGGCAGCAACCTCTGTGACCTCAGCTGCAGCAACTTCTGTCTAGACACATCTCCAAAGGCCAGGGAAGCAAGGGCAAAAATGAACTATTGGGCCTCCATCAAGATAAAAATCTTTTGCACAGCAAAGGAAACAGTCAACAAAACCAAAAGCCAACAGAATGGGAGAAGATATTTGCAAATGTCTCATTAGATAAAGAGCTAGTATCCAAAATCTCTAAAAAATTTATCAAACTCAACACCCAAAGAAAAAATAATCCAATCAAGAAATGGGTGGAAGACATGAACAGACATTTCTCCAAAGAAGACATCCAAATGGCCAACAGGCACATGAAAAAGTGCTCAACATCACTCAGTAACAGGGAAATACAAATTAAAACCACAATGAGATACTACCTCACACCAGTCAGAATGGCTAAAATCAACAAGTCAGGAAACAACATGTTGGTGAGGATGAGGAGAAAGTGGAACCCTCCTACACTGTTGGTGGGGATGCAAGCTGGCGCAGCCACTCTGGAAAACAGTATGGAAGTTCCTCAAAAAGTTGAAAATAGGGCTACCTGGGCAACGCTGTCGCGACCCCTCTCACTCACAAGAGCTTTTTCTATAGCCTTGCTTAATAAACTTCTATCACTTTATTCACTCTCCTTTGTCCACAAGATTCATTCTTCAACACTGTGAGACAAGAACCTTGCTCTCCCACATCATCGGCAACTTTGTACTATCACTTTACTATTGCTCAATAAACCTTGCTTTGCTGCCCACCAAAAAAACAAAAGAGAGAGGGAGAGAGAAAGAAAGAGAGGTACCCCACGACCCACCAATTGTACTACTGGGTATGTACCCCAAAGATACAAATGTAGTGATCCAAAGGGGCACCTGCACCCCAATGTTTATAGCAGCAATGTCCACAGTAGCCAAATTATGGATAGAGCCTAGATGTCCATGAACAGATAAATGGATAAAGAAGATGTGGTATACACACACACACACACACACACACACACGCACACACTCACTGGTATATTATTCAGCCATCAAAAAAAAAAAAAAATGAAATCTTCCCATTTGCAACAACATGGCTGGAACTAGAGGGTATTATGCTAAGCAAAATAAATCAATCAGAGAAAGACAATCAACATATGATGTCACTAATACGTGGAAGTTAAGAAACAAGGCAGAGGATCGTAGGGGAAGAGAGGAAAAAATGAAACAAGATGAAACCAGAGAGGGAGACAAACCATAAGAGACTTAATCTTAGTAAACAAACTGAGGGTTGCTGGAGCAGAGGGGGTAAGGAGGTAGGGTAAATGGTTTATAGACATTGGGGAGTCTATGTGTTGTAATGAGCACTGGGTATTATATAATACTGATAAATCACAGACTTGTACCCCTGGAACAAATAATACATTATATGTTAATTAATTGAATTTAAATTTTAAAAATCCCAAAAACAAAAAACCAGTCATGCTCTAAGACAATGTAAAAAAGTTGGCAATCAGGGTGCCTGGGTGGCTCAGAGGGTTAAGCCTCTGCCTTCAGCTCTGGTCATGATTTCAGGGTCCTGGGATCGAGCCCCGCATTGGGCTCTCTGCTCAGCAGGGATCCTGCTTCCCCCTCTCTCTCTGCCTACTTGTGATCTCTCTCTCTGTGTCAAATAAATAAATAAAATATATTTTTTTAAAAGTTGGCAATCTTATATAAAGATTTTGGTTTTGAAGATTTTTTTTAAAGTAAAGATTTATTAAGAATAGAAACAAAAGGACTCTAGGCCAATTTATCATGAGAAAAAATTCAGAGTGGGGGCCATGTGAAGTTCATAGACCATCAAATCTCATGCTCTAGGTAAAAGCGCACTCTCCCTATTTAGCCATGGGTCAGACAGTATGAAATAATTATCCTAGGCCATTAATATGGTGGCCCCAATGAACCACACTTCCCAATAGTGACGCTTTTTTTTTTTTTACTTTTTTTTTAAATTAACATATAATGTATTATTAGCCCCAGGGGTACAGGTCTGTGACTCATCAGGCCCAACAGTCACTCTTATATAGTCTTTTCCCACATTGACAGTGGGCTTGGCCATGTAACAGACTTTAGCCAATGGGACATTAGTAAGCATGATGCAAGCAGAGATAAATAATAAATAAATAATGAATAATAAATAAATGCTTTCACACTGGCTTATCCACTTGGAATGCCCGTTTATTTGCACTTTGAACAACCATGTAAGAATGACTAGAGAGACCGAATGAGGAGAGTCAGAATCCTAGCCATTAATCAACCTGCCCGCTGGATACAACCACGGAGTGACCATCAGCAGGATCAGTGGAAAAACCACCTACCTGAGCCCAGCCAGGACTGCACAATTATGAACAACTAAAATGTTTTAAACTATTGTTTTAAACTATTAAGTTGGGAATTTTTTTACATAGCAATAGACAAATCATCAATACTGTTCAATAACATTTCCTAGCTCCACAAAATTCTCAAAGCCTTCCCACACCTAAGAGAGTGGGACTGTTAATAACCTCATTTTACAGATGTGAAAACTGAGGCCCCAAAAAAGGCCCGAATAATATCCCCAGCCAAGCAGAAAGTGAGCTGCCCCACTCATACACTTCTGAGTCAGCTCCTTCCACTGCATTTCCCACTGCAATAACTTCTATCCAGATGAATAAATTTATAAACAGCAGAAGAAGAAGGTGTCATAAAGAAGGAGCACTAGACTGGGAGTCTAGTGGCCCAGACTGATGTTGGCTATTGCTTGGCTGTGTGAGCTTAGACAACGCAAACCACTTCCCTCTCCAAGGTCCTGTCTTTCCAACGTGTTTCAGTGAAGGGGAACACTCAGAAGCTCACAGGAACCAGGCAAATAACAGACAAGGGAAGCAGGCCAGGTGGAGGCTGTGGTGGCAGGTGAGCTCACACCCATCTAAGGGGGTGTTAACCAGCTCCAGTAGTCTTACCATGTGCAATCTGGGCTCAGTGTGGCCAGATTGCCAATTTTTTTTTTCCCTTGGAGAGAGAGGAAATACAGGTTATAATGTGAAGCTTCCCAATGTTAAAATATTACAAATTCATTTGAATTTTAAAAATACTATGTGGGACCAAAGAAAATTATATGCATCTAGTCTTTGGGCTGCTGTTTTAAACATTGTTAACCATGTTATTTCAAAATGCCCTGTCAGAGGCACCTGGGTAGCTCAGTCGGTTAAGGGTCTGCCTTCAGCTCAGGCCATTATCCCAGGGGTCTTGGGATCAAATCCCACGTCAGGCTCCCTGCTCAGCAGAGAGTCTGCTTCTCCCTCTCCCTCTGCTCCTCTCCCCCACTCGTACTCTCTTTCTCTCTCTCTAGCTCTCTCTCAAATAAATAAATAACATCTTTAAAAAAAGAAAATGCCCTTCCAGAGTTTACACTATCATCAAATAAAAATGCCTACCTGTCCTACCTCTGCCCTGCACACACATAACATTTCCATCTATCCTGCTTGTGTCATAGAGCCTGAAGAGCAAGAAAGGCTTGGGTGTAGCCACCACTTCTACCACAGAGAAAGAGGCGCAAAGGCCTAGCCTCCAACGCCTAAAGTGGGTAGAACCTTCGAGAGGGCTGGGCTAGGAGCAGAAGAGAAATGACATCTCCCCAGTACTTACTGTGTGCAGGCAGGTGTACAGTAGAATCTTGGCAGCATTGCATAGCGGTGACAAGACCAGACCTTCTAGCCTAGCAGACCTGGGTCTGAATCCTGACCCTGCCACTTGTGAATTATGTGTCTTTTGGCTTGTCCTATGCCTCTCCTGGCCTCAGTCTACTCATTTTTTAAAAAACAGAAATCTTGATGTTTCCAGTCTCTCAAGGCTTTGGTGAGAATTAAAAAATGTAAATGTAGTAGATGCTGTGAGCTGGCTATCCCCAACTCATTTATAGCCTCCCTTGCCACGAAAGCTGTCTTGATGTCCTAGGTTCCCTAGCAGGTAGGGTTGCTCTTACAACCTAGGTGAGAGAGTTCTGGCTAGTGATATATAAGTGAAAGTTGGTGTTACTTACCAGAGAGTTCTGGCTAGTGATATGTAAGTGAAAGTTGGTGTTACTTACCTGATAACTAATTTTTTTTAATTCAAGTATAATTAACATATAGTGTTATATCATTTTCAGGTGTACAATATGATTCAACAGTTCTATACATTACTCTCAGTGCTGATCACAATAAGTGTACTTCCAGAAAAGGTGTGTGTGTGTGTGTGTGTGTGTGTTAAAGACAGACAACTGGCAACTGTTCAGCCTCTCGCACCTACCCTGTGTTCTGCGTAGAACACAGATGTGATGCACAGAGGCACAGCAGCCATCCTGAAATCTTAAGAACAAAGATTAACTTATAAGAATGATAAAAGCAGAAAAAACAGAAAGAGCCTAGGTTCCTCCAGACTTCATACGTGAGATCAGTGAAGCCCTATAGATTCATGCCACTGTTACTTTTTTTTTTTTAAGATTTTATTTATTTATCAGAGAGAGAGAGGGAGAGAGAGCGAGCACAGGCATACAGAATGGCAGGCAGAGGCAGAGGGAGAAGCAGGCTCCCCGCCGAGCAAGGAGCCCAATGTGGGACTGGATCCCAGGATGCTGGGATCATGACCTGAGCCGAAGGCAGCTGCTCAACCAACTGAGCCACCCAGGCGTCCCGCCACTGTTACTTTTGATTTTTGCTTCTTGCCACCAAGCATGTTTCTGACTCAGACAGCATAATATCTGGTTCACTGTAGTCCTCAATAAATACTACCTTTGTTATTTTGCCTATGTTACTTTTCATAATCATAACCACCTATACTGTATTGTTTTTTAAGATTTTACTTACTTGAGGCACCTGGGTGGTTCAGTGGGTTAAGCCTCTGCCTTCGGCTCAGGTCATGATCTTGGGGTCCAAGGATCAAGCCCCACATTGGGCTCTCTGCTCAGCGGGGAGCCTGCTTCCCCCTCTCTCTCTGCCTGCCTCTCTGCCTACTTGTCATCTCAGTGTGTCAAATAAATAAATAAAATCTTTTTAAAAATTTTTATTTAGGGGCACCTGGGTGGCTCAGTCGTTGGGCGTCTGCCTTCGGCTCGGGTCATGGTCCCGGGGTCCTGGGTTCGTGTCCCACATTGGGCTGCCTGCCTGCTTCTCCTTCTCCCATTCCCTCTGCTTGTGTTCCCTCTCTCGCTGTGTTTCTGTCAAATAAATAAAATCTTAAAAAAAAAATTTATTTATTTATTTATTTATTTATTTATTTATTTACTTGAGAGAGAGAAAGCTAGTGGGAGGGACAGAGAATTGAAAACAGACTCTACCCTGAGTGCAGAGCCAGATGAGGGCTCAATCTCATGACCCTGAGATCAGGACCTGAGCCGAAACCAACAGTCGGGATGTTCAACCGACTGAGCCCATCCAGTCACCCCTATGCTGTGAGTATTATTATCCTCGGTTTAGAAGGGAGAAAGCCAGACCTCTTCCCAAAGTGGGTTATAAAGTTTCAATGAAATGGGTAGCCATAAGAAAAACAAACATTTATCAGCATTTGCTATGTTCCTGGCACAGTTCTAAGTGCTTCACAAGTATCAACTCACCTACTCCTCACAGCATCCCTGGAGGAAAATGCTATTATTATTCCCACCTAACAGATGAGGAAACTGAGAGCAAGAGGTTAAGAGATTTGCCCAATATAGACATAGAGGCTCGACATAGAGGACATAGAGGCTGGAGGAGGGTTGTTCATCCCCGATCATAATGAGCCTTGAAGACAGAAATGTAGTGGCAGCAAGTGACAACCCAGACACTATTTATATTAATAGAGGGCATTAAATTGAAGAAGGGACACCTGTAGCTCTTCAGTTACCAGCCAATGCTCTGACAGCCTCACCATTCTCTATAAGTCCAACCATGCTTACGTGCGGTGCAGAGAGCTGCCCCTCACACTGGCTCTCTACTAAAGAGCTTAATTGTCAGAGAGAAAATACCAGGAGTCCTGCCCAGCTCTGGGCAAAGCTGCAACAAACTAATTGAAATTAAATGGCTCGGATCTCAGAAGGCAAGGGGACACTGGGAAACATAGAGTATCTTTTCACTCAACAAATATTTAATTAGCATTTTTATGTGCCAGCCACAGTGCCATGAACTATAAATATGGCAAAGGCCATAGCAGGTAAAAGCCCTGCCTTCATGGAGATTATATCTTTAGGAGGATTGAAATCTACCCTCTATAACTCATAGGCACCAAAAAAAAAAAAAAAAAAGTATAGGTTACTTTTTATAGGTGACCTTTTTTTTCTTGTGTTTCCTCTATATATTATTAACAGAGAAAAATAGAAATTTGTTATCTCTGCCAGTTGAAAACAGTCTTGTGTAGGTATTTGGTATCTTTTGAGTTAAAGGTTCATTTTTCTTTGATCTCTACCACTTCCTCAACTCAAGGTGGTCGGTGGGTGTCAGCCAGTGCACACATAGATCCTTGTGCTAGTTATCCTCTGGGGCAGTCACCTAAGAGGTCGGGAGACAGTATGTGGACCCAGATGTGGACCACCCTCTCCTCCCCACTGATTCAGTGGAAGGGTGGGAAACCCCAGGATACCATGGCTTAGGGGAAGGATGATCCATCTGTAGCCAAAAGCCAGAGCCCTCCCATGTCTCCTCATCCTGATCACTCACCTCCATGCTCTAAGATGATTACTACAGCTATGACCCAAAAGACTCAGCCACAGGGGCACACTTGGCCCGTGTACCAGACAATTCAGCATTACTGGTGATGATGCCCACAGAAATATCCTTCAACCAATTACAGATGGGAAGTGATGGCTACCCAGCATCCTCACTCATCATATGGGATAACTCAGAAGGTTGTTCTTAACTCCCAGAGTTCCCCAGTGTGATCAGCTCCAGTTGCCAACAGTGGTAAATTACACGATCACACGTAATTCATTAAGAGCCTTTCCTTCGCTTCCTTGCTCCCCACCCTACTAACAGTATTTCTTGAGATCATCCCCCAAATTAATTACTTGGTCTCAAATTCTTGTCCCAAGGTCTACAATGAGCAAACCCTAAGGTACCATCCATTTAACAGCTTTAGGTCATATTAGGTGATTTCTGACAATAAGCCAATAGAAAGAAGCCCCTTTATCTCATGTTATCAAGACAGATTTTTGATCAGCACATCAAAAATATTACTCCAAATGTGGATTAATTATAACATATGATATATATACACCTCAAATATTTTCCTTTAGTCTAAAATAAACCAATGTACAGTCAGATGCCAATCTTCTGACAGAGGACCAATCTTCAGAAAATTCAACATTACTCACAAAGGCTTTTAGGTAAGCAGAGATATACTTGGAGAGAACTTGAAGAGGCAAAGGAATGACAAAAGGGAATTAACTGGGAATTAACTAACTCAAGGCTGTGAGTTCCAACCCTCACGTTAAGGTCGAAATGCCTCCAAGCTTTCAGCAGTCACGATTACAGTGAAGCTGGCCAAAAACCAGCCCTCCCAGGAGTCCAGGGACAGTGGGCAACCATATTTCCCAACACCACTGCCCCAAAGAGAAGGGTAACTGCTGTCAAGTCCAGTTTCACATCCCAGGACAGCTACCCCAGTGGCATCTAACCTCCCCCCCCCCCCGCCCAGTAGCCCACAGAGACCAAACACAGAGGGCCCTCAAAGAGAGTGTGAGAGGGAACTGTGTCCCAGAATGGTGTGTTATTTTATAACAGGGTCACTGGACATCCACATGGGAAGTATTCCAGATCACCCCACCCCTGCCAGTGTATAGATGGACCACTAAGGTACAGATTAAGGAAAGGGCTTGTTACCAACTTTTTAGTTCTCATAAGGAGCACTATAGTTCATGCAAACTAAAGTGATTTCCCGGGGTGGGGGGTGGGGTGGGGAGGTGCCTGGGTGGTTCAGTCATTAAGCATCTGCCTTCGGCTCAGGTCATGATCCCAGGGTCCTGGGATCGAGTCCCAAATCTGGCTCCCTGCTCAGCGGGAAGCCTGCTTCCCCCCTCTTCCACCCCCCTTGCTTGTATTCCCTCTCTCGCTATGTCTGTCTCTTCAAATAAATAAAAATCTTTTAAAAATTTTTTAAAAATAAAATAATAAAATAAAGTGGTTTCACGGTTCCCAATGGTTTCCCCATGCCAATGCTCCCCACCTTTATTCTGGAAATTGAGTCCTGGTGGTTAATCCAGGCCATGAGCATGTGACTCAGAGCAGGCCAGTTAGGGGCCACCTGGGTGGCGCTGTCCATTGGGCCCTGGACTCTTGGCTTCATGGAGGCCGCCGTAATTTCAGGGTCTTGAGATCAAGTCCTGTGTTGAGCCCCACGCTTAGCACAGAATCTGCTTGAGATTCTCTCTCCCTCTCCCGCCCCTCCTGCTTGTGTGTACACACACTCTCTCTCTCTCTCTCTCATTCTTTCTTTCTTTCATTTTTTTTAAAGATTTTTTAAATTTATTTGAGAGAGAGAGGAAGAGAGCACCAGCAGAGGCAGGGCAGAGGGAGAGAGAGAAGCAGTCTCCCTGCTGAGCGTGGAGCCCGATGCAGGGCTTGATCTGAGCCACTCAGGTGCCCCTCTCTCTTTCTAAAATAAATAAATCTTTAAAACATACACACACACACACACACACACACACACACACACCCAAAAAAAAAACAGGCCAGTTAGAGACATCTTCTGGAATTTCTTACACAGGAGCTAAGGGACTTTCTCTACCCTCCAGGAGTTGCTGAAACCAAAAGGCTACGATTCTAGAGTTGCTAGAGGTCACGTTCCCCTCCCTAGGGGCAAAGGCCATCTGCGATAAGCAAGAATGGCTCCAACAAGCACAGAGCAGTCGAGAAGAGTGAGGGAGAAAAGATCCTGACAGCATTTGGATATTGGAATACGCTCACCACTAGATCAGTTCTGTCCTGTGCTATCCATGGTTTGGCTATGTGAGCCAATAAATCCCCTTTTGTGCTCAAGCCAGTTAGAGTTGGGTTTCTACCACTTCCAACGAAGCATCTTTGACTAATACAGACATCCTAGCAATGGAAAAGATGAGGAGCCTTCAAGTGGCCTCCCTGGCAACAGAGGATCACAGTCAGGGGCTGGGACAACAGAAGAGGGGCCCTATAGAGATGACTGCCAAAAGCTAGTCTTTAAGCATATAGGAAATACCTTCTAGGGAATACACATAATTCTTTTCACACACACAGTCACACACGTGCGCACATACACCAGGGATAAAGGGGGGAAAGAGCTTTAAGGAACAGGTACTGTCAGATCAGAACACTCTGAGTCAAGTGCTCATTTCACCCCTGGTAAAGCCCAGCCCCTAGGTACGCTCTAACTATATCAGGCAGCAGAAAAACTAGACACATTAGCTATTGTTCTGACTCTTATTCTCCCTTTCTTTTATGAATCATTTCTAAATTAATGTATTACCTTTTATAACTTTAAACAGCCATAAAAATGAGAACAGATCCATTCTTTATGAAGAATTGCTCAATATGTGTGTTATCTCCTCTCAAATAGAAGGCCTCGAGTGCATGTGAAAGCTCGAACATAAAGCGCTGGGGTTGTTTGTCAATTCCTTCAGGGGCAGGCCCAAGCCTGGTGGTCAGGAAAGGGAGCTTAGAAGCATAAACTTGGCACCAATGTTTTATTTATTTATTTTTATTTATTTATTTTTTTTACGGGATAGAAATGTTGGTTAATTGAGAAAAGTGAATGTAGTGTTTTTAAAGCCCTATTCCGGAAGGTGGGGGAGGAATCCACTGTGTGAATGTTTATTGTCTGAGGCTTAGTTGTATGTTGATGTTTTGGGATTAAAGGGAAAATATGGGGAAGGCTTTGCAAAGGGGGCTTAGGTCCTGCGTGAATGAAATATTACAAGAGGAACCATAGGCTTTTTAAATTTTTTTTAAAGATTTTAAAAATTTATTTGACAGAGAGTGAGATCACAAGTAGGCAGAGAGGCAGGTGGGGGGTGGGATGGGAAGCAGGCTCCCTGCTGAGCAGAGAGCCCAATGTGGGGCTCCATGTGGAGCTCCATCCCAGGACCCTGAGATCATGACCTGAGCCGAAGGCAGAGGCTTAACCCACCTATGGGCTTTTGATAGATGATTAGATTGTTGTCGGGAATATCTCCCCCCCTTCCCCTCCACATCGGTGGGTGCAGTATGTAATTCCTCACCTCCTTATTAGACTTCGTTTGGCCAATGGGCTTAAAATATACTTGTGTCGTTGGGCATGCTCTCTTACAATTCAGAAGGAAGGAAATATGTTCTGGTTAGCCCCCGGGATTTAGGGGAAGGATGAGAGACACATGGGAGTAGAGTCACCCAAGCAGGACCTGTTGAGTGAAAGAGAGCCATTCAGCTGACCAGGAATCTCAAAACTAACAACCAAATGTCATACGCCACTGAGTGCTGGAGGTTGACTATTGTGTGGCATTACCACAAGACATTAGTGTGATTTCCATTGACCATGCAACCTGGTGAATCCAGGTAACATTTGGGTTATTTTACTAATAAAAGAAAATCCTAAAGTGAGTGAATCGTTCACATTGTATTATAACTGATTTTATTATTACTGATCAGGTGTCAAAGTGAACACTATAATATAATTACCCTCCCCTGCCCCCACTACCTGCTGACCTTATGCTATGGTTTCAGAACTTGGAGAAAGACTTGTGTGGTTTCAGCTCGGGGACCTCACAACACTTCCTAACCTATCTGATCTGGGTCATGAGGCTTGTAATTGGGATATCCATAGGTGTGATTTGTTGGAAGAGGCAATCTCCACCATGACCCTGAGCACTCACGAATGTTCCTACTGGATATGCCAAGAATATAGGCCCTGGTTACCCTTTATTCAGGTCATTCTCAGGGTTGTGTTTAAGACAACCAAACTTGAAGGATGAAATAGTGTTTTCCCTCCAATAAAGAGGCCTGTTACTGCTCCGTGGAAAAGCCGTAAATTCTCCAAGCTCAGTGTTGTCCTATAAACACAATTCACTGTGTGTGCAGGCCCCCCTGTATCACCTCCATGGGGAATCAGTAGAAGCCCGACCTTCTGGCTTCACCTTGTCCCTGTCTCTGCCCCAGGAACCGGACTTCTGCCAGCACCAATGAAGCAGCCGAGCTTCTCATCTTGTAAGTAGGGGAAAGTCTCAGTCCCTTCCCAGCTCCTGCCATGGGTCACCTTCTATGAATGTTAACCATCCCATGCACTGCACATGACTGAAATCTGTGAACTCCTCCAGAGCAGGGGTCCCCAGGGGCAACATGAGGCACCAACCTGGGAAAGGGAACTTCATAAATTCTGAAATGTAAAGATTAGAAGGAACCCTTGTGATCAGAAGCTTAGTGCAGTAATTCCTAGAACATGGGCTATATCCCTGGTGGGTCACAAGATGATTTGAGATAATATGTGGAAGAGCATGATTTTAAATTTTGGTGGCAATTATTTCTAATATGTGTTGGAAAAAGAAGGTAGTCCTCTTTAAAGACATATTTAAAGGGACACCTGGGTGGCTCAGTTGGTTAAGCTGCTGCCTTCAGCAGGTCATGATCCCGGGGTCCTGGGATTGAGTCCCGCATCAGGCTCCTTGCTCAGCGGGGAGCCTGCTTCTCTCTCTGCCTCTGCCTGCTGCTCCCCCTGCTTGTGTTCTCCCTCTCTCTCTCTGACAAATAAATAAATAAATAAATAAAATCTTTTTTTTTTTAAAGATTTTATTTATTTATTTGACAAAGAGAGATCACAAGTAGACGGAGAGGAAGGCAGAGAGAGAGAGAGGGAAGCAGGCTTCTCGCTGAGCAGAGAGCCCGATGCGGGACTCGATCCCAGAACCCTGAGATCATGACCTGAGCCGAAGGCAGCGGCCCAACCCACTGAGCCACCCAGGCGCCCCCAATAAATAAAATCTTTAAAAAAAAAGACATATTTAAAGAAAAAGAATAGGCTAACTTAAATATATATACACACACATATATGTATATATACACATATACACATATTTTATGTGTATATACATTATATATGTATATATACATTTAAAAAATTTTTATAATGACTTAAACCCTAAAAACCAAATTTGATGATCTCACACAATGGAAAGTCTGGATGTTCCAGTTTTCTACTGCTATAGAACAAAGCTTCCCACCTACTGACGTGTGTTCACAGATTTTGAGGCTCAGAAATCCAGACAGGTCACAGAGGGTATAAGTTTTCTCTCAGAGAGAAAGAGTGAGCCCAACGTCTAGGGCTTTATCAAGGAAGACTAACTGCTGGAGGTGACTCACCTGGCAGAGGCTGGAATGATCTGAAGACTTTTCTCCTCACATGTTTGGCACCTAGGCTGGCATGACTCAAAGGCTGAACTCAACAGCCCAGTAGGGCCTATTGAACACAGAATCTATACATGGCTCCTCTATGTGGCTTGGGCTTCCTTACAGCATGGCTGACTCAGGGTAGTGACTCAGGTAGTGGCTCAAGGTGTCAAAAGCAAGTGTTCTAGGGAACAAGGTCCTTTGTGATCTAGACTCTGAAATCATATTGAGTCACTTCTGCTGTACATTTTTTTTTAAGATTTTATTTATCTATTTAGAAAGAGAGAGAGAGAGAGAGCAGAGGAAGGGGCAGATGGAGAGATAGAATCCTAAGTAGACCCCAAGCTCAACAGAGCCTGTCACAGGGCTCAATCCCATGACCCTGAGACCAAAACCTGAGCTGAATCAAGAGTCAGATGCCCAACAGACTGAGCCACCCAGGCACCCCTCTGCTGTACACTTAAAATAGTCACAAGCCCACCAGGCTCAAAAGGGAAGGACATAGACATGACCTCTTAATGGAGGATATGTCAAAGAATTTACAGAGTTAGCAAACATTTAAATTCCAAAAGACCTGCAGCTGGTGGCTTTAAATATATCATTTTTATTTTATTTTTTATTTTTGTTCTTTTTTTTTTTTTTTAGTTTATCCATTTAACAGAGAGAGAGAGAGAGAGAACATAAGCAAGGGGAGCAGCAGAAGGAGAAGGAGAAGCTGGCTTCCCACTGAGCAGGGAGCCCAATGTGTGGCTGGATCCCAGGACCCTGGGATCATGACCAGAGCCAAAAGCAGTTGCTCAACTGACTGAGTCACACAGGTGCCCCTATTTTTTATTTTTGTTAAAGATGATTTATTTCAAGAGAGAGAGCACAAGTGGGGGGGCGGCAGTGGCACACAGAGGGAGAAAGAGAATCTCAAGCAAACTCCATGCTTAGTGTGGAGCCTGATGCAGGGCTCCATCTCACAACCCTGAGATTTTTTTTTTTTTAAGATTTTGTTTATTTATTTGTCAGAGAGAGAGAGAGCGAGCACAGGCAGACAGAGCGGCAGGCAGAGGCAGAGAGGGAGAAGCAGGTTCCCTGCCGAGCAAGGAGCCCGATGCGGGACTCAGTCCCAGGACGCTGAGATCATGACCTGAGCCGAAGGCAGCTGCTTAACCAACTGAGCCACCCAGGCGTCCCTCAAAACCCTGAGATTATGACCTGAGCTGAAATGAAGAGTCAGAAGCTTAACTGAATAAGCCGTCCAGGCACCCCTAAATATATTATTTTTTAAAGAAATTAGAGGTGTCTATTCTTTCTTTTTTTTTGGACGTGTCTATACTTAAGATGCTACCTGACATACTCTAAAGTGTTACAGTAATTTTACTTATTATTACTAGATTCTTTCAGATTTTTCCCCACATACACCAATATATGTAAACATGTAAGTATCATGGCACACAGATAAAACAGTATACACACAATTCTATAAGTTTAAAAAACTATAATGTGGATATCTTTTCATGTCTGTGTCTATAAAATGATTTCTTTTGAAAAACTTTCTGTCACAGAAAATTTCAAACATATACAAAAGTAGAAGCAATCTTATAACAAATCCCATGTGCCCATCACCCAACTCCAATGATTATCAACTTATGGACAGTTTAGTTTCATTTCTGCCAACACCCACCTCCTTTCCTCTCATATTATTTTGAAGGAAAACTAAGACATCATATCATTCCGTTAGCAAACACTTTACTATGTATTAGAGTTATCCCTCAAAAAAAAAAAAAGAATTATTTATCCGTTTGAGAGAGAGAGAGAGAGAAGAGCAGGGGGAGGGGCAGAGGAAGAGGGAGAGAATCTCAAGCAGACTCCCTGCTGAGCGTGGAGCCTGATGTGGGGCCAATCTCATGATCCTGAGATCATAACCTGAGCCAAAACCAAGAGTCGGGTGCTTAATCAACTGAGCCACTCAGGCACCCCAGAGCTATTCCTTTCTTCTTCTTCTTCTTCTTCTTCTTCTTCTTCTCCTTCTCCTTCTCCTTCTCCTTCTCCTTCTCCTTCTCCTTCTCCTTCTTCCTTCTCCTTCTCCTTCTCCTTCTCCTTCTCCTTCTCCTTCTCCTTCTCCTTCTCCTTCTCCTTCTCCTTCTCCTTCTCCTTCTCCTTCTCCTTCTCCTCCTTCTCCTCCTTCTCCTTCTTCTTCTTCTCCTTCTCCTTCTCCTTCTCCTTCTCCTTCTCCTTCTCCTTCTCCTTCTTCTTCTTCTTCTTCTTCTTCTTCTTCTTCTTCTTCTTCTTCTTCTTCTTCTTTTTTAAGATTTTATTTATTTACTTGTCAGAGAGAGAGCACAAGCAGGGGGAGCAGCAGGCAGAGGGAGAAGCAGCCTCCCCACTGTGCAAGAAGCCGGCTGTGGGACTTGATCCCAAGACCCTGGGATCATGACCTAAACAGAACGCAGACACTTAACCAACTGAACCACCCAGGTGTCCCAAGCTATTCTTTTTTTTACATGACAAAATCAAGGGCGTCATCGCCCTTCAGCTCAGGTCATGATCTCACAGTCCTGGGATCAAGCCCTGCATCGGGCTCTCTGCTTAGCCGGGTTGAGGGAGCCTGCTTCCCATCCCCCACCCCCCGCCTGCCTCTCTGCCTACTTGTGATGCCTGTCTGTCAAATAAATAAATAAATAATCTTTTTAAAAAATGACAAAATCAATACCTGGTTGTTATAAAGAAGCCCAACACTATACACAAATAACAAGGAAAATAAATATTCCTCATAGCCTCAACTTCTAGAAATAACTGCTCTTAACATACTCTTAGTGGCTATTCCTCTAGATCTCCTTTTCTTTTTCTTTTTTAAGATTTTATTTATCTGTCAGAGAGAGAGAGAGGCAGGGGGAGTGCACCAGCAGAGGGAACAGCAGACAGAGGGAGAAGCAGGCTCCTCCTGAGCAAGGAGCCCAATGTGGGACTTGATCCCAGGACCATGACATCATGACCTAAGCCAAAGGCAGATACTTAACCAACTGAGCCACCCAGGCATCCCTAGATCTCTTTTTCAATGCACATACTAGCATATTTCAATACTTAAAAAAATTAAAACAGACACATTTGGTACATTGTTGTATAACAGAAATGTTTTATTTAGCAATATACCTTGGCTGTATAGTCATTGCACCAAAGGTTCTGGATCTTTCTACTGAACTCTCCCCATTTTGGACCCTGGAAAGGTGGCGCAAGTTCCAGTGTGAAGACTTTGGGCAGAAGCCACCATACAAAAGCAAAAAAAAAAAACAAAAAACAACAACAACAAAAAAAAACAGGTATTGATTTTGTCATTTTTAAAAAGATTAGTTATTTATTTATTTGACAGACAGGGATCACAAGTAGGCAGAGAGGCAGGCAGGCATTTCAACCCTTCCTCTCCTCCCCTCCCCAGTAAGGTAGATTTTTACTTAAATTGGTTCAGTTCAATGTGTACAAATTTTGGCTGGGTTTTGAGAGGCATTATTGAGTTGGCTATTTGAGGAGCAGTGGTTATGGTGAGATAGAGGCAGACAGGGCCTTCACTTGGGAGGCTGCACAGTAAACTGTAAATGAACTTGGACTGAGAATCTAGACATGTGATTTCCTTATCTTGACTCTGAATTTTGTATGCTTTATTAAACTTTTGAGATACCTCTTTCCTAGATGAATTACAAGGGTTGAGAACTGAGGTATCTTTTTATTAGGTCATCCTATTAGGCATAATTTTGGAAAAGAGGAAAGAAACCTATCATTATTTGGAGAAAAGGTATATGTAACTGAAAACACCAAGAGAATCAAAAGAGAAACTATTGCAAACAATGAAAGAATTCTGTAGAATAATAGGGTAAAGAATTAATTAACATTAAGGGCGCCTGGGTGCTTCAGTGAGTTAAGCCTCTGCCTTAGGCTCAGGTCATGATCTCGGGGTCCGGCATCAAGCCCCACATCAGGCTCTTTGCTCAGAGGGGAGCCTGCTTCCCTGTCTCTCTCTGCCTACCTCTCTGCCTACTTGTGATCTCTGTGTGTCAAATCAATAAATGAAATCTTAAAAAAAAGAATTAATAAACATCATCGACTGCTTTCATATATGCAAACATTAACCGGGTAGAAGACTTAATGGAAGAAAATATCTCATTTACAATAGCAACAAAAAGGTGCAAAAAGATTCAAGTTGTAAGGAAATGATTTCTTTACAAAACACCTAGGAATAAAGGTACAATAACTGTATGCAGAAAACTTTAAAATATTACCAAAGAACATCAAAGATTTGAACAAATAGGAAAACATGTACTTGGATAAAAGGACTCAATAACCCAAAGATGTCATTTTCACTATGTTTATACATACATTTATCCTAATGCCAATAGAAATGCCAACAGTTATTTTTGAAAGTAAACAAGCTGATTCTAAATTCCATAAGAAAAATAAACAAACAAGAATGCCTGAGAAAACTCTGAAAAGAAGAATGAGGGAAACCAGCTCCCTCAGACGTTCAAACTTACTGCATAACCGCAACAAAACAATGCAGCGATATCACATGAATAGTCAGGGAATAACTACTTGGACAGAAGAGAATGTCCAGAATACACCCAAAATACAGGAATGAAGTATATGATAACAGTGGCATCTCACACTAGAGGAGAAAAGAGAGACTATTTCAAGAGAGTCGATGGAAGAGTCGATGGAAGACAGCTAGGTAGCCTATCTGGGGGGAAAAAGTTAGATCAATTCCTCACTCTCTTCACCAAGATAATTTCTACAAGAATGAAAGATTTAGGTTAAAAAATAAAGATACTAGGAGAAAACATGAGGAAATTCCTTTATCTTGTTGGCATGGAAAAGGCCTGTCTAATCGTGACTCAAATTCCAAATAAATTTGACACAGAGAGAGACCGAAAGAAAGAAAAGAAAGAAAGAAGGAAGGAAGGAAAGGAAGAAAGAAAGACAGTCTACATGGCAAAAATACCAGAATCAAATTTAAAAGATAAGCAATATATTGGGAAATTTTTTTTCCCCAATCAAAGCTGCTCCCCCTGCTTGTGCTTTCTCTCTGTGTCAAATAAATAAATAAAATCTTTATTTAAAAAAAAAAAAAGAAGAAGAAACCAATATTTAAATGGGTAAGGATAAAAATGGATAATTCACAAAAAAGGAAATGTATGAAGAGATATTCAAATTAATTTAGAATAAGAAAAATGCAAATTAAAACACACTGATCTGCTGTTTTTCACCATCAGATTGGCAAAATCCCCAACACTACACTCTGTGAGGAAGCCCATAGTGGTCTTATTTATCTCTGGTGAAAAGAATGAACAATACAAATTGGTGCAACCCCTATGGTAGGCAATTTGGAATTACCAAAATTAAATATACATATGGGATGCGTGGATGGTTCAGTTGGTTAAGTGTCTGCCTTTGGGTGAGGTCATGATCTCAGGGTCCTGGAATTGAGCCCCGTATCAGACTCCCTGCTGAGCAGGAAGCCTGCTTCTCCCTCTGCTCTCCCCCTGCTTGTGCTCTCTCTCTGTCAAATAAATAATAAAATCTTTAAAACACACACACACACACACACACACACCTCTCAGCAAACTAGGAATAGAGGGAAACTACTTAAACTTTATAAAGAATATCCATCAAGGGGCACCTGTGTGGCTCAGATAGTTAAGCATCTGCCCTCAGCTCAGGTCATGACCTCCAGGTCCTGGGACGAGGCCCCACATCGGGCTCCCAGCTTAGGAGGGAGTCTGCTTCTCCCCCTCCCTCTGCTTCTTTCCCTGCTTGTGCTCTCTCTTTCTCTCTCTCTTAAATGAATAAATAAAATCTTTTTCTTTAAAAAGAGAACATCTATCAAAAAACCTATAGCTAACATCATACCTAACAATGACAGACTGAATATTTCTCTCTATGATAGGAACAAGTCAAGGATATCTGTTCCTGCTACTAGAAGTTATAGTCAGTGCAAGAAAGCAAGAAAAAATAAATAAAAGATAGGAAAAAAACTGCCTCTATTTGCAGATGACATGATTATCTACATAGACTATCCCAAGAAATCTAAAAAATATAAAGCAGAACAAAAAACAATACAACAAAACCTCCTAGAACTAATAAGCAAGTTCAGCAAGGTTATAGAGGGGTACCTGGTTGGCTCAGTCAGCTAAGCATCTGTCTTTGGCTCAGGTTAGGATCTCAAGGTGCTAGGCATTGGGCTCCCTCTCCCTCTGCCCCTTTCCCACTGGTGTGTGCATTCTCTCTCTCTCTCTTAAATAAATGAAGAAATAAACTTTTAAAAAAACAAGGTCATAGGATATAAGATGTATCAATCACATTCCTATAAACTAATAGCAAACATGTAGAAACTGAAATTAAAAACAAAATACCATTTACTCTATAACTCTAAATAAAACTAAAGAATTAGGTTAAAACTTAACAAAACATACTCAGGATCTGTATGCTGAAAATTACAAAATGCTGATGAAAAAAATCAAATATTTAAATAATTGCAGGGACGTTCCATATCCATGGATTGAAAGTCTCAATGAAGTAAAGATGGCAATTCTCTTCACATTGATCTATAGGTTTTATCTAATTCCTAACAAAATCCCAGAAAGGTGTTGTTGTTGTTGTTGTCGTCGTTGTTGTTGTTTAAATAGATATAAACAAGTTTAGATTGGTTAAACTTGGGTGCCTGACTGGCTCAGTCAGAGGAGCATTCAACTCTCAATCTTGGGTTGAGAGTTCAAGCCCCACATTGGATGTAGAGATTACTTAAATAGATACATATATTTTTTTAAAGGATTGGTTAAATCAATCTTGAAAAAAAGTGAAAAGAATTACTCTATCTGATATTAAAGCCTATTATATGAAAATAATAAAGCAATTCAATATTGGAAGAGGAATAGACACATAGATCAATAGAATTGAATAGAGAATCCATAAATATACCCATACATATATGCCCAATACAAAACAAATCAATGGAAGAGGATAGCCTTCTCCACAAATGGGACTGCAGCAATTGGACATCCATAAACAAAAAAACAAAACAAAACAAAACCCAAAAAAACCTTGACCTAAACCTCACACCTTGTATGCAAATGAACTTAAAATAGATTGTGGACTCATATGTAAAACGTAAAACAATGAAACTTTCAGAAAAAAAAAATGAAAAAAATCTTTAGGGTTTTTGTGGGCTCGTGTCCTCCTCAAAATTCATGTTGAAATCCTAATCTTCAGTACCTCACAGTGTGACTGTTTTGGAGATAGGGTCTTTTAAAAAATATTAAGGTTAAATGGGGTCATTAGGATCAGTCCTAATCCAGTATGAATGGTGTCCTTAGAAGAAGAGGAAATTAGGAGGAAATTAGGGGGTGCCTGGGTGGCTCAGTGGGTTAAAGCCTCTGCCTTCGGCTCAGGTCATGGTCCCAGGGTCCTGGGATCGAGCCTCGTGTCGGGCTCTCTGCTCCGCAGACTTCCAGCCTCCAGAATTGTGAGAATATAAATTTCTGTTGTTTAGGCCACCCAGTCTGCGGTACTTAGTTATGGCAGCCCTAACAAAATAATAAAGCAGTCTAGAGCTTGGCAATGAGTCCTTAGACTTGACATTAAAGCATGATCCATAAAAAGGAAAATTGATAAAGCAGACTTCATTAAAATTAAAAACTTTTCCTCTGTGAAAAGACTCTGTTAAGATAAAAGGACAAGCTACAGACTGGGAGAAAACTGTTGCAATTCACATATCTGACAAGGGACTAGTATCTAGAATATAAAATAACTTTCTCAATACTCAACAGTAAAAAATTCAAAAATAATTCAATTAGAAAATGGACAAGAGACATGAACAGACATTTCATCAACGAAGATAGATAGAAGGGAAATAATAAGCACATGAAAATATGTTCAATATCATTAGCCATTAGGGAACTATAAATCAAAGTTATAATGAGATATCACTACATGGCTAAAATGAAAAATGGTGACAATGCCAAATGCTGGTAAAGATGCAGAGAAACTTGAAATAACTCAGCAATTGCACACAGAGGCAGTTAACCTGGAGAAATGAAAATTTATCTTCACACAAAAATCTGTACACAAATGTTCAGAGCAGTTTTATTTGGAATGGCCCCAAACTGGTAACAGCCCAGATGTCTTTCAGTGGGTGAATGGTCAAGCAAGCTATGGAATGTCCATACATGACATACTGGTCAGCAGTGAAAAGGAACAGGCCATTGAAACGTGTAGTACCTGGAAGAATTTCCAGGGAATTATGCTAAGTTAAAAAAAAGTTAATTCAATGGGGCACCATGGTGGCTCAGTCAGTTAAGCATCTGCGTTTGGCTCAGATCATGATCCCAGGGTCCTGGGATTGAGACCCCTCATCCTTGCATCAGATTCCCTGCTTGGTGGGGAGCCTGCTCCTCCCTCTCCTTCTGCCTGCCACTCCCACTGCTTGTGTGCTCTCTCTTTCTCTCTGTTAAATAAATAAATAAAATCTTAAAAAAAAAAAAATCCCAAAAGGCTACACGTATGATTCATTCATGTCACAGTCTTCTAATGACAAAATTATAGACATGCAGAACAGATTAATGGTCGTCAGGGGTTAGAAAAAATGAGGAGGAAGTGATGGGGAGGAAGGTATGTGTGGCAATAAAAGGGCAATATATAGGATCCTTGTGGGGATGGAACTATCCTGTACGTTGAGGTAACAATGTCAATATGCTGGTGGTATTGTGCCATAGCTTTTGCAAGATGTCACTGTTGGGGGAATCTAGATAAATAATTGGTGTACAGGATGTCTTAGTATTATTTCTTACAACTGCATATGAATCTACAAAAGTATTATGTTAAGGGGGTCCTGGGTGGCCCAGTTGGTTGAGCCCACAGTTTCAGCAAGGTTATGATCTTGGGGTTGTGGGACTGAGCTCCATGCTCTCTCCCTCTGCCCCTCCCCACCATGCTCTCTCTCATAAATAAATACATCTTTAAAAAATTTTTTTTAATTTTAATTTTTTTAAAAGATATTTATTTATTTGACAGAGATCACAAGTAGGCAGAGAGGCAGGCAGAGAGAAAGGAGAAAGCAGGCTCCCTGCTGAGCAGAGAGCCTGATGCGGGGCTGGATCCCAGGACCCTGGGGATCATGACCTGAGCCGAAGGCAGAGGCTTAACCCACTGAGCCACCCAGGCACCCCTAATTTTAATTTTTTAAAGATTTTATTTATTTGAGAGAGAGACTGTGAAAGAGAGAGAGCATGAGAGGGGCGAGGGTCAGAGGGAGAAGCAGACTCCCCGCTTGGCGGGGAGCCCCACTCAATCCCGGTACCAGGATCATGACCTGAGCCAAAGGCAGATACTTAATCAACTAACCTTGTAGCTTCTGGAAAGAGAGTGGCTTGGAGGGGCCAAAGGAGGAACTGGAAAGCCCAAAAAGAAGACTTTTCCCAGCTAGAGAACAATTGAGCTCCACATTCTTCAATGCAGCCTAATCTACCTTTTATTTATTTATTTTAAAAGATTTTATTTATTTATGACAGAGGGAAAGAGAGCACTAGCAGGGGGAGCCTCGGGCAGAGGGAGAGGGAGAAGCATGCTCCCCGTGCAGCTGGGGGAACCTGACCAGGCGCTCGATCCCAGGACCTTAGGATCATGACCTGAACTGAAGGCAGTAGCTTAACCAACTGAGCCAGCCAGGCACCCCTAATCTACCTTTGAAAACAAATTAACTGCTCTCCTCTGCTGAGGAAACGTTTCCACCCCTAGGATAAAGGCAAGCAACTCAGCATGGCATTCGAGACATTTTCACAATGTGGTCTTAACGCCACTATTTCCAGGCTCATCCTCTCTCCCTACCACTTATAATCACGATGTTTTTTTTATCAGAACACTTGAAGTATTGTCACACCTCTGTGCCTTCACCCATATTGTTCCTTCTGCCTGGAATGCCCTTCCTGCACACTTCACCCTTACAATCTCCAACTCCTTAAGACCAAACACCAGGTTCTCCTTTTTTCTGGATGCTTTTCTGACCAATCCATCTCCCCATGCACAATTAATTGCTCTCTGTTGAGAGTTCCCAAGGCACTTTCTCTAACTGCCATTTTATCACTCGTGACACTGGCATATACTCAGGAGTGACTTTAATTAATTGTTACTAAATAATTAATTGAGGGGCCATTTGATATCCTTTTCCCCCAGTAGACTGCCAACTTCAGGAAGGTAAGGATCATGTCCATCATAGAATTTCATTGACCGGGGCAGTGACTAGGATCCTGGAGCTGACTGCTAAGGGATTCTCCAAAAAGTTTTGGATCTTGAGCCCCCATTCACCTTCAAGGAGCATGCCCTGAGCATGAACTAACCGGCACTGAAGAGACTGAACTATGACTCTCCTTGTTCAGTTTATGCAACCCTACTATTGGGAGTCCTACCTTGCAGTCCACCAGTCTCCCTGAGGTTCCAGCCCACCAGATGAAAGGGGTTAAATCCTACCAGCAGGGGTTGGGGGCAGAAAGCCTAGAGCTGCATATCCAACACAGTAGCTACCAACCACAAGTGACTATTTAAATTTAAATTTGTTGGGACGCCTGGGTGGCTCAGTTGGTTGAACATCTGCCTTCTTCTCAGGTCATGATCCCAGAATCCTAGGATCGAGCCCCCAGTCGGGCTCCTTGCTCAATGGGGAGCCTGCTTCTCATTCTGCCCTCCGCTCGCCCTGCCTGTGCTCTCTCTGACAAATAAATAAAATATTTTTAAAAAATCTTTAAAAAAATAAAAAGAGACTTTAATTTGTTAAAATTAAATTAAAAATTGAGGTCCTTAGGGGATGCCTGGGGGACTCAGCTAGTTGAGTATCTGACTTGGGCTCAGATCATGATCTCAGGGTCTGGGCATTGAGCCCCATATTGGGCTCCCTGTTCAGCGGGCTCCCTGCTCCCTCTGCCCTTCCTCCCACTCATTCTCCTGTTCTCTCTCTCTTTCTCTCTCAAATAAATAAAATCTTTAAAAAAAATTAAGGTCCTTGGTTAAGCTAGCACATTTCAAATGTTAGCTATCTGTGGCTAGTGGCTACTGTATGAGACAACATGGAATTATAAACCATTTCCATCATCACAGTCATTTCTATGGGACATCACTGAGATGTAGAGAGTTACTGTTTACTGAGGGTCTCTTATAAAGCAGCAGTCTTCAAAAGCATCTCAGAGAGTGTGTCCTGGGATCAGACTGCCTGGGTTTGAACGCCAGCTCTGCAGTCACTAGCTGTGTGACCTTGAGCAAGTTTCTTCACTTCTCTGTGCCTCATTTTCTTCAACTATAAATTGGGAGGGTATCACAGTAGTATCTACTTCATAGTAGGTTGTTGTGAGGGCTCCATGAGCTAACACAGTAAAACACTTGGGAATCACTACCCTGGCCCACAGTAAAGGCTCAGTTCCTGATTTGTTTGGTTCTGAAAATGTTTAAATGTTTTCTTTAAATCTCACAACAGTCCTCTTAGGTGGGCGCCATCATGATTCCCATTTACAGATGAGGAAACTGAGGCTCAGAAGACAGAAGGAACTTGTCCAATGTCACATGGTGAGAGATTGGCAGAGCTGACTCTGAACCCCAAAGCCCACAGTTTTCTAGGCTTCCTCCTTTGAGGGGTGGGGACAGCTATACCCCTAGCCCCAGCTGGAACTCGTTTTAGCTCCACAGTCCTCTTCACCCAGATGAGCTCCTGCCAACCTACCAGGGGCTCTGAGCACTTGACTGATGCCTCATCTCCATCGGCAGGGGTCTCCACCACGAGCTGGCATCCGTCAGAAAGCCTTCTCCTTCCTGCTGCCCTAGATGAAATGCTAGACCCCGAGCGCTGTGCAAATACAACATGAATTCTGCTGACAGGGTAATAATAAGGCTCCTAAATCAGTACTTGGACTTTTTGCTTTACATATATTACTCAAATTACGTGTCAGGGATTAATATACATTATAAACCAGATGTGCCAGTTACATATTTCTCTCTGGAACATTTCTTGGGTGCCTCCTGAAACTGCTATTGGTGTTAATCACACATTCTTGCCATCACACTTGGGCCCTGGAGGGGTCCCCCAATGGCAGGAGGGCCAGGATGGGGTCAGGAAGGATGGGAGGCCAGGCAGAGCTGGAAGGAACCAGAACCTGATTTTCTCACTTTGTTGTTGTTGTTTTTTTTTTAAGATTTTATTTATTTATTTGACAGAGAGAGATCATAAGTAGGCAGAGAGGCAGGCAGAGAGAGAGGGAGAAGCAGTCTCCCTGCTGAGCAGAGAGCCCGATGTGGGGCTCGATCCCAGGACCCCGAGATCATGACCAAAGCCAAAGGCAGTGGCTTAACCCACTGAGCCACACAGGCGCCCTGATTTTCTCACTTTGAAACCAGGCCTGGCTGCACCAGGTTTTTCAACCACTTCCGTATCTTTCAGCCATTCCCGCTGTGGTTTTCGGTCCCCAGTGCTTAGCCAGAGTCTGCTACATAGTACATATTCAGAAGAGGTGGCAGAGGCTTCTGACTGCCTAACAAAGGTCTATTCTCTCCTTGTTTCCAGTGAATAGAACCCTGATACTGTTTGGAGCTGCAATGGAATAAGCTAAAAGCATTCACCTTCCCAATATCCTTGTGGCTAAGTATGGTATGTGAGTCAGTTCTAGCCACTAAGATGGAAGGGGAAATATGCTGGGGATTCTCAAGAAATCCTTACATAAGGACCATCCCTTCTTGATTCTTTTCCTCCCTGCCTGGAACAGAGTCATGATGGTTACAGTTGCAGCCATCTTGGCACTGTGAGGTTACAAGCATAAAAACAAAAGCCTACGTGCTTACTCAGGAGGAGGTGTGAAAAGATGGAGTCTGGAATCATGTGGATATATCTGAGCCTTTGTACCAGCCCTGTTTTGTCTTCTCCAGACACTTTTTTTTCCCAGTCACATTCTTTTTTTTTTTTTTTTAATTTTTAAAAAGATTTATTTATGTGTTTATTAGAGAGAGATAGAATGACTGACTAGTGGGGAAGGGCAGAAAGAAGCAGACTCCCTGATGAGCAGGAACCGAGATGTGGGACTCAATCCCAGGACGCTGGGATCATGACCTCAACCGAAGGCAGGCGCTTTACCGACTGAGCCACCCAGGCATCCCTCCAGACACATTTTTCTCTAAGGTAAATAATCCCCCATCTTTTTTTTTTTTTAAGATTTTATTTATTTATTTGACAGAGAGAAATCACAAGTAGGCAGAGAGGCAGGCAGAGAGAGAGGAGGAAGCAGGCTCCCTGCCAAGCAGAGAGCCGGATGCAGGACTGGATCCCAGAACCCTGAGATCATGACCTGAGCGAAAGACAGAGGCTTAACCCACTGAGCCACCCAGGTGCCCCAATAATCCCCCATCTTTGGTTTGCGGTTACTAGAGTTTATCATATGGCTGATGTATTTGCCTTCAGGGCCCCTGTCATCTACAGAGAAGCAACTCTTGTGGAACCTCCTCAGTCCCTGCCTTTCTTCCCTGAGGTATGGTCCTCTCCACATTCCTGCCCACACTCACTTCTCAGAGTGTTCTCACCACGTTTCCTGCTGGGTGGGCAACAGACCATGGCCATAGCTAATTGTGTCCGTGTAATAAATCTGACTCAACTGGATTCTCTCCCTGAGAATTTCAACTGGACCCAGAGATTTGCATTCAGAACACACATATTGGCATCTGCAGCCCATCAGGGCCACTGGAGGCTTTGTTTGGCCTGTACAGCATTTTTTTTAGATGATTGGTATTAGAAAACATCCAGCTTCCCATAAAAATCTAGATTTCTGGCTTCTCTTGAAATCATGGAAAGTTTGGCATCACTGGGCTCAACATTCCATGTGGCCATGAAGGCTACGCTGAGAAGCAGGCGCTCCCTCTACGCAGTCCTGCCCTCCCCCATACCCCAGAGGCCCAGCCTCCTCCCAAGGTTCTTACGCATGCGCCTCCTCACTTCTTCCTTTTGCCTGCTGGGCTGCTTCCGGCGCTTGAGTTGAACACGTCAGATCTAATTAGACTCCGTAAGGCCCTGATTCCTGATGCTGAAGAAATGCTGCCTCTGAAGACGGTTACTCCGAGCCAAGCAGCACAGTGAGGACTTTACACACAGTATCTTATTTAGTCCTCGAAACAAGAAGACCTGGCACGCCTGGGTGGCTCAGTCGGTTCAGCGTCTGCCCTTGGCTCAGTTCCTGATCCCAGAGCCCCCGAATCGAGTCCTGCATCGGGTTCTCTGCTGGGCAGGGAGCTTCCTTCTCCCTCTGCCTGCCGCTCCCCCTGCTTGTGCGCTCACTTGCTCTCTCTGACAAGTAAATCATAAATAAAATCTTAAAACAAAAGAGACCCTACCATGATTATTGTACAGATGAGGAACGAGGTACCGTAACTAGACCGAAGCCTCACAGTAGTTATAATCTGGGATTCAAATCCAAGCATTCAGACGTCCAAGTGGGTGCTTCTTAATCTACAGACTATGCTGCCTTCTCTTGAATTAAGACCAAGCCACAGCGGCAGAAAAATGCAGGGGCACAGGGAGCGTGCCGGGATAACAGAAGCACCATCTCCCCGAGGCAGGGAGTGGCTGCGGAGGTGCCTGGCTGCTTTCTGGCTCCTTATGAGGCCTGGAGGGAGCGCCACACTTGGGTTCTGAGAAAATTTCCACCAGTTGGGATTCATAAATGCAAGCCACAGGAACTGATTCTCGAGGATTTATGCAGAAAAGGAATCAGTGGAAAAGATACTGGGAAGCTTTCAGCATCGCGGGGAAGGCTAGAGAAGCAGACCTGGCTACCACCGTGGGAGAGGCTCAGGCTAGTCTGGTGCGGACCCTGCTGCCCCCACTAGGGTACCAGACCTTTCAGCTTGCCCATCAGACTCTGCTCAAGCTCCACACCTGCCGCTATGGACTGCTGCTGGTCCTCCTGCCTGGGCTGCCCCAGAGACGGAATATTGTTGCCTCCATGGCCACCATCACCACATTAGGCCTCTCCACTGTCCCCATGTCTTTGAATCACTGGCTCCTCATTCAAAATGTAATGTGTACGCCTCTGACTGCCTGAGCCTACGTTCCATGCCCAAACCCTAGTTGCAAGGGAGGCTGGAAAGCAAAGAGCTAGCATTTGCACACTCTATATTGGAAAGTGAGCTCTGCTTCCCACGAAGATTCATACGGTGGGAAATTCTCCAGGTACAAGTGTGGGTTTCCGAGTCTGGGCACCAAAAGGGGCAACTATAAATTAATGCTTTTAACCTAGCTAGCTCTCAATTCAAGGTTGCATTAGGAAAGAGATAGCACATTCCAATGGAATAAAGAGAAAAAAGAATTTATAAGGTACAAGAAAGGTCAAGGAAAACCAGTGAGGGAAGGGGAAGCACCCCAGAGAGCACAACAGTTGGGGGGCATTAACTGTCCAGGGTTGAAGGGTCAAGGAGAGGGGATACTTATGGGAATGTGAAAAGAAGTGGAGTTGTAGATGAGGGTCTTCTAAAATGGCACCAGTCCACAGGGAGCTGGGGCAATAAATACCCTAATTTCTCTTTCCTGCCATGCTCTAGTCTCCTGCAGGTGCCTCCCATTGGGCAAACCAAACAGGAAGCCAGAGAATAAAGGATCGTCTTGACATAATCCATAGAGGTGAGCCTCTGGGACAGCCCTCCAGGAAGAAGAGGTAGATCTGGAGGCTAAACAGAATGGCCAGCAACTGTGGCGTGATCTCAGTCTCATCATTTAATGACTCTCAACTGGTTTCTCCACTGCAAAATGAGAGCCCTGACATTTTGTGGTTCACACAGGCCTTCCTGCTGACCACTTATTCTGTTATTTCCTCCTTTCTGGCTCCCCCGTAAGTTTATCCCTATGTCAACCTCCATATAAAGGTCAAAGCCTTTGTTTCCAAAAGCAGTCTTCTCTACATGCTTCCAGAGATTCTCCTTTGCTGTAGGTGGAAACAGTTCTCCATCCAGCTCTCCAAATTCTGATTTAATGACTCCCCTGGAATTCTGTCATAACTGCAGCTTGCCTTTTCAAGGCATAAAATGTCTGCCCAGATCTCAAGAGCTCCCCTGATGGGGCTGTTTCTTTATCCTTTAGTGCCTCACTCGTTCTCTTTTTCCTCTCACAGCTTGATCCTCCAGCCAAATTCCCATCCTGGCTTCCCTCACAACCCTCTGAGCGATCACCTCTCCATGACCCAGACCTCAGACTTTCTCAGTCCTCCTACTGCAAAGAACGTCACATCTCTACCTTGACTGCAGTTTGGTGACTCCATTGCCAGCATGGTTTGAAATCATTATTGCCTAGATTTCTGGTGGAAAAAGCAAAGTTTCTCCTCATTCTTTAAGTGTTCAGTGGGTGACCTAGATGAAACTATGAAGAATGAACTCAAAGAAGAGACCGTTAGCAATGGGTTCATATAAAATATGAATAGTTTATGAAACACACCCAATAAGTGATTACAAATGTTTAATGTATAACAAGTGACGATTGTAACTGAACCAAAGAAGCATTTGTCCACCCAATGTGTGGTAAGCCAATAAAAACTGATACGGAGCCTTTGCAGTGAACAAAGATAAGCAATTGATTGGTATGGCGCCACCAAGAAGAACAGGGAGCTAATGCTCAAAAGTACTGAACTCCCTGAAGGCTTGCAAGTGAGGGTTTCAAGGGCAAAATTCGGGGCAGGGGCTTCCCGAGAAGGTGGGTGCTGTTGACTGGAGGCCTGTGAGGTTCTTAACCTTAGATATTACTTAACATTTTCTAGTGCTGCTTGTCTGGTGCCCCAGAAGTCTATTCCACTTCAAGAGACTTGGAATCTGAGAAAATCTTTGTTTTGTGTGTTACAGACTTCATTAGTGCTAATTAACTATTTGTCCTACAGGTTCCTCTGAATGATAAGCATTTCCACTTTTGAACCTAGGCCTATGTGTGCCCTGGCCAGTCCTGCTGTGCCTGGGACTTATAGGACCTCTGGTGTTCAGTCTTCCATCTGAACTGACAAGATGGACACCAGCATCATATTATCCCAAAAATTAGCATCACAGGAGCACCTGGATGGTTCAGTCAGTAGAGCATTTGATTCTTGATCTTGGGGCCATGAGTTCCAGCCCCACATTGGGTGTAGAGCTTTACTAAAAATAAAAAGAGGGGTGCCTGGGTGGTTCAGTGGTTTAAGCCTCTGCCTTCAGTTCGAGTCGTGATCCCAGGGTCCTGGGATCAAGCCCCACATCAGGCTCTCTGCTTAGTGGGGGCCTGCTTCCCCCCCCTCCCCCTGCTTCTCTGCCTACTTGTGATCTCTGTCAAATAAATAAATAAAATCTTTAAAAAAAAAAGCATCACAATTCTTAGGGAGATATAGTAGTGTTGTGGACTCTGCTATTCCACACAGGTATTTCTGCCCTGAGGAATGAAGGACTTATTCCGCCAGCTGCTGGAAGTGCTCTCAGCAGATGACCCTGAGATGAAAGTCTTTTTGGGGTGCCTGGGTGGCTCAGTTGCTTAAGCCTTTGCCTTCGGCTCAGGTCACAATCTCAGGGTCCTGGGATGGAGCCCCGCATCAGGCTCCCTACTCAGCAGGGAGTCTGTTTCTCCTCCCTCTGCTGTTTCCCTGCTTGTGCTTCCTCTCCTTCTCTCTCTCAAATAAATAAATAAAATCTGGAAAGAAAGAACGAGTGAACTTCTTTGGCAATTTCCTTCACTGCTGTCTTTTTGAGGTAGCCTACACACAATAATTGACCAACTTGGGAACAGAGGGGCCTGGTCCTCTCGCCCCAACTCAAGACCACTTTGAAGATCTGTCCCTGCCTCAGAGTTCCCGTGTGGTCAGTTGAAACATTTTTCTGACATTGGTAGCTCAGATTTCTCCCTCTGCTCTGTCCTGTTCCTTCCTCTCTCTTCCATAGATGATCCCAAGAACAATCCCCAACCAACCTCGTGCATGCCTATCTCTATCTCAGTCGGCTTTCCAGAAAACCCAACCTGCCCCGACCCCCATCCATGCCCACTGGACTGTGACTTTGCAGCTTCTCCAACCAGGAGATTCTATTTCTCCACTCCCTGAATCTAGACTGGCCTTGCGACTTGCTGTGGTGAATGAGGCAGAGGTAATAGCGTACCAGTTCTGAGCCTCAGCCTCCAGAGGTCTTGCGTGTTTCTCCTCTCAATCTTGCAGCCCTGCTGCCACCACAAAACAAGCCCAAGCTAGCCTGCTGGAGTATGAAAGACAAGTGGCCAAGTCACTGCTGCTCCCCAGCTGTCAGCCAACACCCCCACCCCCAGAAGGAGAGCCAAGGCCTGACCACAATCCATGAATGAATAGACAAGAACAGAATACTACCTAGCTGAGCCCATCCCAAGCTGCTCAGCAGAGAGAATTATGACCTAGTAGACAATGTTGTTTTAAGTCAGTTAAGTTTGGGGTGGGCTTGTTAGGTAGCAATTCCTAAATGATACAAGAAAGAGCTGTTTGAGAAACCACCTATGATACTGTGATTTGTTATAAGAAATATATATTTAATCTTTGTCCCCATTTCTGCCTCACAGTTCCCCAATACTTTTGGAATTTCCTAAGTATTGAGAGTGATCAAGGTGTCTTGTTACGTTAATAAAACGACTTTAGGAAAACTTCTAAGAATGGGGGCTGGTTGACAATGGAGCCAGTCCCACCCCCTAACATCCTGACAGGGAAGAAAAGCTGGAGATTTAGTTCAATCAATGGCCACTGGTTTCATCCAACGTGCCTTGGTAATGAAGCCTCCATAAAAACCCAAAAGGATGGAGTGCGGAGAGCTTCCAGGTTGGTGAACACACGGAGACCAGGGAGAGCAGCTTGCCTGGAGAAGATATGGAAACTCCCTGCCCCTTCCCCATACCTCTCCCCACGCATCTCTTCCACTTGGCTGTTCCTGAGTTAGATCCTTTTACAATAAACCAGTAATCTAGTAAATAAAACATTACTTTTAGTTCTGCTCTAGCAAATTAATCAAAACGGAGGAGGAGGTCAGGTGACCTGGGCTTGTGACCAGCGCCTGAATTGGGGGCAGAGCACCGTTGTAGGACTAAACCCTCAGTCTGTGGAATCTAATGCTATCTCTAGGTCGATGGTGTCGGAACCAAGGCACACAGTCAACTGATGTCCTGAGTATTGGTTATCGGTGTGTAATGTCCCTCCCAACATTGGAATTGGTACCAGAACCTTTCAGATAGAAAATAAATTTGTGGAGGCAGGAGCCTCTGGCCACAAGCAACAACACATGGGATGAGTAAACAGCTTTCTAAGAGAATATGGGCAGAACTTATTATTTTTTTTTTAAACTGATCTCCATGCCCAAGATGGGGCTCAAACTCACAACCCTGAGGTCAAGAGTTGCATGCTCCACCAACTGGGCCAGGCAGATGCCCCGGGAAGAACTTATTTTTTGCCCTAGTGACTGAGGTAGAAAGATGGGACTGGAAATGAAGGTGTTGAAAAGTAAAGAAGGAGGAGAAAGTTGTGAGCAAGATGTTTGAGACTAGGAACAATAGGGTTGAAACAGTAGGTAGAATCCCTCAAGGACAATCCCCTCTGTACGCCTGGAGATGAGATGGCAGAAAGACAAATAAGCAGAGATGAACCTGAGAGTTATTTTGAACTTCTTTGCATTTCTTTGATGTAACCGCTTCTCTGTTTATTTGCATCCCATTCAATCTTCAGGAACATCTTCTTACAATACAGGAACCCTCCCAGTCAGTTGGTAGAAGTGTCATTTCAGCGCAGTTTGGTAGTATGTATCTAGTGAGGTACAAAATGCACATGCCCTTTGGCCTGGCAACTCCACTTCTAAGTTTTTACAGAGAAACGCTTGCTAATGTGCACCAGGAAACACGCACAGAATGTTTGCTCTTTGCAGCATTGTCTGTAATAGAGGAAATTCGGGAAAACCTCAAGCGTCTACAAGCAGAACTTTAAATAGATGAATTTGAAATATTCCTAAGATAAAATACTATATAACAGTTAAGAATGAACTAATATATATATATATATATATATATATATATATACCATCAAAGATAGATCTCAAAACACATTATTGCGTAAAAAAGCAAGTTCCAGAGAATAAAATACGATATCCTTTTAGTACATTTACTTATTTTTAATTTCTTGAAAGATTTTATTTTTAAGTCATTGCTACACCCAACACGGGGCTCGAACTTACAACCCCAGTCAAGAGTCACATGCTCTAAGGACCGAGCCAGCCAGGTGCCCCTTTTGTGCATTTTAAGTCTACACGAAATAGCAGTATGAGCATTTATGGATACACTATATGCAGTAAAATTATAAAAACAAGATTTGGAAGGACAGACACCAAATTCCTGATGGTGAATTTCCCTGGGGAGGGAAGTGTACAGAGAAGATTTCACTTTTAACCCTACTAATTTAAAAACAGCAAATATAAAATAAAGCAGATGAGAAAATGATACCATTAAATTCTGAGAGTTGGAGGGCATGGGTGTTTGTTAGATTATGTTCCGTTCTTTTGTGTATTTAAAATTTTCTACCAACTGAGAAAAAATCTAATTATACCCATGAATGCTTTCTGTGATTTGGGTGGTTATTTGTCTGTGTGTGTGGCTGAGCTTCACATCTGGGTCACAGAGATTCATGCCAAAATCAGGCGCCCAAAGGCAGATGTTACTGAGCATGTGAGCCCCCTGGAGTCTCCAGACTCTTGGAGAGAGCTCTGTAGACCTACAGACTGTGGACCTGGAATCCAGTAAATCTTACTGAGATTACCTGTGGAGAGAGACTCTAGGATACATCTGGGTTATAAGTGTAATCGTTTACAGGCATTGATACCAGTGGTGAGCTGCTTTTACCAATTACATGAGTGGTGGAAAAAACTCTTCCGCTTTGTTGATTTTCCAGAGTCTAACATCAGGCCAGATACGCATGCATATCTTGGCATATGTTCTTCTTGTCATTTAGAAAATCAACTCTAGGGGCGCCTGGGTGAGTCAGTCGATTGAGCATCTGACTCTTGATTTCAGCTCAAGTCACGATCTCAGGGTCCTGGGATCCAGCCCCCAAATCGGGCTCTACACTCACCAGACAGTGTATCCTTCACCCTTTGCCCCTCTCCTACAAGCACAAGCAAGTGCTCTCTCTCTAAAAATAAGTAAGTCTTTAAAAAAAAAAAAAAAAAAAGAAGTCTTTTTTAAAAAGATTTTATGTACTGGAGAGAGAAGGTGCAGAGTGAGAGAGAGCGAGAGCGAGAGAGAGAGAGACAGAGAGCATGAGTGGGGGCAGCAGAGGAGAGGGAGAAGGAAACTCTCTGTTGAGCAGGGGGCCCGACACAGGGCTCAATCCTGGGACCCTGGGATCATGACCTAAGCAGAAGGCAGACACTTAACCAACTGAACCACCCCCGTGCCCCTAAATAAATAAATTTTATTAAAAAAGAAAGAAAATTAACTCTATCCATCGCATCCAAATGTTTTTTGTAAGTCCTGAAACTACACATACTCCCAATTTTTTTGAGTGGGAGTTTATGTATGGGGATTAAGGAAGGTGTGATAAATATAGTACAGAATGATACTAGCCAATGTTACGTAGCTCTATGTCTGTTCCGGGGGCCTTACATACAGTGACTCACCCCACCTTTATACCAACCTGAAAACACAGGTGTTATTATCATCTTCATTTTATAGATGAGGAAACTGAGGCCCAGAGAGGTTAACTAATCCCAAGATCACACCTGGAGCAAAAACTAGAGCCAAGATACGAACACAAGAAGTTTGTGCCCGGGGTCGGCACTGTTAACCGCGGAACCTATCTTTCCAAACAGACTTACCAGAAGCCCAGAGTCAGATGCACAAAAGCAATGCATAAAATTCATAGGACTTTCTCCAGCACTCTCTCACCGGCATTGTTCTAAGCCCTTATTAGATATTACTTTGCATAAAAAGTCAAGTGGGAGATTTGAATCCATCTTGGGTCACTCTCAGAGGGGTGGCAGACCAGCTAAAATGTAGATTGTGTGGAGTACCTGGGTGGCTCAGTTAATTAAGCATCTGACTCTTGATTTCAGCTCAGGTCATGACTTCAGGGTTCTGAGATCAAGCCCCGTATTGGACTCTGTGTTGAGTGTGGAGTCTGCTTAAGATTTTCTCTCTCCCTCTGCCCCTCCTCACTGCCTGCGTGTGCTTGCTCTCTAAAAATAAATATTTAAAAATAATAATAATTTAAAAAATAAAATGTAGGGCGCCTGGGTGGCTCAGTGGGTTAAGCCGCTGCCTTCGGCTCAGGTCATGATCTCAGGTTTCCTGGGATCGAGCCCCGCATCGGGCTCTCTGCTCAGCAGGGAGCCTGCTTCCCTCTCTCTCTGCCTGCCTCTCTGCCTACTTGTGATCTATCTCTGTCAAATAAATAAATAAAATCTTTAAAAAAAAAATAAATAAAATAAATAAATAAAATGTAGATCGTGTGCCTTATCTCATTGACTGCTTATAACTACAATCTCAAGTTGGCATTATCCCCGCGAACAGATGTGAAAACCTAGCATCAGGGACATGACATGCCCTGGCCGAGATCACAGGAATGTGAGAGATTCACATCATGAAGCTGGAATTTGAATTCCTATCTGTCTAGCTCCAAAGCCAGGCTCCCTTGGCCTCCTAAAATTCAAAGTGTCCTCAAGGTGAGGAGGCTGCTGGTGCCCAGTGCCAGGAGGGAGGAAGCAAGCAAATTGTTTCCAACAGTTTGTCAGATTAACGAGGCAGACACTAGCTCATCCAAGCGGCTAAACAGCATCTAAACATGTTTCAGAACCATTTAAAGGTTTCAGAGATGCCTCCCCTGAGTCTGGAGTCTGCCTCCACACCGACTTGACAGTGCGTGGAGGACACACACTATTGTGTGATTGGACATGGCACACAGCTTCCCCAACCGATAAACGACTTCTGCTAAGTCCTGCTAGGTTCTCTACTAAGGTGTTGACAAATACAGCCATGGGAATAAAAGGGCTGGGAACTGGCATGAAAGGACACCCACATTTCATTTATAAGCTCAAAAGCCAGTCTATCATGAAACATACAAGGTCTTAGCACGAGCTGCTGGAGAGGCCGGGTGGGTGGTGTTTCCACAGGCTAAGCAATCCTCCTGCAGGACTGTGGACATGGGGAGCAGAAGAAGCCCCCCACCCCACGCCATAGATGGGATAGGGTGTAAGCTGCCTCTCAATGACACAGGCACCAGGGGCGCCTGGGTGGCTCAGTGGGTTAAAGCCTCTGCCTTTGGCTCAGGTCATGACCCCAGGGTCCTGGGATCAAGCCCCACATTGGGCTCTCTGCTCAGCAGGGAACCTGCTTCCCCCTCTCTCTCTGCCTGCCTCTCTGCCTACTTATGATCTCTGTCTGTCAAATAAATAAATAAAATCTTTAAAAAAAAGAATGCAGGCTCCAAAGGGGACCTGGCATGTGGAACAGGAAAACTGAGTCAAACTAGATTATGGAAGAGTAGACACTGAAGTTTTGTCAGTGTCCCAGTTACAACCAAACACTCAAAATTTAGTCACTTAAGATAGAAATCATTGGTTTTTCTCATGAGCCTACAATCTGGGCCAGGTTCAGGAGGGACAGCTCATCTTTGTTTATGCAACATCAGCTAGGATCCATTTCTAAGATGTCTCACCCATGGGGCTGGCGAGTTAGTGCTGGCTCTCAGTTCCTCTCCATGTGGACCTCTTCTTAAAGCTGCTTGGGCTTCCTCACAGCATGGCAGCTGGGTTTCATGACTGAAAGTTCTAAGAGACAGAATTGGATACTGATAGTTTCTTAAAGCCTGTGGCCGGAAACTGGTACGTCATTTCTTTCTTTCTTTCTTTTTTTAAGATTTTTATTTATCTGACAGAGAGATCACAAGTAGGCAGAGAGGCAGGGTGGAGGAAAGCAGGCTCCCCGCCGAGCAGAGAGCCCAATGCGGAGCTCGATCCCAGGACCCTGAGATCATGACCTGAGCTGAAGGCAGAGGCTTAACCCACTGAGCCACCCAGGCACCCCTGGTACATCATTTCTACCACTGGTCTGACATTGAGAGCTCAGACCCAATAAGAGGGGATATAGATTCCACTATTTGCTAAAAAGAATATCAAAGAATCAGAGGCTGTATTTTAAAACTGCCACAGTGAGAAATTCCCCTTGCATCCTATTCTCACAGGGAAAGAATGGCAAAAAGTTTATTTTGTCTGCCTTCTCCAGTGCCTTGTGGGAGATTATGGGCTGGACTACTGCAGTGAGGATTCAGAATATCTCTGAAGGGGTGGGTCCAGATTCCATCTCTGAACCACCTTCCCTCTTGTCTCTCCATTGCCTCAGAAGCTTTATTTCATTTATTCATTCATGCACATACGCATTTCTTCATTCTTGCATTGCTTTTAGCAATACTTGTTAAGTACCAATTCTGCTCCAATACAGCGGTGGTAAATAAAGCAGAGACATGGAAACCGCAGCCCCCGTGGAACTTACATACTGTGGGGGAATCAGACAATCAGCAGGTAAAGAAACAAATATGTAATTAAAATTGGACAAGTGGGGCGCCACGGTGGCTCAGTCAGTTAACCATCTGCCTTTGGCTCAGGTCATGATCCCAGGGTCCTGGGATGGAGCCCCACATCGGACTCTCTGCTCAGTGGGGAGTCTGCTTCTCCCTCTGCCCCTCCCTCCTCCACTCATGCCGGCTCTCTCTTGCAAAAATAAATAAAATCTTTTAAAATAAGTAAATAAATAAATATAGTGACAAGTGCTTTGAAGGAGCCCAAAGAGGGCATTGCTGAGACTTGAGCAGGAGCCCAGCAAGGAGAGCCGTCAGTGATGGACAAACATCCATGGGACTAGAGAGACCAGGCTTCAACAGCGACATGGTGATGCAGCGAGACGCAATGGAGTGAAATGCTCCGACTTCCTAGTTCTCTCTGCGGGTGGCATTGGAACTGTACTGATGCTCTGAACCCAAATGATCCCCTAGGCTTTGAAAATCCAGGAATCAGGGGAAGCCTAAAGAGGGAGATTTGGGCTATTGTACAAATAACGGCATGTGAGGATTTGAATGAGTGGAAAATTTAAAAACAGTGCTTTATTTGTGCCCTCAAACTGGCAACATAGGTTATTCTGATTATTCCAGTTGATTATTTATTTATTTAAGAAAAAGACGATTTTTAAATTTTACTTTCACTCATTCCTTCCTAAAAGCCTTTCCTGTATGCGGACTTGACTTTCTGACCTATATTGTTGTCATTCTCTAAAGAAATTCTTACAAGACATGAAGACTGGCAACACATTTCTTCAATTTTGGCTTATTTCTCTGTTTGTTGTGAAGGAGAATTTAGCAGGTACAGATTTCCAGGTTGGTGGGTGTTTTCTCCCAACACTTTTTTTTTTAAATATTCGTTCCAGTGTAGTTAACATACAGTGTTATATTAGTTTCAGGTGTGCAATGTGATGATTCAACAACCTCACACATTGCTCAGTGCTCGTCCTGGTAAATGTACTCTCTTCACCCACCTCCCCTCGGTTTGTTCATTATAGTTTTGTGGGTTTTTAAGATTTTTATTTATTTGACAGAGAGAGACATAGCAAGAGAGGAAACACAAGGTTGGGGAGTGGGAGAGTGAGAAGCAGGCTTCCTGCCGAGCAGGGAGCCAGATGCGGGGCTCCATCCCAAGACCCTGGGATCATGACCTGAGCTGAAGGCAGTGGCTTAATGACTGAGCCACCCAGGCGCCCCATGTTCATTCACTATAGTTAAGCCTGTTTTTTTGGTTTATTTCCTTTATTCATTTGTTTTGTGTCTTAGTTTCCACATATGAGTGAAATCATAGTTATCTCTGACTTATTTCACTGACCATTATACTCTCTAGATCATTCCATTTTGTTGCAAATGGCAAGATTTCATTTTTTTATTGCTAGATAATATTCCATTGCATACATATATATACCACATCTTTTCTTTTTTTGAGATGTTTTTATTTTTGTGTGAAAGAGAGAGAGCACGTGAGCACGAATGGGGAAGAAGGAGAGAGGGAGAAGCAGAATCCCCGCTGAGCAGGAAGCCCAATGCAGGACTCAATCCCAGGACCCTGGGATAATGACCTGAGACGAAGGCAGACACCTGACTGACTGAGCCACCCAGGTGCACTATACCACATCTTCTTTATCCATTCACCTATCAAAGGACACTTGGGCTACTTCCATAATCTGGCTACTGTAAATATTGCTGCAATAAACATAGGGTGCCTATCTTTTGGAATTAGTGTTTTCCTATTCTTTGGGTAAATGCCCAGTAATGTAATTACTGGATCATATGGTAACTCTATTTTTAATTTTTGAGGAACCTCCATACTGTTTTCCATAGCAGCTGTACCAGCAGCACACAAAGGTTCCCTTTTCTTCACATCCTTGCTGACACGTGTTTCTTGTGGTTTTTTTGTTTTGTTTTGTTTTAATTTTAGCCATTCTGACAGGGGTGAGGTGGTATCTCATGGTGGTTTTGACTTGCATTTCCATGATGATGAATGATGTTGAGCATCTTTTCATGTGACTGTTGGCCACCTGTATGTCTTCTTTAGAGAAATGTCTGTTCATGTCTTCTGCCCATGTGTTAATTGGATTCTTTGTTTGATTATTCCAGTTTAAAAATCTCAGGCACATGACTTGTACTGACTGACACCCTACAGCTTGGTGAGTGAGGAAACTAGTTATAAAATGGAAAGGCTGCACAGGCTATGAGATGGGCAAGAATGATTCTGTTGAGTCTGTTCTGGGGCTGGAGTTATCGACCTCTTCAATTTAGGGCAGAATTTCCCCTTAGTAACTGGAGAAGGGCTGATCCTGCAGTGGATGTCAAGAGGTCTCAGCTGTAGGGCAGAAAAGAGGCAGGAATAGAAACCAGGCAGAGGATAATGGATATTTCATGAAACCATTTTGTTAGGAATCCAAAAAATTGGAATTGAAAAGGCATTGGCATATGGGCAATAAAGGCAATTGCTCTCAGAGGCGATAATCAGTTGGGTTTAGTCTGGCTGCAAGTAATAGGAAATCTAACTAAAACTGCTTATGTAAAAGGAGACATTATTGGTTCACAGCCCAAGTGTGTCTAGCTTCAGGTACAGCTTGACCAGGGAGTCAAATGAGCTCACTAAATCCTAGTTCCCTCTATCCCCATTTTGTTCTTCTTCAGTTGCTGGCTTGAGTTCCAAGCCTTATGATAAGAAGGCAGTGGTGGATCGAGCTCTTAGGTTGTACGTACTGTAGGGAACAGAGTCTCCTTTCCAGAATCCTGAGTAAGTCTCACTCTATCTCATTTGCTTTGGCTGAGTCGTGTGCCCATCCATGAATTCAACTGTTGGGGCCAGAGGAATGAGATGTGCTAAGTCAGGAGTCTCAACCCCAGAATGGAGGGTGAATTCAGTTTCATCAGATTCCATGTGGCATGATGATGGGGCAGAGAGTGTTTTCTCAGAGGAAAATCGGGGTGTGAGTACTAGAAGGAGAATGAATGGGTATGAGGTCCACATGTGAGCTCCAGAAAGAAACCATATCTGGAAGTGGGAACAGGACTATCCCTAGGGTGCATAAGGCTCTTGACAAATAGGTTGGGGAGCACTGCCTATGAAAACAATTTGATTAGAGATATAAAATTCCTGGGCCCAGATGAGGTATAGGGATTTACTGAGAAGCCTGGGGATAACTGGCATTAAGTGGTTTTTTATGTTTTTATGTTTATTGTTCAATCAGTACACATACACATTTTCATGGTAGCCATCTCTTCCAGTTCTTTACTGTCAAATGACAGTGGTGTTCTGGGATGTTATATCTCGCACTATGAGAAAAAGGCAGCAACTTAGTGCTTACAATGCCATACTCTTCAGACCATGTTTATGCTGAAACAATAGAGCTCTTGCTTCTGCAATTCCCTGGTACCATTTATTCAATGCTGGTTACACCGTTACTCATGGTGCTGCATCATCCATCCAGTTGCCAGTGAGTAATGGCTTCCACGGACTCTCTCAAAGGCGGTGCTTCACTGATGATGGCCACTGATGGAAGTCTTACCCAACGTATGGGCAATCTGTGAATGATAATTCATTTTTGGTCATGTTAAATTTACCACTTGGAATTTTATAGTCTCCAACCATGTCTTCTCCTTAACTCTTTGAGCTGCAATCACGGCATTCCTAAAATGTGATTTCAATGTTGACCTCACTCCTGCCCACTACCCACCATTGCCAGCAGGGAGCACAGATGAGGGCAACAGTATCATTTGTGCAAAGAATGTTTGTCCTCATCCAGCACAGCTTAAGGCTAACCCAGAAGAGTAAGATTTGCCTTATCAGTCAGAGGCAAGAAAGGACATTGATAATGATGTCGTTTTGGAAAGCTTGTGAGGTACGGAGCCGAAGGACAAGAAAGAATTCTTGAGACTTGGTCTTTGGTGCAAAAATGTGCTTATTAAAGCACAGGGACAGGACACCCAGGCAGGAAGAGCTGCTGCACTGGGGTTGTGAGGGGTGGCTGATTATACACTTGGGAGTTAGGGAAGGTAAGGACAAGGGAGGTGTACAAAAGGACTTTCATATGCTAAAGAAGACTCTCAGGATACCAGAGGCCTTGCTATTGTCAAGCTAAGGTTGTTTTTCCCTCTAGCATTGACATTAAGATAGCTGGGAGCTTCCAAGAGGACTATCACACACATCCCACCCGGGAGTGGTGGTGGGGTAGATGTCGGCTATGGTCATGGGGGGGGGGGTGTCACCTTGTACTTTGTCCTCAGCTTGCCTTTGCTCCCTCGTCAGAGGGATGAGCTCATGAGCATTGCAGAACAGTGAGGGGGCACAGCTACACTCAGAAGACTGACACATGACCCAAAGCCTGCAGAGTATTTTGGGTCCAAGAGAAGAAGGTACCAAGTAAGGACACTTGCTGCTACCCTAAAACCCATGGGCGCTGCAGACCAGTAGTGGCACTATAGTCTGAACACAGATGGGCAAAAGCCAATGCACAGGCCCAAATATGTGGGTCAAACCCAAGGGTCAGTGGTAGACCATTCAGAGCTCAGAGCCCTGAACCCCTCCTGGGTCCAATGTGAGAGTCACCTAAAATCTGTGCGTCAGCATCGTTCTACCAAAGTGATTTCATGTGATACCACAAAAGAAATACCACGCCAGCCAGAGGGAGTCATCTGCTTCTACACCATCCTTTGGAAGCAGGTCCTAGCCACAAGACCCTAGGAACACCCCACAGGCAGGATCTTCTCAGGTCACCCAGTCAACTCCATAAGTGTGGTATGGGGTTAGAGCTCACTTTGAAAGAGGGGGAGAAAGAGGACTGAGAACCCACATGGACCCTGGTCCAGGCTCAGGGAGCCCCATCTAAATGACTCTGCCAGCCCTAGCCACTCAGAGGGGTTCTTAGAAACTTTTGAGGTAGGGACACCTGGTGGCTCTGCTGGTTGAATGTCCGACTCTTGGTTTTGGCTCAGGTCATAATCTCAGGGTCATGGGATCAAGTCCTAGGTCAGGCTCCCTGCTCACTGGAGAATCTGCTGAAGATTCTTTCCCTCTCCCTCTGCCCCTCCTCCCACTTGTGCATGCTCACACTCTTTCTCTTTCTGAAAATAAATCAACAAACCTAAACAAAACTGTAAGGACCTATTTAACCAGAGGCTTCCATTAAGGTCAAACAACAACTTGTTGTTTAACCCTTAAACTGTCCCTGCTCCCCTTCCCCCAGGGGACTGACTTAAAAACAAGTCCCAGAAACCAGCCCCAGGTAACAAAGCCCAGATACAAGGGTGGGCCAAGCCAGGTGGAGACATCAGATCAGTGGGTGTTGCATACTGTCTCCCTAGCTACCAAGGAGTATGGGCCCCGCCCTTCGGAAGCCTTTTGGGCGCCAAATCTAACCAAGGTGTGATAGGCTAGGTCAAATGTCTACCATAGGGTAAATTGTAATTGAATTGGTCACCTAGCATTACTGTGCAGCTTTCTCTGTGTGTTACAATCTCATTGGCCACCTGTACGTGGCCAGGCCTGACCACATGGCCTTTGCCCTTAAAAGCTAGTCTGTGAAACAGAGAAGGGTCGCCTTCTCAGTAAGAGGCACGGCCCTGGCCAGTCAATCTGATTCTTGATGCCTGGCGCGAAATAAAGCTTTGCTTGACCTGCGCTTTGTATCAGTCTCGCTCCTTTAATCATGGACCCATTCTGGGGGGAGGAGGGGCATAACAAAAACAAAACAAAACAACAGCCATTTTGAGGTAGGTGTTTCTGGCAACCAGGATTTAACACAGGACAAGGTATGGGCTGAGGGTACCAGACCCCCCGAACACTGCGGCCAACCCCACGCGATTCCAGACACCAGAAGAGGACCGCCTTTGAGGAATGTACTCCAAAGCTCAAGGTCCCTGAGGCGTGAGCCTAGAGCAGGGGACCCCCCCTTACTGGGTCTCAGGCCAGTACGGAGTGCACGCTAACCACATGTGCACGTCAGATTCACAGTTCAGCCTGACCCATTTCCTGAGCACCTGCTAGGTGCTGGGCACGGGGTGGGGACAAACGGAAGTCTGTGAAGCCACGGTGCATTGCACATCGCGGTGTCCCCAGAGCCACGATCCACCGGTGGCATGGCATCGCTCCACTCCTGTCCAACAGATTCCAAAGCACCTGAAATGGAGAGCAGCCCGCGCCTCCAGGGACCTGTTTCTACCTCACTGCATCCACTATTTCATTATAGTCCAACAAATATTAAATAGCAGGAAATACTGAGATTTGGTCCGTGTGTTCTAGGCATTTGTTGAGGCCTCGTTACTTTTGAGAGAGCTTCTGGGTGGAGCGCGGGGAGTGGGGAGATAGTGAGAAGCCCAGAGGTGTGCATCATGAAGGGCCCAACCCAGGGCTGGGTTTGTCAGTGACAACAATCCTCTTTCCTTCCACGGGGTTCCTTTTATACCTTATAGTAAAGACTCTGTTGCTTAGAAGGACAAAAGTCCTCAAAAACGGAGACTCCCAAGGGCTTCCAGGAGGCGGCAGAGGAGATCACATCAGATAACCATGGTGCTCTTGTGCAGCTGAGAGCAGAAGTTAGCTGGGGAGGGGCTGAGCAGCGTGGAAAACAGAGAGCTGTTGCGGGAGAAGAGCAGGCGAGACCCAGGAGCAGTGAGTAGTGTGGGAGGGTACAGAGGGGGAAGCCGAGTCAGTGCCTGATGTGTGACGTGAGAGGCAAATCCCCTGCTCTGTCTCCTGAGCAATCTTCACTGAAGATTTGTTCCCATTAATGTCCTGTGGCAGCCTTCTCTGCGCCGGCTCCTACGTTCCCAAGACTCCACCAACACGAGGCCCCAGGGCGGGCTTGTTAGTTTCCTAGGCCTGTCATAGCCCACAACCACAAATCTGGTGCCATAAAACAGCAGAAATTGATTTTCACACAGTTTTGGAGACTAGAAGTCCAAGATCAAGGTGAGGAGAGGACCTGGCTCCCTCTGAAAGCTCTGGGGGAGGATATTTTCTTGCTTCTGTCAGACTCTGGGGGCCCCAGGCATCCTTTGGCTTGAGGCCACATCACTCCAACCTCTGGCTGCATCTCTGTCTGTTTTTGCTTTCCCCTCTACGTTTTCCTCTTCTGTTTCCTTTACTGTTTTTAAGATTGTATTTTTAGGGGTGCCTGAGTGGCTCAGTTAGTTAAGTGTCCACTTTTAGCTCAGGTCATGATCCTAGGGTCCTGGGGAACAAGCCTCATATCAGGCTCTCTGCTCAGCAGGGAGCCTGCTTCTCCCTCTCCCTCTGCTGCTCCCCCTGCTTGTGTTCTCTCTCTCTCTTTAAAAAAGAAATAAATAAATAGTAATTTGTACATCCAACACGGGGCTTAAACTCACAACCCCGAGATCAAGAGTCACATGCTCTACTGACTGAGCCAGCCAGGTGCCCCTCTTATGTTTCATTTCTTTTTTCTTCTCTTTCTTTCTTTCTTTCTTTCTTTTTTTAAGATTTTTTTTTTTTTTAATTTGACAGAGAGAAAGAAATCACAAGTAGGCAGAGAGGCAGGTAGAGAGAGAGGGGAGGAAGCAGGCTCCCTGCGGAGCAGAGAGCCCGATGCGGGGCTCGATCCCAGGACCCTGGGATCATGACCTGAGCTGAAGGCAGAGGCTTTAACCCACTGAGCCACCCAGGCGCCCCTCTTTTTTTTTTTTTTTTTTTAAGATTTATTTGTTGTAGAGAGGGCATGAGCTGGAGGGGCAGAATGGGAGGGAGGGGTAGAGAGAGAGAGAGAATCTTTTTTTTTAAATCTTATTTTATTTATTTGTCAGAGAGAGAGACACAAGCAGGGGAAGGAAGAGAGGGAGAAGCAGGTTCCCCGCTGAGCAAGGAGCCTGATGCAGGACTTGATCCCAGGACTTTGGAATCATGACCTGAGCTGAAGGCAGATGCTTAACTGGCCAAGCCACTCGGGCATCCCAGAGAGAGAGAATCTTAAGCAGACTCCACGCTAAGCTCAGAGCCCAATGCGGGGCTGGAACTCACAACCCCAAGATCACAGAACAGAAACCAGGAGTTGGATGCTCAACCAACAGCGCCATCAGGCACCCTTCTTCTGTTTCTCATAAGGACATTTATCAGGCATTAGATTTAGGGCTCATCCATATGATCCAGGATGATCTCATCTCAAAAGCCTTAATTACATCTCCAAAACCCCTTTTTCCAAACTAGGTCACAAACTAGGTGGATTAGGATATGAACATATCTTTTTAGGGGAGCCACAACTCAATCCATTGGGGTAACAATGATCCTGAAGCTCTGGGGCAGTATCATCACCGGATGAACAGTATCTTTAAACTGAGCATCAGATATCACTGTGGCCAATGTTCCCCACCTGGGAAGGTCTTACTGGATACTTGCGTCCTCTCGCCCTGGCCTGCTGCCAACATATTTCCCCCTCTCCCCTCTATATACTGTGTACGAAAGATCTGTTAAAATAAAGTACTAGGGGCGCCTGGGTGGCTCAGTGGGTTAAGCATCTGCCTTCGGCTCAGGTCCTGATCCCAGGGTCCTGGGATCGAACCCCACATCGGGCTTCCTGCTTAGCGGGGAGCCTGCTTCTCCCTCTCCTCCCTGCCTGTGCTCTCTCTAGCTATCTCTGTCTGTCTGTCTCTCTCTCTCTCAAAGAAATAAATAAAATCTTCTTTTAAAAGTTCTAAAAAAAAAAAAAGGTTGGAAGTAAGGCAAAAATACATGAGGCAAATACAAAAGAGTACTCAAGTAAAACTGAAAATCACTGTTGCTTAATCAGGAACAGCAGAACAGCAAGGTTGGCCCCTCAGCAGGTATCCCTTTGCAAAATCAATAGGTCTCTTGAAATATTTTCCCCAACAAAAGATCAATACCCTCTCAAGGAAGAAGTCTAACATCTACCTACAGAGCGCAACCAGCACACACTGCTTCTGAAATAACGGGTTTTCTCACAGCACCTGTAAAGCAGGACACTGTGAACTGAGAACTTCACTTCCCGGGCACCTTGGTCAGGAAAGGATTTTGCAGAGACCGGGAGAGTTCTCAGTACAGGGAACATTCCACGAAGGCTGTGCTCCTTTTTCTCTTCAGGCCTTCAAGCAATAGTCCCAAACAGAAAAGCTACTCATGCTTATTTATGTCTGTTATTTTTGCGTGTGGAGTTATGTGGGGGAAGGGACATCCCCTCCCTGGGCTCAGTGTTTCTGTCACTAAGCGTGTATTGTGATTTATAGTAAGAAATAGATAGCTGGCCCTGGGCAGGCACAGAGCTTCTAAAACCCTTGGAATTTCCCAAACCCTTCGGTGCTACAAAGGTGAAAGCCACCTTTTGTTATTCATAGCAAGCCCCTATCAACCACACCTGAATTCCTGTGAATGATGACTTGAAAAGCCCAGGATGGGGGCTGGTTTCCAGAGAACCCACAGGGAGACAGGATTGGATTTCCCAGCCCCCTCACCACCCCCCCACTCCCTGACCTCCTAGGAGGAGAGGAGAGAGGCCGGCGGGAGATCCAGCTCCATCACCAGTGGCCCCTGATTTAATCAACGGTGCCCAAGTAATGAAGCCTCCATAAAAAGCCAGGATGGGGTTTAATGAGTTTTCTGAGCTAGTGAACACATGGAAGTATGGGGAGGGTGGTTGTTCAGAGAGAGCTTGTTAGCTCTGTGCCCCTTCCCCACCTACCCTGTCCTGAGAATCTTTCAACTGACTGTTCATTTGCAGCCTTTAATAGCCTTTGTATAAAATGGTCTTCTAGTAAGTGAACTGGTTTTCTGGGGTCTGTGAGCTGCTCCAGCAAATTAACTGAAGCTGAGGAAGGGGGTCATGGGAACCTCCTATCTATAACTGGTTGGTTGGTGGAAAGCACAGGTGACAACCAGGAATTTAGACTGGCATCTGAATGGGGAGGGTGGGGTGGGGGGCAAACTTGTGGGACTGAGCACTTGGCCTGTGGGTTCTGACACTATCTCCAGGTCCTGTCAGAATTGAGTTAAATCTGTAGGACACCAATCCGTGTCCACTGAGAATTTGGAGAATTGCTCAGTGGTGTTGGAAAAGCACACAAGACTAACACAAGAAGGGGAACCCCCAGGACACCTGCACACAGTCCTGCGATGTTCTTCCTTTTCATCTGTTTCAGTACAGGTCTTCCATGTCAGATTTCACTTGCAATAAGTCTGAAGACTAGTGAACTTGATGACTTACTTCTAAGGGCTACATCCAGGTCTGTCCTTTGCTCAAGTTACTTAATAAATATTTACTGAGCACCCATTATGTGTGAAGCATGATTGTAGGGACTGGGGCCACAGCAGGGAACAAAAAAGCAAACACTTTATTAAAGAAAAAGAGTTAACAGACTCAAAATGGAATCACTTGTGGTAAGCCCCACATCCACAAACCAAGACTTAATATCTAACCTAACTGTAGCTTCAACCTCTCCCAGGAACATCATCTTAATCTTTTTTTTTTTTTTTTTAAGATTTATTGGGGGGGGGGCTCGCGAGGGAGAAAGAATCTGAAGCAGACTCTGCTCTTAGCACGGAGCCCAACAAGGGGCTTGATCTCAGGACCCTGAGATCACCAAATGAGCTGAAATCAAGAGTTGGATGCTCAACCGACTGCAGGACCCAGGAGCCCCTCCTAAAAATGTAATCTTAAACCAGTAAATCCCTGGTCAGCACTGATGAGGTCATCTGCTGATGGGCTGCTTTCTACTCCAAAGATGAGGTACTCTGCTTTTTCCTTGTTCATGCCTCCTCCTGCCTTTGAAGGGGTTCGGGACAGCCCTGCACTGAATGTGCCACTCTGACATGGGGACTGTTTGAACTGAAGGCACCTACGACCCTTTGGGCTCAAGAGGAACTTTTGCCCCTTCCTACATAGAAGAATCTGAATTGGGGGTCTTTCCCAGAATAAGGGTTATTAGCAGAGATAATTTTATGAGTGACTCATTCATATGGCAGGGCAAACATCTAATTACCAAACATCTGATCTTCTTATCACCCTGTGAAATGCATTCCTTTACTCTGAAATCAGACCCATACCTCCTTCTCCTTAACTCAGAATGACAAATATACCTCATTTTGCCTTCTTTTGGCATTTCCATGTCTATGTGGATTCCCCATACATATGCTTTATTAAGTTTGATTATCTCTCCTGTTAATCTGTCTCATGTCAATTTGATTCTTAGTCCAGCTAGAAGGACCTTTGAAGGGACAAGAATTATTGCTCCCTGACACTATGAAATGGCTTCCACTTTGTCCAGCTCTTCAGAACTCCTTTCTATTTGCTAGACGGGAGGCTCCCCAATCTGTGAATTGTCGTTTAAAGCCAGTTTGGTTGAGGAGCACCTGGCTGGCTCAGTTGTTAAGCGTCTGCCTTCGGTTCGGGTCATGATCACAGGGTCCTAGGATCGAGCCCTAGGATCGAGCCCTACATGGGGCTCCCTGCTCAGCGGGAAGCTTGCTTCTCCCTTTCCCTCTGCCCCTCCCCCTGCTTGTGTTCCCTCTCTCATTCTCTCTCTGTCAAATAAATAAGTAAAATCTTAAAAATAAATTTTCTCAGTTGAATTTTGTTTTTTAATAATTTCTACCCTCAATGGAGTATCCACCAGAGTGGGAGGACATGCAACAATTTTCTTTTTAAAGTAAATGGACAGTAGATGAGAAGGTGATGAGTGCCCTGGAGAAGAATCAAAGGGGGGGTGCGATGTGTAAAAGGGCGATCAGGGAAGGGAAGACTCATGGAAACATAGCACTTGAGTCAGCTTGAGGGAAGTGAGAAATGAGCCATGCGGGATCTCATAATAGTAGATACTGTCTAGTATTTTTAACAGTTATGTGTTTATTACAACTATTTTTTTGTTTTCATTTTTAGTGGTAATATACAGTTATCTTCTTTTTTAAACATTTTATTTACTTATTTTAGAGAGAGAGTGAGAGAATGTATGTGAGAGCAGGAGGGGCAGAGGGGGAGGGAGAGCCAGAGAATTTTTTTTTTTTTTAAGATTTTATTTATTTATTCGACAAACAGAGATCACAAGTAGGCAGAGAGGCAGGCGGGGATGGGGGAGATGCAGGCTCCCCACCAAGCAGAGAGCCCAACGCAGAGAGCCCAACGTGGGGCTTGATCCCAGGACCCTGAGATCATGACCTGAGCTGAAGGCAGAGGCTTAACCCACTGCGCCACCCAGGCACCCCAAGAGAGGCAGAGAATCTTAAGCAACCCGACCATCTAATCCATCTCACAACCCTGAGATCATGACCTGAGCCCAAACCAAGAGTTCAACACTTAACCCACTGAGCCACCCTGGTGCCTCTATAGTTTTCTTTTCTTTTCTTTTCTTTTTAAAGATTTATTTATTTATGAGAGACAGAGAGAGAGAGGGAGAGTTAGGCAGACTCTGAGCTGAGCACGGAGCCCACCAGGGGAGGCTACATCTCTCAAACCTGAGATAGCAACCCGAGTTGAAACCAAGAATCAGAAGGTTAACCAAGTGCGCCACCGAGGCACCCCTACAGTTATCTTTTAAGACAAAAGTTTTTAACTTTACAAAGTGGGAACTGATTCAAAGAACAATACTAAGTAAATTAGCGGTGGCCCCAGCACATATAGCACAGAGGGGCCTGAATGGATGGGGTGGGTGGTATAGGGCTGGCATGTGTGTGTGTGTGTGTGTGTGTGTGTGTGTGAGAGAGAGAGAGAGAGAGAGAGAGAAGGAGAGAGAGAGAGAGAGAATTCACCTGAGACAGAACAAAGGAAATAGAAGTTTATTGAGTACACATTAAAGGAGCAGCGGACAGGACAGCACAGGAGAGACTGCGCTGGGGCAGTGGTGAGAAGCCACAGTTACAGGACAGGGTGAAGGAGAACACAGACTATGGAATTTTCCCTTTTTTTGGTATTCTTAGTGCCTGGTTGTAATTGGTCAGTTAGGGCCCATGGTCAATTCAAGGTGGGTCCTTTAACCGGCCTGTTTGCGTTCAGCTCAGGGGTCACCATGGGCCCTTTTGCCTTGCTCAAGTTTCCATTTCTCAAGCTTGTTGCCCAAAAGCAACCTCTACATACAGCAAATATGAAGGTGATTCCCAGATGCCTGAAGCTAGGAAAAGCCGACTTTAAAATTCATTAAATTATCTCTGGTGGCTATTTCCTCGGGTAATCTTTTTTCTTGAAGAACAGTCTCACATCCCTAATAAAAAACAAGGAGAAACTGGGAACCCAAACTTGACAACGGCTTTGCAACCACCTTTCAAAAATGCATCCCAGAGTTTAATAAGCATTTACTGCTCACAAAGTCGTTACTGAAAAGGACAGGACATCAGTAGTGCAGGGCACAGGTGCAGGGGCACCCTGTGATGGCTGATCCAGGTGGACGGAACCTGCCTCTGATTAAGGCAGCGTCTTCAAGCCTGGCAGAGCATAACATCACTTCTCTCTTTTTTTTTTAATTTAATTTATTTATTTGAGAGAGAGAGAAAGAGAAAGAGAAAAGAAGGAGCAGGAGGAGGGGCAGAGGGAGAAGCAGATTTCCTGCTGAGCAGGGAGCCCTATCCCAGGACCTGGGGATCATGACCTGTGCCCGAGGCAGACACTTGACTGACTGAGCCCCCCAGGCGCCCCAGAACCACCTCTTTAAAAAATATAAAAGTAAAAAAAGCCCTGGCCTCCCCCCAGACCAATTCCATTAGAATCACCTGTTCGCTTTGAAAGCTCTCAAGTCACTTCCTACCTGCCTATCCTCTTGCTCCCTGGTGCCCAGGAAGTACAGCTTTGAATAAGACAGACGTAGGTTCAGATCCTTCCTGTATGCTGTGTGACCCTGTTTGATCCTTCTGAGCCCCTCCTGCCTAATCCGTACATAGTAACAATCATACCCACCCCTAGAGGGGCTTCGATGGTGCCATGACGCAGGACTGGCCACATGCCCACAGAGCATGCCAGACAATGGAAGTTCAGTATACCCTGTCTCCTTTCTTCAGTGATAATCCCACCACCCAGAGTTTGACACAGAATAAAGGGGCACCCAATAGCAAATCCTCAGCTCCTACTCTGAGCTCTCCAAGAGCAGAGGCCTGAGTTTATTATTCGGAGGGAGTAACAATGCCTATGAATCAAATCCTTAATCCATTCTTTCTTTCTTTTTTTTTTTTAAAGATTTTATTTATTTATTTATTTATTTATTTATTTATTTATTTGACAGAGAGATCACAAGTAGACAGAGAGGCAGGCAGAGAGAGAGAGGGAAGCAGGCTCCCTGCCGAGCAGAGAGCCCGACGTGGGGCTCGATCCCAGGACCCTGGGATCATGACCTGAGCTGAAGGCAGAGGCTTCAACCCACTGAGCCACCCAGGTGCCCCTCTTTCTTTTTTTTAAGACTTTATTTTTAAGTTATGGACATTGGGGAGGGTATGTGCTATGGTGAGTGTTGTGAAGTGTGTAAACCTGGAGATTCACAGACCTGTACCTCTGGGGGCTAATAATACATTATATGTTAATAAAAAATTTTTTAAAAATTTAAAAAATTTTTAAAAAGACTTTATTTTTGGGGTGCCTGGGTGGCTCAGAGGGTTAAGCCTCTGCCTTCGGCTCAGGTCATGGTCTCAGGGTCCTGGGATCGAGCCCCGCATCGGGCTCTCTGCTCAGCAGGGAGCCTGCTTCCCCCTCTCTGCCTGCCTCTCTGCCTACTTGTGATTTCTCTGTCAAATAAATATATAAAATCTTTAAAAAAAAAAAAAAAGACTTTATTTTTAAGTAATCTCTACACCCAACATAGGGCTCAAACTTACAGTCCTGAGATCAAGAGTAGCACACTCTACTAAATGAGCCAGCCAGCCTCCCCTCCATTGATTATTTTCTATTTTTAAATTAATATTTAATTATATCAGTTCTGGGGCAGCTGGCTGGCTCAGTCAGTAGAGCATGCGACTCTTGATCTCGGGGTTGTGAGTTTGAGCCCCTTGTAGGATGTAGAGATTACTACAGAGATAAGTAAAACTGGGATGCCTGGGTGGGTCAGTAGGCTAGGTGTGTGCCTTCAGCTCAGGGCAGGATCCCAGGGTACTGGGATCAAGTCCCATGTCAGGCTCCCTGCTCACAAGGGAGTCTGCTTTTCCCTCTGCCTGCTGCTCCCCCTGCTTGTGCTCTGCTCTGTATCTCTCCCTCAGACAATAAAATCTCTAAAAATAATAATAATTAAATAAATAAGTAAAATTTTTAAAAAAGTAATTATATCAGTTCTAATTGAGCCATTGCTTTTTTAATTTGAGAAATTAACACGCAGCGTTTAATATTAGTTTTGTGTATACAATACAGTGATTGAACAGTTCTAAACCTCACCCAGTGCTCATGTTGTAAGTGTGTGCTTAATCCCCTTTACCTATTTCACCCATCCCCCACCCACCTCCACTCTGGTGACCATCAGTTTGTTTTCTATAGCTAAGAGTTTGGTTTTTTTGGTTTGTCTTTTTCTTTGTTCATTTGTTTTGTTTCTTAATTTCCATATATGAGTGCAGTCATAGGCTATTTGTCTTTCTCTGCTTTTTTTTTTTTTTTTTAACAAAGCATTAGAAATAAAGCACAAGGGTGCCTGGGTGGCTCAGTGGGTTAAGCCGCTGCCTTCGGCTCAGGTCATGATCTCAGGGTCCTGGGATCAAGTCCTGCATCGGGCTCTCTGCTCAGCAGGGAGCCTGCTTCCCTCTCTCTCTCTCTGCCTGCCTCTCTGCCTACTTGCGAACTCTGTCTGTCAAATAAATAAATAAATAAATCTTTAAAAAAAAAAAAAAAAAGAAAGAAAGCACAAGTCTTCTTTGCACATCTCACACAACATCCTGGTCACTGGCCCCTTTTTCAGTAATGAATTTGGCAAGTGCCTTCCAGCACTTTTAAAAATACGTTTACGCATTTTATAAAAACCGACAGAAAATATATAACACTGTTTTATGTGTTTTTAGTGGATAAGTGGGGTTTTTTTTTACTATGTAGATCATTATGGAAATTTTAAAATACAACAACATATTTACAAGATTTACTCCACATTGTTACATATAGCTGAATATATATATACATTCCTTTTAGTTCATCTCTAATATTCCATTGTATGGATGGGCCACATTTATGTAACTATTTTTCAACAGATCGACATTTACATTATTTATAAGTTCTTTTTTTTTTTTTTAAGATTTTTTTTTTTTTTTTAATTTGACAGATCACAAGCAGGCAGAGAGGCAGGCAGAGAGAGAGGAGGAAGCAGGCTCCCTGCTGAGCAGAGAGCCCGATGCGGGGCTCGATTCCAGGACTCTGAGATCATGACCTGAGCCGAAGGCAGTGGCTTAACCCACTGAGCCACCCAGGCGCCCCGATTATTTATAAGTTCTTAAAGATTTATTTATTTGAGAGAGAAAGTGCATTCAAACGGGGGAGAGGCAGAGGGAGAGAGAATCCTGAGCAGAGTCCCCTCTGAGTGCAGAGACCTTAATGGGGCTCGAACCCACAACCCTAAGATCATGACCTGAGCGAAAACCAAGACTCAGACACTTAACTGACTGAGCCACCCAACTGCCCCTAAATTATTTCTTTTTTTTTTTAAAGATTTTATTTATTTATATGACAGACAGAGATCACAAGTAGGCAGAGAGGCAGGCAGAGAGAGAGAAGAAGGGAAGCAGGCTCCCTGCTGAGCAGAGAGCCCAATGCGGGGGCTCAATCCCAGAACCCTGGGATCATGACCTGAGCCAAAGGCAGAGGCTTTAACCCACTGAGCCACCCAGGTGCCCCTATTTCTAAATTCTTAACATCACAAACAAAGCTGCCAGGAACATTCTTATACCTACCTCCACGTACTCCTGTGCATTTAAAAGAAAGAACGAAAGAAAGAAAAAAAAAGCAAGCCCCAACATGGGGCTTGCATGATATCACAACCCTGATATCAAGAGTCACATGTTACACCAACCAAGGCAGCTAGGTGCCCCTCTCCTGTGTATTTTTCACCTTCAGAATTACTCATTTGCTCAATAGTGGAATGAGCGAGCACTGGACTGGGAGTGAACTTTGGGCTGGAGGCTTGGTACCTCTGAATCCTAGGCTCTTCATCCTAGGCACAGTCTCTGCCCCTTGCCTGCCATGATTCTCCCACCTTAACCACTTCACCTGCCTCCTCACTGAGCTCCTGTCTCTGGTGAGGTCTCTGGTTCCTCCCAATGGAGCCCTAACACCAGCTATCACGCCCTTAAAGTTCTCCCCAGCTGTAGAACTCAGCCCTGGGGAAGGCAGAGCCTGTAGGGGTGAGACGTGGGAGGCCCAGGGGTTGGTGAAACCGGCAGCAGCACTGAGAAGGGCCGCAGGGGACAGCACAGAATCACAACAACCTGGGAGTGACCTGCCTGGAGAACTCCCCACTGGCCATACACATACTCCCCATGAGGTCTACCAGGGCACAACTGCTCCCGCCCACCTCACAGTCCTACATCAGGCTACTTCAGCACTTTGCACACTGAAGTTTAGCCTGTTCTCCTCCTACCTGTGTCCTCCTTGGCCTGTGAATTTCTTGGAGGCTGGGAGTGCGTCCCTCAAATGACCAAAATGGGTGTGGATCAAGTAATAGATCCGAATCAGTGTTTGTTGAAAAACATTCTGCCCTTTGGCTCGGAGCTGGACTTGGGCAGGAGAACAGAGCAGCCCTGGCAGGTAGTCCAGGGAAGTAGAACACATGTGTCAGTCAGGGGCTCTGAAGCTGGCAAAGTATATCATAAGCCCAGGGAAAGTCAGACTCCAATCCTACAAGGTTTGGTATTTCAATTATCTACTGCTATTTCACAGACTACTGCAAATCTTTTCTTTCCCCCCTTTTTTTCCCTTTTTTTTTTCTTCCTTTTTCCTTCCCCTCCACTCCCCCCGCCTTTTTTTTTACATAAGCTCTACGACAAACACGGGACTTGAACCCAAGACCCTGAGATCAAGAGTCACATGCTCTACTGAGCACGCCAGGTGCCCAGCTACTGCAAATTCTAATGGCTGAAAACAATTTATTATTTCTTACCATTCCAAGGGATGGGCAGATGCAGCTGTGCAGCTCTCCCACAGGATGTTTGCAGGGTCCCTTACGAACTCAAGGCAGGGGGGCGCCCGGTCTGCAACGTTCAAGACAGTGCCTGGGATGACTGGGGGCTGGTTGGGCCTTACTGTCCGGCAAGTTAGTTGGATTTTTTTCTCAGTAGCACCACTTCTGATGGGAAGAGCAGCATGCTTTCTCTGGGATGGATGGGAAGGTGGTGTTTTATTTTAAAAATAAAGCTGCCAATTATTTTACCAGTTCCAAAAAAAAAAAAATGTGCTTTGTTGTTGTTGTTGTTGTTGTTTCTGGAACAGCAGAAAACTGCAACCTGGGAAAAACAAACTATGACAAATCATAGGCAAGTCCATAGAACAAAGGAGAGAAACGCTCTTTTATAGAGGAAAGGAGTGGTGGGGCAGGCTATTGTAAACACAAAGTCCATTGGAGTAACTGGGAGTCCCAAATATAACGGCTTTTCATTGGCTGAGCTGTGACTGTCTCTCATTGGCTGGGCTGTTGCTAGGGGAAGAGGAAAGCCAGAGAGCGGGGAGGGAGGTAGTATCCAGGTGCAGTCCATCTCTTCCTGTTGAGTTTGCAACTGAGCACAAGTGATTGGGCAGGAAAGCTCCCTGCCCCAGTCTCCTGATTCCATTTTAAACAAGATTTCCTTTAAGAAAAATTTTTTAAAGATTTATTTATTTATCTTGAGAGAGAGAGAGAAAGAGAGCACAAGTGGGAGGGGCAGAGGGAGAAGAAGAGAGAACCCTAAGAAACCGCATCCCACGATCCCAAGACCATGACCGGAACCCAAAACAAGAGTCAGACGCCCAATCGACTGCGCCACTCAGGCGCCTCACAAGATTTCCTTTTATAAATTTTCACAGCGGCTGTCTTTGGAGGCAATCTCCCATCGTTGGAAAGAAAACTGGAATATTTTCTTCCAGGTACCAGCCCTTATATTTCCCTTTATGTAGGTCTTAGGTGGGGGACTGATGGAGGAGGACAAGTGATTGATGATGCCCATGAGAGAGGCTGATAATTTGTAGAGAAAAATCCAGAATAGTCACTAACTGCTAAGGCTGTCAGAGAAGGGGTGGATAAAAGAACATAGAGGCAGAGGAATGGTAGGAAGGTCAAGGCTGAGTTTCAGGACTGAGCTCTTTGATGGTGGAAGGGTCAGAACCCCCCATCTACATGGGTCACAGAGGTGAACTGGTGACAGTCACGTCAGGATGAAATCCAAAATCTTATTTCAGTGGGGAGAGGGGAGGAGAGAAGCATTGTGACCCCCCACCCCCCGACCCTGCATTGTGACCTGCCTTGGAGACCACAGGTCTCACCCTTCCCCAACCCCCAGGGATGGCTCTGGTCCTCTCACTCCTGTAATTATTTCTGAGCCAACTCTTCCATTTAGGACAAGACAATTCCTTGAGTTTTGATTGCTTCCAGTCAAAGAATAAGGGTATCTGTCCAGTTTCTCCTAATAAATATTTGAACATCAGTTTGTTAATTTTTCTTGCTCTCTGTGACAGAGATCAATTGCTATTTTACATTACACTCAACTTCTATTAGTTTAGGATTTACTTCCTAAGTGATACCACTAGCATTGGGCTTGAATAAAACATTTTACCCTGGACAAGCGCATTAAATTCTTGAAGGTGAGTGGACAAAAGGGAGGGAGAACCAGCCCTAGTTTTACAATTTCAAGGGTATCCATTGAAATCCACTAGGGGACTATCAAGCAGGATGGGGGTTAGGAAGTGCTAGATGATGAAGGATAGAAACCATTGGAAGGACAATCCTGTTGGGCCTCAGGACACCAAAACTAGCCCTTTCCCAGAGCCAACCCCACCCCCAAGCTGGCTTCTGATACCCCTAAAGTGTTCAAGGCTTGGCCTCAAACAGCTCATCCTGACCCAAATAGGACTCCCATTTCCCAATATGTTTTGCATCTTCCTACTTTCTGACAATTAAATCATATTTTTAGGGTCTCATTTGACTTCTTGGAACTGACATTCAGCCCTGCTGAGGGTGGTGAAGTTTTTTCATCTTTAAACAGGGGATTTTATGGGGCACCTGGATGGCTCAGTAGGTTAAGTGTCTGTCTTCAGCTCAGGTCATGATCCCAGGGTCCTGGGATGGAATCCTGCATAAGGGCGGCCGTGCTCAGCAGGGAGGCTGCTTCTCCCTCTGCCTGCTGCTCCCACTGCTTGTGCTCTCTCTTTCTCTTACAAATAAATGAATAAAATCTTAAAGCAACAACAAAAAAGTAAACAGGCAATTTTATGAGAATTATCTTGTTCACTATCATTATCATTATAAATATCATGCTATCCCTGACCCCCCTCCCCAAGGGCTACACCGTGCTTTTCAGACTCCCCTGTCACTCAGGGCACAACTCATTAATGATGTGGCACCCTATATTGAGAACCCCTCTAGCTCAGAAGTCAACTGCCCCACCCACTTCTCTTTGACTCCAAACCCTGCCCCTGCTGGCTCGATTCCTCCCCTTTATTCCTGCAAGAACCCACATACCCATGTTCACCAAATGCTATTTTGGGATTGAAAAGCCGAAGGAATTTCCATAGGAGTGTTAAAGAGTTGAGTGTTTAGATTTGAGAAATGTAGTTTATGACCCCATTATTTTCCTGCAAGACTTCAGACTCCCAGATCTCACTTTATAGGTAGGGTCTGATCTTAACCCTTCAGCTTAACACGCAGCTCTGTTGAGGATGGCAAAATTACATGCCCAAGGCCATGGGTAAAAGGAAAAGAAATCAGGGAAAGCTCAAAGCAACAAGATTGGATTCCCTCACTAAAAGGACACAGGCTCCCCCAGTTGGCGCTTCTTCCTCCCAACCACTCCAAATTTATAGCCTAAGAGTGGTGTTAAACACTGGTCACCAGTTACAGACTCTCTTTGCATTTATGGTCATTTTTCCTGTGGGTGTTTATTTCCTTTCTTTTGGGGGCCTCAGCTGCGCACAGCCCAATCAACCAGAGAGGTTATGATCATGTTTTATCTCAAAAGAAAAGGGCACAGGGACTTGGTTACTGACCTCCCAGGTAGTTCCTGGCCCATATGCAAATTCTCCCAGGTCATCCCCAGCTTCAGCTCTGCAAACCAAGGGTTAACTTTGAGGGGCATATTTATGAAGCCACAGAATGTCCTTTGTGGCACAATTCCCCAGAGCAAGAGGTACCAACTTCCTTATAACCACATATTTCAGAGGGAAGGTTCTAGAAGAGTCCTGGAGAATCTGCTGCACTTGGATGGGGAAGTGGCTAAATTATTTTATGTTCCAGAACATCTAAGATCCCACTTTATGACTACTTGGAAAGCCAAGAGGGATAAACGCAGGACCGTGCTCATGGGGACCAGAACTTGAATCTTGGAAACACAGGAACATTTCCCCCCTCTTTGGGTCTATCTTTCTCTCTCCCCTTCCCTTTGGCCAGCTTTCCCTGCTCCTATTTCCACATAACATCAATATGCCACCTAAGTTTGCTTGTGTTCCCCCAGCAGCAGACCTCAACACAAGGATCCAAGTGCAAGTCATTTACTTGAGAGGCACCCCAGCAAATGCTGGTCAGGGAGTGGAAATCGAGACAGGGAAAGCAAGGGAAGGATGCATGCTTGGCCAGTTACCACTGTGCAACAGGATCTCAGTCCTACCAGAGAGCTCTGGACATGGTGTAGAACATGGGTCAGAGTTAAGCCACCCAAGGGGCGGGGGAGCCGTATTCCCCCCTTCAACTGTAATCAGTCCTTGGTGGAGGACTGCACCCTGGAGGACATTAACCCTCTGGGACTCTGGCAGACAGATAGAAGCCCTCAGGTGGAAGGTGCCAGGTCCCAGGTGTTTAGGGCATTCATCAGGGGCTCTCACACATGCAGACGCTGCAGCAATCATGGCTGCTCCCTTGCCCCAGCCAAATGCTCTGTGAACATTCATCTCTAGTGCTTGCCTGTGGCCTGGGTTGAATTATGGCCTCCTAAACTTCATATATGGAAGTCCTAGCCCCACCCCAGTTCTTTAGAAAGTGACTGTATTTGGGGGCGCCTGGGTGGCTCAGTCAGTTAAGTGGCTGCCTTCGGCTCAGGTCATGATCCCGGGGTCCTGGGATGGAGCCCCACGTTGAGTTCCCTGCTCCATGAGGAGTCTGCTTCTCCCTCTGCCTATAGCTCTGACTGCTTGTGCTCTCTCTTTTTCTCTCTCTCTCTGTCAAATAAATAAAATCTTAAAAAAAAAAAAAAGAAAGTGACTGTATTTGGAGAAAGGGTCTTGGAGGAGGGGATTAAGTTAAAATGAGGCTGTTTGGGTGAGCTCTAAACTGACCGGTGTCTTTGTAAGAGGAAATTTGGACGTACCCCAGGGATGTGCACACACAGAGAAATGATCATGTGAGGACACAGAGAGAGGATGGCCACCCACAAGCCAGGGAGAGGGAGGCTGTGGGAGAAACCAACCCTCCCAGCATCTTGGTCTTTGACTTCTAGACTCCAGAACCACGAGAAGTTCCTTCCTTTCTCCCGTCCTTCCTTCATTCTTCCCTCCCACGATACCTCCCTTTCTCTCTCTCTTTCTTTTTTAGAGAAGGAGAGAGAGAGAGAGAATCTTAATTAAGCAGGCTCCACACCCAGCACAGTCCCTGACTCAGGGCTCAATCCCACAATCCTGAGATCATGACTTGAGCCAAAATCAAGAGTCAGACACTTAACTGACTGAGCCATCCAGGTGCCCCGAGACATAACTTTCTGTTGTTTAAGCTGCTCAGCCTGTGGCAGTACTTCATTAGGGTAGCCCAAGCAAACTAATCCACACTTCCCTGTTTCTGTATCTTCATCTGCAGAGTTGCGTCTGGTTGGCCCAGCTCATCTTTTCAAGCCAGGCCACCAGTCAGAAGCAATGGAGCCATCTTTGGGTGAGGTGTCCATCTCAGTCCAATCAGCCTTTGGGGGGGAAACAGGGCCATATGGCCAGCACTGTGAGTGAGGACCGATCTCTGAACAGGAAGCATCGCTGGGGAAGGCACCTCAAATATGTCTGTACCTTGGCCTTCTGCAATGGTCCTAAGCGGAGGTGGTCAGTCATCTGTGTGCTTGCTTTAATCTGGGACATCTCCAACCACTGTGTCCTTGTCCAGAAATAGATCATCCAAGGAAATAAGCCAGAACGATGCTGAGCATCTAGACTCTGCTTCAGATAACCCACACCTCAGGCCACGTGTTGTCTGGCTTCTGGGCTAGAAGACCGTGATCGCGAAAGTCCCCAGCCCTGTCCACCGGGGCTCAATCAGACGTTGAGAGGCACAGCTTGTCTTGTCTGGAAACCAGCAGGTTGTGAAGCTGACAGTTAATTAGATTAATTAGGAAACCGTGCCTTAAAATGTAATGTTGTTTTCATGAGCTTTTAAAGCCTATCAGAATGTTTGCGGAGCTTCATGGCTGGTAATTAACAACCTTGTAAAAATATACAAGGAAACAAGGAGATAGATGTCAGGAAGCTAATAAATATGACAGCTGCCAGACACACAGACAGAGCCTCGCTCTGGCCTTCTTATCTGCTAAGTTCAAATCCCTACTCTGCTGGAACTTTCCATGGCCTCAGGCAAGTTCCTCACCCTCTCTGGTGTCAAATGCTTCTCTAATGAGAAGCCTGGACAACCGCTAAGCCCCACACCAGCTACATTTCTCGCCTTTCCCATTCTTGTACCTCGGAGCATGGGCCTGCAGGCTCCACTGGTCTGAGGGCAATTCAATCATGCAGGCCTAAGTGTCCACACAATAGGTAGGGTTCCAGTATCTCAGGGAGATCGCCAGCATCCCAGTCCATGGAAAGGGACATCCTTTTGTAGCCAAGGTCCATCCCACCTTCTCTGGCAACAAGTTTTTCCTTTGTGAGATCTCTCCATCCTGGATCTGTCCCTGTGTTTTAGGGAGAGTTGGTTCCACCCTTGGCCCTGCGGGATGGGTCTTCCTCTCAGCTGTAGCACTCAGAGCGTCTCAAACCCCTGACCACAGGGATTTGTTCTGGGATGGCCAACTAACCCAATCAGAGCCAACGAGGCACAACAGAGAGGCTCTCTGTTCCATTCCACTGGGATGGTTTAGGCCTCGGATTGTGGGCAGCCATCCCGGCGCCTGTGAAGTTTGAACACCAATCCACATGGAGCGAGGCTGAGCCATATGATGGAAAGTGACCAAATTATAGTCCCATTGTTTGGGCCCCCAAGTTTCGCTGTGGCTTAAATTTACTGTTGGACTTTTTGATTACATGAACCGAAAAGTTCCCTTTATTTGTTTTAAGCCATTTTTGAGGTATGTTTTCTATCAGTTGCAACCAGGAGTTCTAACAGTTATTTGGTGTGTTTGTGAATACAGGTGTCTGTGTGTGTGTGTGTGTGTGTGTGTGTGTGTGTGTGACAGAGAGAGAGAGAAACAAAGTCAGAAAAACAGACGGAAAAAAAAATTTTTTTAGTAGAAATACATGCAAGAATTTGCACATGTTGTTTCCCGTGTGTAAAATATCATTTGTCCTCTTTTTCTCTTTGAGAATTCCTATTTGTATTCTCAAAGCCCATCTCAGTGGCATCTCCTCTTTCTCAGCTCTGGAGGCAGGCAGTCACTCCTTCCTCCGTGCCCTTGTGGAGGGTTGCCAGGTGAAGTTTCTCCAAATACCTGTATTTTGGGGACCTTCTACAACTGGACTGGGATGGATCCATAAGGTTGCCACTAGTACCTGACTCAAGTTGTCAGAAGGAACAGAAGAAAAGACCTTCAACGGCTGTTGACAAGATTCATTATATTACCCAATGCCCCCTTTGTAAGAAAATGCATGATAAATTCCCAGAAAAAAAGTTGTCTTGAATAATTGGTAGTTTCACTCCTGGAAGATAATGATAGTTGTGGAATCCATTGGGTTTCTTTTCTTTTTTTTTTTAATTTTACCACCAGGGGACCCAAAATAAGTCCAATGTTCTTGTTGAGGTCACCAGTGACCTCCACGTTGCTAATCCAATGGTCAGTCCTCAGTCTTCACCTTACTTATCCCATCAGCAGCATTAAACATAGATGACCCCTCTCTCTCTTTCTCTGCTTATTTGGCTTTCAGGACCATTTAAGCTCTTGGTTTCCTCTCCTATCTCACTGGCAACCTCTCAGGTTTTTTGTTGATTCTTCCTCCTTTCCTCAGCCTCCAAACATAGGGAGGTCATAGGGTCTAGTACTTTGTCATGTTCTCATCTTTGTGACACTAACTTCATTGGCAATCTCATCTAGGCTCAGGACTTTAAAGACCATCTCCCTGATTATGATTCCCAAATTGCTATCCGTAGCCTGGGCCTTTCTCCTGGATTTTGAATTTATATGTCCAACTGCCAATTTTACAAATCTTCTTAGACATCTGTATTAGTCAACATGGGCTGCCATAACTAGATGCCACAGACTGGTGGCTTAAACAGCAGACATTTATTTTCTTACTTTCCAGAAGGCTGAAGTCCAAGATCAAGGTGCCAGTGGGGTTGGTTTCTTTTTTTTTTTTTTTTTAAGATTTTATTTATTTATTTGACAGACAGAGATCACAAGCAGGCAGAGAGGCAGGCAGAGAGAGAGAGAGGAGGAAGCAGGCTCCCTGCTGAGGAGAAAGCCCGATGCGGGGCTCGATCCCAGGACCCTGGGATCATGACCTGAGCTGAAGGCAGAGGCTTTAACCCACTGAGCCACCCAGGCGCCCCATGGTTTCTGATGTGACCTCTCTTCCTGGCTTGTAGATAGTCACCTTCTCACTGGGTCCTCACACGGTGTTTCCTCTGTGTGCATGAGGATGGAAATCTCGGGGTGTCTCTTCCTCTTCTTACAAGGACACCAGTCTATTGGATTAAAGCCCCATCCTTTTGACCTCACTTAATCTTAATTACTTCCTTGAAGTCCCTATCTCTAATACAGTCAACAATGAGGCTTAGGGCTTCAACGTATGGATTTTAGGGGTGGCTGCCTGGCTTAATCAGTAGAGCATACAATTCTTGATCTCAGGGTCATGAGTTCAAGCCCCATGTTGGGTGTAGAGCTTCTTAAAAGCAAAAACAAAACCATGTGGATTTTAAGGCAACATAATTTAAGGGGACATTACATCCAACAGGCACCTCAAACTAAACACATCCAAGACTAAGTTCCTCCCCAAACCTATTCCGCTTATGGTCTTCCCCATCTCAGAAAATGAGCCCCCCCCACCCTTTCGGTTACTCAGGCCAAAACCCTTGAGGACATCCTTGACTCCTTTCTCTTTTTGTTTCATATCCTTCCTCCAACCCATCAGCAAATCCTATGGCCTCTATCTTTAAAATATAAAATACATCCTGTACTCCACTACTTGTGACCTCCTCGCTGCTTCCACTTTATTCCAAACCACCATCATCTCTTGACTGGATCACGATAATATTCTGAATGCTTTTCCTGCTTCTGCCCCTATCATCCTCCAGTCTATTTTACTCCCAGTCTCCAAAGATACTCCTTTCAAGCCCTAAGACAGGTTGTGCCTTCCTCTGTTCCTGCAGCGGCACCATCACGCTCAGTGTAAAAGCCAAAGTACGTATGTGGCCTACAAGGCCCCACATAGTCTGTCCTCTTGTTACCTCTTCGGCTGTTTCTCCTATTGAGTGACTTGCCTTCATGCAAAGATGATGACTAGTGGTCATGGGAGTGGGTGAGCTCACTTGGGGCAGGGGAATTAAATGAGAAGAGAAGATAAGGGAAGGGAAAAGAAGGGGAAGGGAGAACGGGGAGGGGAAAGGAGAGGGCACAGGGAAGAGGTTGGGAAAAAAAAAAAGGTGAGCTGAGAAGGGACCGCTAGAGGACTAGGACAGGAGCCAGCAGAGATGGGTCCACCAAAGCCCAGGAGAGAGATGTTCCAGAAGGAACAATCTCTTACTGAGGGCCCACAAGGCTGAACATCTCATCTTTAATTTCCCTTTTGTGCTGTTAAAAATTTTAAACCTTTTTAAATGATGACCAATTTGTCAGCGAAGCAGTTGGCAGCCAAGCCTGCTAAGAAGAAAAAATATTAGCATCTTTCAACTGGTCATTTTTTTTCCCCTTTTCAGCATAAGCAGGCCAGAACCAGTATCCATTATTAATAGATGCATGTTTTATTAAAGGTATAAAGACCAAAGATTTGTAACTTTAATAATCCAGATTCTTATTTTAAATTCTCCAACATTATTATTTATTGATCAGCTGAGGGTGTTTCTTTCGAAATCGCCAATCTGCCAATTCCTGGAGGGGAGATAGAAGCGGTGGAATTAGGGGACCTAGCATTGATACTAACTCACTCAAGGGTGGGCAAAAAAAACTCCCACAAAATGAGCAACCCCTCTGTGCCGGGCCCTGGACCAGACATGGTGCATAGGGAGCAGGATGCCAAAGACGGGACCCTCCCCTAATTGGGCAGACAGAAAAATAAACAATATATGGATAATGCAATAATTTGGGTGTGTATGGGAAGTAGAGCTGAGTGGTTAAAAGCTTTTCTCTGGAATTAGGAAGGTTTAAGTCTCAGGGCCACAACTTAACAGCTGTGTGATCTCGGGCATGATACCTTTCCAGTCTGAGCCTCCGTTTCCTCTTCTGTATAATGGGGATGATACAAGGTTGTCATGAAGAGTAACGGCAATAATGATGCACAAAGCTTGCTTGGCCTGGTGCTTAGCACACAGTGAGCCCTTCTCCGTTAAATGCTAGCTAAGGTTGTGGTGGTAGTGCATTGATTGGGCATTGATTCTTTCTGGAGGGGAGGGGTTAGGAGAAGCTTTCACAGAGGAGGACAGCTGGTTCTTGAAGGATGACTAGAATTTTAAAAGGTTGCCAAGCGGAAGGGAAGGTTACTCCAGGCAGAGAAAACCACCAGGGAAGTGTGAGGTGTATTTTGGGGAAGCTAAGATCTTGGCGGGGCTGGGGAGTATGGTAGCTGGAGGGGACTGAGGGCAAGTGGCTGCAAAGGAGGGTCTAAGATGGTAGAGAGGACCTTACAGGAGAAGGGGTCCAGGTTTGCCTTAAAGGTTATGGGGAGCCTTGCAGGTGTTTTTTTGGTTTTGTTTTTTAATTAAGGCAAAGAACAAATACATGTAACAAAACTTACCATCTTAGGGGCTCCTGCCGGGGTCAGTCAGTACAGGATGCAACTCTGGATCTCGGGGTCAGAGTTCAAGGCCCCTGCTGGGTATAGAGATGACTTAAAATCTTTTTTTAAAAGGTTACCATCTTAACCATCTTTTTTAAAGATTTTATTTTTAAAGTAGTCTCTGTACTCAATATGGGGCTCAAACTCATGACCTTGAGATCAAGAATTGCATGTTCTACCCACTGAGTCAGCCAGGCGCCCCCACCTTAACCATTTTTAACTGTACAATTCAGTGGTATTAACTATATTCATATTGTTGCGCAAAAGATCTCTAAAACTTTCATTTTACAAAAGAGAAACTCTGTATATATCAGACAACAACTCTCCACTTTGCCCTTCCCTGAACCCTGGGCAACCAGCATTCTACTCTGTTTCTGTGAGTGTGGCTACTTTAGATACCTCATGAAGAGAAAGCATATAGTCTTGTCCTTTTGTCACTGGCTTATTTCACTTAGCAGAATGTCCTCTAGCTTAGGGGCGCCTGGGTGGCTCAGTCCAGTTAAACGTCTGACTCTTGATTTCGGCTCAGGTCATGATCTCAGTGTTGTGAGATCAAGCCCTGTGTGGAACCCCATGTCAGGTTCTCGGGCTTGGCGCTCAGCACAGAGTCTTCTTCTGCCTCTCTCTGCTCCCCTCTCCTACCCTCCCCCTTCCCTAAGACCTGCTCTCTCTAAAATGAATGAATGAATGAATAGAATTTTTTTTTAAAAAGAGAATGTCATTAGCTTCATCCATGCTGTATCATGTGGCAGGCGTCCTTCCTTTTTAAGACTGAATAATATTCCGTGCTTTGTGTATACCACATTTTCTTTATCCATTCATATCTTGAAGAATTTTAAGCAAGAATGTGACCCAGTTTGATCCGTGATTTAGAACAATTGCTGGGGAAGAGGAGAGACAGTGTCTTTCTAGAAAAGTGGAGGTGGGGCGCCTGGGTGGCTCAGTCAGTAAGCATCTGCCTTTGGCTCAGGTCATGGTCTCAGGGTCCCGCATCGGGCTCCCTGCTCAGCGGGAAGTCTGCTTCTCCCTCTCCCTCTGCTGCTCCCCCTGCTTATGCTTTCTCTCTCTCTCTTTCTCGGTCAAATAAATAAAATCTTAAAAAAAAAGAATGAAGTGGAGGGGACAAAATGGCAGCAGGGAGCCCAGGAAGGAGCTAGTGCAGTTGTCCAGGCAAGACGATGGTGACTTGGCCTCAGACATGGCAGGGGGCTTGGATTCCAGAGACAATCTCGAAGTGGAATTGGCAGGATTTGATAATGATAAAAGATATGTGTCCTAAGTTTAGAAATCCAGAGGTGCCTCAGGTCTTTCCAGCCCCATTCATCCCTGGAAAGAGGAGGAAAAGAGGGGGTCTGGCTGGTCTCCTTTATCCTGGCTGGCTACATAGGCAGGTGAGGGAACATAGCCCCAAGGGGAGAGAACATTGGCCTTCTGGTCCCTGTACCACCTGTGGCTCACTGTGAGATCTTTGATAAGCCGGGACCCCTCTGGTCCTCAGTTTCCCCACATGTAAAGGGAAGCAGTTAGTAAGGCAATAATGCTCCTGTAAATGATGATGGTGGTGGTGGTGGTGGTGATAGCCAGCAACTCTGTCCGAGGGCTTACTTTCTGCCACGCATCCTTCTAAGTGCTTTATAAGCATTAGTGCATTAAGGCAGTTAATTCTATCAATACTACTATTATCCCCATTGTACAGATGAGGAAATTATGACATCACTTGCCTGAGATCCCAGTGATAACCCGTGAGCTGAAATTCAAATTCAAGCAGTCTGGCTCCAGATCATTCCGGGAAATCTCTAGGAGAGCTTTAAAGGATCAGATGGGGGCGCCGGGCTGCCTCTGTCAGCAGAGCATGAGACTCTTGATCTTGGGGTTGTAAATTCAAGCCCCACATTGGATGTAGAGTTTGCTTAAAAATAAAATCTTTTCTTAAAGGATTTCATTTCTTTATTTGCCAGAGAGAGAGAGAGAGAGAACAAGCAGGGGGAGCAGGAAAGGGACAAGCAGGCTCCCCTCTAAGCAAGGAGCCCAAATCCTGGGATCATGACCTGAGCCCAAGGCAGGCGCTTAACCGACGAAGCCACCCAGGTGCTCCCAAAATAAAATCTTTAAAAAATAATAAATAAATAATAAAATATCAGATTCCTGGATCCCCCCTGGACCTGCTGGGACAGAGCCTCTAGTGTGGCCCCAGGCAGCATTTGCTAAGACACTCCCAGGGCTAAAGTTGAGGCTTGAAACTGAGGGTTCTCTGGGGACAGACAATGCCTGAGTCTGACCTGAGAGGGAGTGGAGCCTGATGCTCCCCCGCCTTCCCTGAGCACTAATTTTCCTTGGATCCAGGGGTGGGTGACCCTTTAGGGGACAATCCCAAAGGGGTGTCCGGGTCATTCCAACCCCTCCCCCCAGTTCCCCCAGAGGAAGTAGCCTTCAACCTCCCAACTCCCCCAGTCCTCCAGAGAAGGTCCCTGCAGGATGTTAGGAAATACAAATGACCAGTGATCCCAAGAAAAGACACTCAACCTCTCTAGTAGTCCAGGAAATCAATAAGAAGGTGCCCTGGAAGGTTCTCAAGAGGAAAGGAATGTGTTCAGATAATTTCCTAATCAAACTCACCCCTGCTCCACTTGGAACTCGAATGCACTCGAGTACTCTCAACATCTAAATTATTCCCCTCTTTGGGGGCAGGGGAGTACATACTATCATGACAGTATTAGAGCCACAAATATCTTGGCATCTGGTTATTTTTTAAAAGGACAACATACCGTCAAACTAGATACCAATAACCAGCAATCACTAGCATAATCACTTTTTAAAATTTTAATCTAAAAAAGAGCTTAAGGGGTGCCTGGGTGGCTCAGTGGGTTGAGCCTCTGCCTTTGGCCCGGGTCGTGATCTCAGGGTCCTGGGATCAAGCCCCACATTGGGCTCTCTGCTCAGTGAGGAGCCTGCTTCCCCCTCTCTCTCTGCCTGCCTCTCTGCCTACTTGTGATCTCTCTCTCTCTCTCTGTCAAATAAATAAATAAAATCTTTTAAAAATAAAAAAATAAAAAGAATAAAAAATTAAAAAGAGCTCAAAACCACTGCTCTATGCACTGAGGATGAATCTCACAGACAGAGCAGATGAGCAAAAGGAGACACACACACACACACACACACACACACACGCAATACCAGGTAATTGCATTTATATGAAAGTTTCAAGAACAGAAAAAGCCAATCTCCGGTGACAGAAGTCAGGATAATTGTTCTCTTCAAGTTAGTGACTGCAAAAGAACATTCAGGGGGGCTGGAATACCCTGTGTCTTGATCTATGTGGGGATTACGTGGGTGTACCCAAAGTAACAATTCACCGGGTGATGCATTTATAATGTATGTACTTCACTGTGTACAGCTCATACCTTAATAAAAATGTTTTTTTTTTAAGATTTTATTTATTTATTTGATAGAGAGAGATCACAAGCAGGCAGAGAGGCAGTCAGAGAGAGAGGAGGGAGCAGGCTCCCTGCTGAGCAGAGAGCCCGATGCGGGGCTCGATCCCAGGACCCTGAGATCATGACCTGAGCTGAAGGCAGCGGCTTAACCCACTGAGCCACCCAGGCACCCCAATAAAAATGTTTTGAAGAGTTAGATTTATTATGTCTTTCTGGTTATCCATGTCTTTCACTAAAATGTGGACGGTGACTCAACACTGTCTACAGCTTACACAGTCATGCAAGGCAAGTGGCAGAAGCAAAGGTAGATTAGGATTTGGCTTTCTATCCAAAGGAGCTAGCACATGACTCTGGACTTAGAACAAGGATCACAGCTGGAGGGGGCTACCCAGGGCCAATCATGTCTGATGCCACTGAGATCCCTGCTCCCCACCCCACACCCCACAAGATCCAAGGCCAGGCCTGGACAGCCCACTCCATCAGGCAAATGGCTCAGTCAGAAGGCAGCCAGACACAAGAGGCCAGGATGGGCAGGGTCCCTTTGGGATGGGAATAAATGAAGCATTAGTTAGCAGAAGCCTGGGCCACAGGGTTCTGTCTGGATCAAAGATAAGAATGGAGCTGGCCCATGGGGCAACGGGGAGCCCAGAGTCAGTAGGAAGGACCATTAGAAAGGACATCAGGGGGGCGCCTGGGTGGCTCAGTGGGTTAAGCCGCTGCCTTCGACTCAGGTCATGATCTCAGAGTCCTGGGATCGAGCCCCGCATCAGGCTCTCTGCTCAGCAGGGAGCCTGCTTCCTCCTCTCTCTCTGCCTGCCTCTCTGCCTGCTTGTGATCTCTCTGTCAAATAAATAAATAAAATCTTAAAAAAAAAAAAAAAAAGAAAAGAAAGGACATCAGGGGCGCCTGGGTGACTCAGTCAGTTATGTATCTGACTCTTGATTTCTGCTCAAGTCATGATCTCAAGGTCATGAGATCAAGACATATGTTGAGCTCCAAGCTGGATGTGGAGCCTGCTTAGGATTCTTTCTCTCTGCTCCCACCCTGTCTTCCTCTCTCAAAAAAAATAAATAAATAAATAAAAATAAAGAAAGAAAGAAAAAGAAAAGAAAAAAAGAAGGACATCGGGTCATTTGGACAACACTCATAGTTAATAGGATTCTCATCTCCTAGTGGTACTACATGCCAGGAGGCCTGGGCTTACAGTAGAGGCAGGAGGCTGGATGAAAGATGTTCAACCAGCCCAGGCAGAAACCAGAGATACCCAGTTCCTGCTCAAGGTTACACAGCAAGTTAGTAACTGATCCAGGCCAAGATCTCACACATTCTATATCGCATGGGTTTCTTCCTACCACTCCAGTAACACCCCAAGACCCCAAGATTATTTCTATTTCCCCCTCTGGATATTCGACATTTTATATACCCTTTTCAGCTGAAAGAAAGGAAAAGAAAAAAGAAAAGAAGAAAAAAAGAAAAGAAAAGGAAAGAAATATACTTCTCGAGTCTATGACAACTTACATCATCTTAGAAGTGCAAAAAAAAAATCCTACACTACCCACTTTTAATACAGATCTTTGCCGTATTGGGAAATATAAACAAACCAAAAGACCGATAATTAGTTCTAAATTCAAGCGAGGTTTATGGAACGTGAGCCATTTGGGTAATCGGCTGGGGTGGTGCCATGAAGTGGTAATTAATTTGTTTTTTCCTTAAAATGTTTTACTTAATTAAGGGAGGTGCTGATTTATATACACCCATCCCTTGGGGATGGTTTGTAAGGCAAGAGAAAATTCCGACTGTCTCCTTGCCACGTTTCTCATCGAATTATTTCATTACATTCAGATACACTTTTGTAACACTGATTGTGACAGATCCTGGAGTTATGAGCTCATAAATTCTAGGGTGGGGGGAGCAGGAGTCGTACACTTAATGGGAAATGTTCTCATAATCAAAAGAATATTTCAAGCTGTGACAATGCAGGCCAAGAGAGGGAGAGGGAGCGCTTTTCCTTCAAAGAATAACAGGTTGCTGAAACCAAGCCAGCACCTGCAGATCTGTCTACTTCTGAGTCTGCTGGGCTCCAGAATCTCAGCTTGCCGAGGGTGGAAGTCAGGAGGAGTTGGATCTAGTCCTGGCTCCACCATAACTTACTTTGAGCTGACCTTTCATTTATTCAACATCTATTTAATGAGCACCTACCATATGACAGGCACTGTGTTACATGCTGAGGATACAGTGTGAACAAGGCAGATTTGTTTCCTATCTTCACAGAACTTAGAGTCAAATGAGAAAAATAACAAACACATAAAAGAATAAATAGCTGATAAGCATAATCCCTCCCTATGATCTAGCAATTCCATTCTCAGGCATACACTCAAGAGAAATGAATGGGGGTACCTGGGTCGCTCAGTCATTAGGTGTCTGCCTTTGGCTCAGGTCATGATCCTGGGGTCCTGGCATGGAGCCCCACATCAGGCTCCCTGCTTGGCTGGAAGCCTGCTTCTCCCTCTCCCACTCCCCTGCTTATGTTCCCTCTCTCGCTATGTCACTCTCTGTCAAATAAATAAACAAAATCTTTAAAAAGAGAGAGAAAGGAGTGTATATCTGTCAAAAGAGATGCATTAAAGTGTTCCTAGCACCATTATCCGATCGCTCCAAATCAGGAACAGCCATCAGGTCCACCATCAGTAAGAAGGATAAATAAATTGGGGTATATTTAAATAGTAGAATACTGCATAGCAATAAAAAAGAAAAAAAAACACAATTGCCCTGAATCTACATGCAAAACATGGCTAACTCACAAACAATGACAAGTGAAAGAATTTGCACAAAAGGTGTGCAAACCATATGATTCCATTTATATGAAGTTCCAAAGCAGGCAAAATGAATATGACAAATCCGAAATCAGGATAGTGATTACCTTCAGAGGGGAGAGAGCAGGAGGAGCTCTCTGGAGCGCTGGAAACATCCCTTGTCCTGGTAACCAGAGGGTGGTTACGAGTATATGTATGTAAAAACTCACTGAGCTGCGCACCTAAGATGTATACTTTACCGTGCATATTATACCTCAATTAAAATTTAAGAGAACAATTTTAAGTAACACGTAGTGAAATGATTTCACATCATGATGAGAGACATAAAGAAAATAAAAACAGGTAATATGGAGGTCATGTGAAGGTAGAGGTAGAAGTTGAGCAATATTAAGGGGAGAGGCCAGAAAAGGCCCTTCCGAGCAGGTGGCTTACATCTGATACCGGAATGTCAGGAAGGAAGCCGCCCACGTGAAAATCCAGGGAAAGAGCATTTCAGAGAACCAGCAAGGGCAAAGACCCTGAGGTAGGGCATCTTGGCAGGAAGAACATGGAGACCGGAGCAGGGAGAGAGAGAACAGAGGAAGAGGGGGGCCAGAGGGGCTGTCAGGAGCTGGGCAAGAAGGGCCCTGTAGGCCATGTAAGGGCTTAAATTTTATTCTAGGGGTGATATGAGCCACTGGAGGGCTTAAGTAGAGGAATGACATGGATCAATTGACCGGAGTTTTCAATTAATTAATTGACTGATTGATCGATTTTGAAGATTTTTTTTTTCCTAAGAGAGAGAGAGTGGGAGACAAGGCAGAGGGAGGGGGAGAGAGAGAATCCTCAAGCAGACTCCCCGCTGAGCTCAGAGCTCAGTGCAGGGCTCTAAGCCATGACCTTGCAGTCATGACCTGAGCCAAAACCAAGAGTCAGTTGCCTAACTGACTCAGCCATCCAGGCACACCAACCTGACTTTTTAAAAATCGAGGCCACAGATCTATTAAAATGGGGAAAAGAAAACACCGAAACCTGACAATACCGAGATGGTGAGGATATCGAGCCTTAGGAACTCTCACACACTGCTGGTGGCGAGGCAAAATGGGACAACCACCTGGAGAGCACCTGGGCAGTTTATTACAAAATTTAACATACACTTACCAAAGGAGCCAGAAATCCCACCTCTTGGTATTTACCGAGTGAAATGAAGGCCTATGTTACATGAAAAACACACATGCAAATATTTATATTAGTTTTTTTCATAATCATGAAAAACTAGAAACAATCCATACATCCCTCGGTGGAGGAATGAATGAGCGCACATCCTATCAGAGCCCTATCATAGTCCACTACACAGCAGTGAGAAGGAACAAGCAGTTCCCACCTGCAACAACTTGGACGTTAAGTGAAAATGTTAACTATAAAAAGCCAGACGCGGGGGCGCCTGGGTGGCTCAGTGGGTTAAGGCTCTGCCTTCAGCTCAGGTCATGATCCCAGGGTCCTGGGGTCGAGCTCCGCATCAGGCTCTGTGCTCAGCAGGGAGCCTACTTCCTCCTCTCTCTCTCTGCCTGCCTCTCTGACTACTTGTGATCTCTCTCTGTCAAATAAATAAATAAAATCTTAAAAAAAAAAAAAAAGCCAGACGCAAAAGGTTACCTATCGTGTGATCACATCTATTAGACATTCTGGAAAAGGCAAAACTGTGGTGATGAACAACAGATTGGTGGTTGCCAGTGGTTCAGGGAGAGGGGAGGGCTCGGCTACAAAGGGGCAGCATGAGGGAATTCAGGGGGTTAAACTGTTCAGGATCTCCACTGTGGATTATGGTGGTGGTTCCCGATTCTGCATTTTCAAAACTCTTAGAACCACACACCAAAAAAAATGAATCTAACTGTACATAAATTTTAAAATAATTTTTAGGGGCACCTGGGTGGCTCAGTCAGTGAAGCATCTGCCTTTAGCTCACGTCATGATCCTGGGGTCCTGGGATTGAGTTGTGTGTCAGGCTCCCAGCTCAGTGGAGAGCCTGCTTCTCCCTCTTCTCTCTCTCCCCCCGCCTCCCTTTCCTTCTACCTGCTGTTCTGCCTCTTTGTGCCCTCTCTCTGTGTCAAATAAATAAAATCTTTAAAAAAATAAAAACAATTTCTGAATGTAAAAAAAAATTAGGTTGTATTTTCCTATTAAAACATAAAGACTACTGGAAGGAATGAAAGAAAGAACTATCTGAAAAGTTAAGCCATATTGATTAAGATATCCAAAGGTGGGGGTCTAGGCCCTCCCAAGCATGAGCTCGGAACAGTGTCACACGGTCACATCAAACTTCGCCTCTGAATGTTGCATTTTGCTAGAGCCACTTCATGGGGGTTGGGGGAGGGTGCGGTGGGGACTGTCTTAGAAGCAGACCCAAAGACAAAGATTCCTGTGCAAGTGATTTGTTAAGGAAGTGCTTCTACGAGAAGCTGGACATGGGTGTGGAAGACAGGAAGGAGAAAGGGGCAGACAGGAGTGCAGCTTCAGCCTCGGCCTGATCCCACCCAGAGCTGAGAAATGTAAATTACACCTCGGAGCCTAGGCGGGAAAAGAGGGGAAGCAGGAACCAGAAGGTGCTATGCCTACTGTCACGGGGATCAGCAGCTAGAAGGATAAAGAAGTCGACTGTGTGAAATCCTCACCTTTCAGACATATCTTCTTCATTCATATTCCAGGATCACAAGCAAGAACCATAACAACCACAAGGCAAAACAAAAGCTAAGTTATAAATGAACTGCTCAACAGCACTGTATATTACTTTTGCTTATTGTCATCGACAATTGGGACATTAAAGTTGCTCATATGCATAAAAATGCATAAAATTCTAAATGAAAAAAAGAGAAGTACAGGGACTGTTTGCCAAAGCTTCAGGTTCCCTCCAGGGTGGGCTAAGGGAATGTGGGCAAGACGCTGATCCAAATTAGACACTGCGCTTTACATATTAAATCTTCTCCGCCCTCCTGTGAGATAGATACTATTTCCATATTCCATATTTCAGCAAACCTACAATGGTATCAATCACAATATACATCATTATTTTGTTACCACCAAGAAAGAAAAAATGCGACTGCTTAAAAATACAGCATACCATCAATTGTGACATACAGCCCAATTTCAGAGATGTGAAATGTAAAAGACTGTACATCTTGGGATCAATAAAATATGACTCATCCCCACTTTGCAGATGAGAACACCAGGCAACAGGAGTTAATGTTTAGTCCAAAGTTACACAGCTAATGACGATAAGGGCCGAGATTCAACCTGGGCCCATCTAACCCCAAAACCCGGGTCCTCTGAATTTCCCACGGAATAATCTGCTGAGTGTTGCCAGACAACTTGAACAGCTAACCGTGAATGGTGTCCCTGGGATTGCAGGGTGCGTATCCAGTGGTAACTGGCGGTCCTGAACTTGTTCCACTGAGCCCGGCTGGGGCGGTGGGCTTAGAACCTTCTCAGAAGGCTGGGGATATACCCTGAGCCAAAGCACTAGGGTGGAAACAAGATAGGAGCCCAGGGCTAGAAATCAGCCTGACCTCGCCAAAGGATGTACACTGGGAAACCCAGACAGAGACAGGCCAACAGACGAGGTAGTCTTGAGTAATAGGCCACCTGGAAAATGCCCTCAGCCTCTCCTACTTCCTTCAGGGCCTACTTTCTGACATTGCCAGTTACAAGTGCCAGAGAACAAAGCAAGTTCTTCAAGCCTCGTCCTGCTCTAAAATCAAGACCTTGTCTCCCAACCCCTGCTCCTGTTTCTGGGAGACCTTCCTGAGGTCTAGCAGTGATCAGGCAACCAATTTGCTCACTGCTTCCCTGGGTTTGAGCTGAGTTGTTGATAATCCTGCCATGGACCCTCCTAGTGTATTTCTTCATTTTATTTTTCCTTATGCCACTGGGTGAGTTTTATCAAATGTGAGAAATAGATACATGTCAGATGCATGACCTTGGTCCCTGGAGAGTTTTGAGGACGTTCCCTGGAAATGATACTCTGTTCTCCACATTAGGCCTATCCTGGATATCCAAGGATTTGGGGAAAAAGTTGATGGGATTTATTTTTTATCTCTTCCTCCACTCTCTATCATTCCAAAATCTCCGGGTTAGAGGCCACCTGGTTGGGCAGGTGTAAACAGTAGGTATTTTGAGCATTTACTCTGCCCGCCTCAACTTCCCACTATGCAGAGGGTCTATTGATCTGAAGCCAAGGCCTCAGGGATGGGGTAAGTGTGGCCACATCTCTGGGCTCCACAAAAGTGGAGAAGGTCCCAGCATAGAGGCGTGGCACACTACAGCACAGCCAGCAGTTTCACTCCCTTCCTGGGACCTCACATCCTCCCCAGCCATGTGGTGAGTGTATCACCCAGGAGAAGCAGCAGAAACCCAATCCACACTGGTTACAATGGTTCATTACATGTGGCAGCTGGACTGGGCTGGGGCATGCCCAGATAGCTGGTAAAATGCTATTTCTGGGTGTGTCTGCAGGGGTGTTTCCAGGAGAGATTGGCATTTGAATTGAACCCAGTAAAGCAGAAGACCCTCCCTAATGCAGTGGGCATCACCCAATCTGTTTAGGGCTGAATCGAACAAAAAGAGGGAGGAAGGGTGAATTCACCTTCTTTCTGCTTGAGCTGAAATATCCATCTTCTCCGTTTGGACATTGGCATTCCTGGTCCTCAGGCTTTCAGGCTCACATCAGGACTTACATCAGCTCCCTCCACCGCCAAGTTCTCAGGCCTTCAGATTCAGACAGAATTATACACCAGCTTTCCTGGTTCGTGGGACTTCCTGGCCCCCATAACCACATGTAGCAGTTCCTATAGTAAGTCTCTCTTATTTGTCAGAGAGAGCGAGAGAGCAGAAGCACTAGGAGCAGCAGAGGGACGGAGAGAAGAAGCCCCCCATCCTCCCCGAGTAAGGAGCCTGATGCAAGGCTTGATCCCAGGACCCTGGGATTAGGACCTGAGCCAAAGGCAGATGCTTAACCCACTGAGCCATCTAGGCGCCCCTCTTCTTATATTTATCCCTACATATCCTACTGGATCTGCTTCTCTGGAGTCTCCTGACTTATACACCAACTTAAGAGAAAGGGAGACTGTCTCCTGCAATGCAAAAAGGAAGTTAACAACCAAACCTCAGGCTGGGGAGGGATGGACCTGTGCCACCTAATTCCTGGCACCTGGGGCTGGAGGCCACCAGGATTCCCTGAACCCCACCCTAGCTCTGCTCCTCAATGTGTCAGATTCCTTCTCTCTTACTTCAGGTGCCACCATGGTCACCCACATTCCTTCTCTTTTCACACCAGAGAAAGGAGCTGACTCACTCCAATACAGATTAAAGGACTCTGGCCCAGTTTGGATCAGATGCCACCAAGAATCGGGTCACTCAGCTGTGACCACGTGAACAGAATGTAAAAACATGGGGCGCCTCCTAGAGCCACAAGGTGAGACCAGAGAGGAAAGGGAATTCCTGGAAGAATGGGGGTGCAGATTCCTGAAGGAAGTAGGAATTATGCCAAGCATGGAACCTCAGAATCCTTCTCAACACAGCACTCTAGATCACCACTACCACTGGGTCAGACTGATCCAATGAGATAAAACCATCAATCTAAACTTTAGACCCCAGACCGATAGAACATCGGGAAGGATCTTTTAGGTCCATCCTCCTTGGCATCCACCAAAATAACCAAAACTTTATAAAGGACCTCATAGATCAATGACCAAATGACTTGTGGCAAAGATTCCAGAATTTCACCAAGTCCCCGAAATTTTCCTCCCAGGCCCCAGAATTAGCTGGTACCCATCAGATGTCCTCTGTCGATAGCTAGTTAGTGATCACTCAACACATTAGATGGCTTCCATCCCTAATGTTGGCAGGTGGGACCCACTACGCAGTCTGAGTATTTTTATTTTGCTCTGTTCGTAACTAAGACTGGCGCTGGGGACTCTGAATGGCTGCGCGATGTGTCAAGACAGTTAAACAAACAAAGCCATCACGTCCGTTTGCTCACACGCCAATCCTTGGCTGGGCCCTGGCAGGGCCGGAAGGCTCTCTGTTCATTTTTCTTTAGAGGCAGTGTACTCCTCTGAATGTCTTTGTTATTATTATTGATCTCCCTGGGTCTCCTTATGGCCAGAAATAAGGAATCCAATTTGATTAAGGGCTGATTTGGCCTGCGAGGCAAGACGCGCCAATACAACAGTGGAGACTGGAGCAGGAACAAATTTGGTTAGAGTTGACCCAACACATTCGGGTGGCAGCAAGGCCACCGGTGCCCTTCAGGGGCCCCTTCCAGCTGTCAGCCTCCTCCACCCCTTTTCTGCTGACCTCTGACTCAGATGGGGGTTTAAAAAAAATTTTTTTTAAGATTTTATTTATTTATTTGACAGACAGAGATCCCAAGTAGGCAGAGAGGCAGGCAGTAGAGAGAGTTGGAAGCAGGCTCCCTGCTGAGCAGAGAGCCCGATGCGGGACTCGATTCCAGGACCCCGGGATCATGACCTGAGCCGAAGGCAGACACTTAACTGACTGAGCCACCCAGGTGTCCCTCGGATGGGGGTTTTTAATGTAACTAACGGAAGATATTGCCAAGGCTTACACGGTCCACAGCTCCGTATCTGAGCCTCCATCCCCTTAACGTCTCTCAGAAGTGTGAAGAGGTGATTCATGCTGGCTTTGGAGTCCAGCCAACTTGGGTTCACATCCTAGCTCTACGACACACAGTGGGGCCCTGGGCAAGTCATCTGCACAATGAGTATATTACGCTGACATCCCTTCAGGTTGTGATGGCAGAAATTCTCTGTTGTCTTTTGCCTTTCAAGCCTTCATCCTCTCAGTTCAGCCCTAGCGAGCTTCTCGTAGGTCCCTCCCAAGTGCCAATGGCCTTCCAACCCAACGTATTCTCATGGCTGAACTCTCTTTCCTTTACTGTTCGCCTGTCAGGTCTCTGCGTAGGAGCCACTTCCTCCAGGAAGCTTTCCCTTGCCTCCTCCCCTTCCCCCAGATGGGTCAAGGGCCCTGGCTCTGGGCCCCACCGTCCGTCATCTCTCTGCCCAGCAATTGTCTGCCTCCCCATCAGCCCAGGAGCCCTGGGAGGGCTGAGACGGGGCGTCTCCTATGTCTCTGCCTCCTCAGTACCAGGCCCACAGCAGGCACCCAATGCATGAATCAAGTCTGACGATATTTTACTGTCCTGGTTACTATTGCTGTGAACAAATTACCCCAAAACCTACCAGCATACAACCCTTTATTAGGCTCACAGAGTCTGCGGGTCATGACTACAGACAGGGTGTGAAGGGCATGGCTTTTCTTTGCTCCATGACCATGGCCTCCAGCGGCAAGTTGGGAGGCTGGGAACTGGGGATGTCCCCAGCCACACCTCTGGAGGTTATCTTGGCTACTGGACGAACCTCTGGCTGAAATGTACAACTGAACCCCTTACCGGTGGCCTGTCCCCACAGCCTGGACTTCCTTGCAGCCGAGTGACCTCGGGGCAGTCGAGCTGCTGTAGGAACTCCAATAGGAGCGTCCCCGTGAGCAAGTGGCAGGAGCCGGTGCCTTTTAAGGCCCAGCCTCAGGGGCCACACAGTCGTTCCTGCTGCCTTCAGAGAAGGTTTGGACACGTTTTAAAACTGCTCAGTTTTCTTTCAGCTTCCACTTAGGACGTAGAAAGCTGGAAAGAGGATCACTTCCACCTTTGCCATAAGAAAAACCCAGATCATCTGTGATGTTATGACTTTCCTTGTAGCTATCAGAGAGCTGAGATCACAGGGCAAACAACTGGCCTGACATCTCGAGGCACAGGCATTGGGGCCCCTGCATGGTTCAGCGTCCGACTCTTGGGTTCGGTTGCGGTCATCTCAGGGTCATGATCTCAGGGTCATGCGATCGAGCCCCAGCTGGGGCTCTGCGCTCAGCATGACGTCTTTCTCATCTGAGCTGGAGATTCTCTCTCCCTCCCCCTTTGCTCTTCCCCCTGCTCGTGCTCTCTCTCTCTCTCAAACAAATAAATAAAATCTAAGAAGACACAGTCACCTCCAAGGAAGATGGGACTTGAGCTCTTGCTGACTCAGAGCTGATACCAATAAACCAGAAAGAATCCAAATAAATTTTTAAAAAGCTGCGAAGGCCGAGTGTGGGCTGGTATGGTGGTGTGGATCCCCTGAGGGCAGCCGACTAAGGGGAAATTTGTACCCCCAACAGGCTCTTCTCTGCAGACTGCACTGGGCGCTGTGAGGGAGACTGGGGGTTAGGGAGCCTACCTTGGGGTGCGGGCCTAGCAGAAGGAACAGCTGCCACTGCTGGAAGAAAGGCCATAGGCACTGGGGAAGGGGACAGCAAGCCCCAGGGCCCTTGGTGTCCACTGAAGCTGGGGGAAAGGCACAGAAAAATCCCTATGCCAGTGAGAGAGAGCTGGATCACTAAGTCCCGCGGTCTCAGAGCACCTGCCTAAGACTTAAACAGAACCTTAAGAACAGAGGGCAGCTCCCACACCTTCTGCTTCCAGACTAGCAAGTACCAGTAAGAGCTGTCTGCTGCTGGAGGCCGGCAGGATCACACAGGAGGAACCTCTTCCTGGCGCAGGATCACAGGCAAAATCTAAAGCTGGGGGTGAAACCGGATCATTGGGGGGAAAACCATCCACCAACCCAGCTCCCACCCTGAATACAAAGCAGCTCTAGAGGAATTTGGAGTGTGATGCGCTGACAGCAATCCTTGGAACAAAACCCCAATCCGGCTCAACTCCTGTCCATACTGATCCACCCCCATGCTGAAGAGCTGGCAAAGGAAAAGGCATGACTGTGTTCAGGCACAGATACTATTTACTTCAGTCTCTACTGACCTACACAAGACATCGAGTGTCCGACTCTTGATTTTCATTTGGGTCATGATCTCAGGGTCACGAGATCAAGCCCAGCGTGGAGCCCCACGAGGGCCCCATGTCAGGCCCCCATGCTTCGTACAGAGCCTGCTTGAGATTCTCTCTCTCCCTCTGCCCCTCCCCTGCTCACACGCTCACCCACACACTCTCTCTCTCTCTAAATAAAATCTGAAAAGAAAAAAAAAAAAAACAAGGGGCATCTGGGTGGCTCAGACAGTTACGAGTCTGCCTTCAGCTCAGGTCATGATCCCAGGATCCTGGAATCAAGTCCCACATCCCGCTCCCTGATTTGCAGAGAGTCTGTTTCTCCCTCTCCCTGTCTGCCGCTCCCACTGCTTGTGCTTTCTCTCTCTGTGTCAAATACATAAATAAAATCTTTAAAAAAATTTTTTTACAAGAGTTTGTTAAAAAAAAACAAAAAACCCAACTATGCAAAGCAGAAGGTATCTTTAAAGTATGAAAAGAGGCAGCACCTGGGTAGCTCAGTCAATTAAGCACTGATTCTTGGTTTCAGCTTAGGTCAGGATCTCGGCATCCTGGGGTCAAGCCCAAGTCTGGCTCTGCACTCAACGCAGAAGCTGCTTGTTTTCTCCCTCCACTTCTCCACCTGCTCTCTCACGCATGCTCTCTCTCTCTCACAAATAAATAAAATCTTTAATAAATAAATAAATAAATAAATGAAGTGCTGAAAGAGGCTTCCACCTTTAAAGTTTGGAATGGAGTGACGTCCTTAAAGTGCCAAAAGAAAACAACAACAACAAAAAAAAAACCACAAAAAACCCTGTCAATCCAAAGTTCTATGCCCAGAGGAAATGTCTTTCAAAAGTAAGCAAGAAATGTGAGACCACTTCAGTTAAACAGCACCAGAGAATTAATTACCAGCATGTGTTAAAGGAAGTTGTTCAGGAAGAAGAAATATGATACCAGAAAGAAACTTATATCAATGCAAAGAAACGAGAAGTGCTAGAAATGGCATAAATGAAGGCAAAAATAAAAGTGATTGTTCTAAGTACAGCACGGGGACGAGAGTCAATAAGATTGTAGTAAGTCTGAATGGTGACAGATGGTCACTACACTTACCGTGATGAGCATTTTGTAATGGACGTAATTTGTTGAATCGCCATGTTGGGAAGCTGAAACTACTATGTCAACTGTACTTCCATTAAAAATAAAAATAAGACAATAAATAAAAATTGTTTCATATGTTTAATTACTCTAAAAGATATGTGACTGTCTAAAGCAAAACGGTAGAAATACATTGTGTGTTTGTAGTACTTGTGAAAATAAGATGCGTGAGAAATGGTGGGAAAGAGTTCAGAGCACATGGCCCTCGGGCCTTACACATGCAAAAAAGTATAACATTAACAGAAGGTAAGCCCCCAGACAGCTACTAAAGCCACCGAGGTCACCCTCCCGGCAAGGATTTACTCCATATCTTCCACATGCCAGATTCCAGCCAGTCCTGTGGATACCAGACACTCACCGAGCTCACAGGGGTAGCATCCTGGGGGCTGATAGTGACAAGTACCTGGCAGAGAAGTGGCACAAAGGACACATCAAGGAATGTGGATTTCTTAGTAGTTTGTCCCACACTCTAAGCCCTTCATATGGTCTGGGGTCTTCAGGTTATATAGGACAGACAGAAGGACAGATGTCACCGGTTGTTAAGTGTGACTTTTCCTTGTTGCTTCAGAATCAGCAATGGGACTCAGGACAGAAGATGAATAGGTACCAAGCTCCTTTCTCAAGATAGCCAAGATATCTCTCTAGCTATCTCAAGATATCTCAAGATAGCCAGAGAAGGCAACTGGCTCTTTTGCTCCCCAAGTGTCCTTCTCTGAATATGCAGGTGAGGGGGACAGTCTTTGGAGTTGGGTGTGCTGTCAAAGGAGGCGGGGACAGATGGTATTATTACAGCTTTCTGTCCCCTGACAGGGGAGAGGAACTCCCACTCCTCCAGCCCAAGCCAAATGAAGGGGACTCCAAGAGAAATCTCAGAAGCTGGGGGTGCCATTTAAAGGGGGAGACCAGCACCTCATTCTTATTAGATGTCTGCTTGGGCTCACCCATTCCTGGTGACTCTCTTAGTGGGAGAAGAACTGGGGAGGGGTGACCAGGCAGAGAGAGGAGACACCTGGAGCAACCTGTGTTCCAGCGTCTGAGTGGCAAGGTTGTGGGAGGTTTCTGGTCCTTAGAAGATGTACCTAGAAATGCTCACATTTACATAAAGAAACTCTGTAAGGAGACACAAGGGACTAAGAAATGTGGTGGGTGATGAGAAGGGGACAGTTGAGAGAAATGTGGAAGTGAGACTTTGTGGCTAGTTTGTTTGTTTTTTCAGTGTGTGACTAGTTTGGTGTTTGAAACCAGTGAGCATGTGACTCTGGAGGGATTTTTCCCCAGCCCCACCTGGCAAGTGGGTGTCTGACAATTTAGCTCAACTCTGATATGACCTGCCTGGAGATAACATCAGATCCCACAGGTTGAGGGCTCAGTCCCACAAGACTGCCCCCACTTCAGCTACGGCGGGAAGTTGCCACAACTCCCTCCCTGGGTTCAATGGATTTGCTAGAGCGGCTCAGAGAAATATTGTTCACATTTACCAGTTTATTTTGAAGGACAGAGATGAAGAGCCAGAAGAAGAAATACAAAGAGCGGGGTCCAGAAGGGTCCTGAGCGCAAGAACTTCTGTCCCCTTGGAACTGGGATGTGTCCCCTTTCCGGGGGATACGTTCACCAACTTGGAAGCTCATTAAATCGAGTTGTTCAAGAATTTGCAGAAAGCTTAGCTTCTCTTAGCTTCCCCCAGGTCGATGGGTGGAGCTGAAAGTTCTAACCCTCTAGTCATTTGGTCTTCCTGGTGACCTGCAGAACTTTCCAAAAAGTGACCTCATTAACATAATAAACTCAGGTGTGGTTGAAAGGGGCTTGAATAATAGAAGATACCTTTATCACGCTTATCATTTCAGAAATTCCAAGAATTTTAGGAGCTCTGTGCCAGCAATGGGATGAGGACCCATATATATATATTTTTTTAAGATTTTATTTATTTATTTGCAAAAGAGAGAAAGAGCACAAGGAGGGGGAGCAGCAGGCAGGTGTGAGGGAAGCAGGCTCCCCAATGAGCAGAGAGCCTGATGTGGGGCTCGATTCCAGGACCCTGGGATCATGACCCCAGCCTAAGGCAGAGGCTTTAATCCACTGAGCCACCCAGGCGCTTCCCCCTCTCATACATATTTCTTATCGTAAGTCCTAATATCACAGTAATCAATTCTAAAAAATTAACTTACAGGGGCACCTGGGTGGCTCAGTCAGTTAAGCATCTTGCCTTTGGCTCAGGTCATGACCCCCGGGATGGAGCCCCAGCGGCGTTGGGCTCCCTGCTCAGCGGGGAGCCTGCTTCTCCCTCTCCTCCCTGCTTGTGCTCTCTCTCACTATCTCTGTCTCTCTCTTTCAAATAAATAAATGAAAAAATTTTAAAATATTTTATTTATTTATTGGACAGACAGAGATCACAAGTAGGCAGAGAGGCAGGCGGAGAGAGAGGAGGAAGCAGGCTCCCCGCAGAGCAGAGAGCCCAACTCGGGGCTCGATCCCAGGACCCCGGGGTCATGATCTGAGCCGAAGGCAGAGACTTTAACCCACTGAGCCACCCAGGCACCCCTGAAATCTTTTATTTAAAAAAGGGGGGGGGGCGCCCAGGTAAGCAAAGGGTAAGGAACGGGAGCTACGGTCGGCTAGGCTGAGTCTGCTGTTTATTTTGCGGTTAATAGGGAGCCGTAGAAGGAGTCATATAAAAGCAGAGGATGGAGACATGTAGGACATGACAAGACTTGTAAGCGGCCAGGGTGGAGGGTGGCTTGTTGGTGGGAAGGCTAGAGCTAGGAGAGCAGCATCAAGGAGGCGGGTATGATCACCCAAACAAAGTACATGGCCACTGATCCAGGGCCGAGATCCAGGGTGGGTGGGGAGAGTTGGGGGTTGGGGCGAGGAGGGACAGTCAGAGAGGGACGTGTTGAGGAGGGGAAGCCAGAAGGCAGAGCTAAGGAGGCCTCCCCTGGGGGGCAGGGAGCCAGCTCCTTTCCCTTCAGAAGAGATGGGGATGTGTGGACATCAACCTCTGAGCTCCACCCAGCCATGCTGGCCCCTGGGAAACCCCTACTCCCTCTCCAGGGGCCAGTCAGTATTCCTCCTGTGTGCAGCCCCCTAATTGGTGAAAGAAGTGTGCGAGGCTGCCCTCTTGCCATGGCTGACAAATGCCTGTCTGAACAAGAGCTGGGGGAGGGCCATGGAGTTCTCTGTTCAGCTTCCCTGCTCCCAGTTCCCCAGGTCCTGCTGCTCCTGTAAGCTTTGGGAACCAACAAAACCCGGTGCTTGATGGGGCCACCCAGTCACCCATCATGCAAGTTCCGTGCACTGAGACACTGAGACGGGGGGAAGTCCAGCAGCCGAGATCCAAGCCAGGGTCCCTGAGTAAGAGCGGGGAAGGTGGGTGGTGGGGCTCAGCAGGAAGAACATGGGCTCAGGGCAGTCGAATCTGTCAATCACCACAGCTCTCTGAGCTACGACTTCTGCCTTAAATGAGGATAACGTTCTGCGTGGCAGATGGTACAAGTTACTAGCTCCAGACCTCCTTGCTCTACTCCTTTACTAAGAGAACCACAATTACTGCACGGTGGGAAAGAAAGGTGCCACCCAAAACCTCACTCTTTTCAGTTCTCTTTGCAGCCTGTGGTCGCCCTGTGACCGGGTTCCGGACAAACGACAGAAGCGATGCGGGTATTTCAGAGATGCGATGCCAGCAAGTTCAACAAGGAGGGTGAACCCCGTACTCTTGAGGGTGACGGAGTGGGAAAATAAAGGTGGCCAAGCCTCTGGCAGTTCCATGGAGCCACCACTCCAGCTTGGGGTCACCGTATTTGGACTTCTGGTTGGAAAGAGTTGGCATTTCAATGCCGCTGTGAGCACAGAAGATGAGGTTCTAGACCCTGTGAGAGGCTGGGAGCTGGAGCTAGGCTGCCTACATAAAGCAGAAGATGGAAATGAGCTATTTCTTCTTTGAATGGAAACCGGATAAAAACTGCCCAATAGGGATGTCTGAGTGGCTCAGCTGGTTGAACCTCTGCCTTCAGCTCAGGTCATGATCCCAGGGTCATAGGATGGAGTCCCGCATCAGGGTCCTTGCTCATTGGGGAGTCTGCATCTCCCTCTGACTGCCCCTCCCCCTGCTTGTGCGCTCTCTCTCTCTGGCAAGTAAACAAATAAAATATTTTTTAAAAAACAAAACAAAACAAAAACCACTGCCCAATAACCCTGGATGGCAATGTAGAAGTGGGTTTCCTACCCTGGGCCATGGAAGGAAAAACGTCTTCCAAGATAAACTGAAACAGATGGGTTGAGCAGTGGTCTGGACATAGCTGTGGCCTAGAAGATCTAGATATTTCAAGGCTATCACCCAAACTACAACACGCAGAGACACAAAGATGCGAAATATAGAATAAAAGTTAAGATGGAGGGTGAAATGAGGATCCATCATACATCTAACAGGAAATTCCAATAAAAGACAATAAAGAAAGCGTGGAAAAGGCAATATATGAAATCTAAGATTTTTTTCCAGAATTGGAGAAAGATCTGAGTCCTCATAGAGTTCAAAGTGGGATAAATAAAAAATAAATGCACACTTTGGTAGTGAACAACAATAAAAATAAAAACAAAGCCTTTAAAGATGCTGACGGGAGTGGGGGGGGATGTGGTGATTCCCTTCGGAAAAACAATTAGACAAGCAAACAGACTTCTGGTTGGCAACAATAGGAGCCAGAAAGAAGTAGAATAATATCTCTAAACACAATGAAAAAATACTTGTCAGCCTAGAATTCTTTACTTAACTAAACTGTCATTACAGAATAAGACCAAAATAAGGATTCTTCCAGACATCAAGATAATAGGGCTCAGGCGTACCTGGCTGGCTCAGTCAGAAGATTATGTGACTCCTTTTTTTTTTTCTTTTTTCAGATATTTATTTATTTATTTGTCAGAGAGAGAGAGAGTGTGTGTGAGAAAGCACCAGCAGAGGGAGGGCAGGCAGAGGGAGAAGCGGGCTCCCCACTGAGCAAGGAGCCCCATGCAGGGCTTGATCCCCAAACCCTGGGATCATGACCTGAGCCAAAGGCAGACCCTTAACCTACTGAGCCATACAGGTGTCCCAGAATATGTGACTCTTGATCTCAGGGTCATGTTTAAGCCCCACGTTGTATATAGAGATTACTAAATAAATAAATAAACTTAAAAGAAAACGATTCATAGATTTTACTACTCACAGGTGATCACTGAAAGAAGTATTGGGGTGCCTGGGTGGCTCTGTGGGTTAAGCCTCTGCCTTCAGCTCAGGTCCTGATCCCAGGGTCCTGGGATCAAGCCCCGCATTGGGCTCTCTGCTCAGCAGGGAACCTGCCTCCCCCGCCCCCCTGCCTGGCTCTCTGCCTACTTGTGATCTCCCTCTCTCTGTCAAATAAATAAATAAAATCTTTAAAAAAAAAAAAAAGAAGTATCAAAGAGTGCACATCAACAAGAAGGAAAATGAACAAGGGAGATATGGCATGCAAGGTGCAGTGGTCTCAAAGCTTTTGGCAACACATGATGGAAAAATCTTTAAAGGTTTTTATGCTAAAAAAAATAACGCTAAGGAGGCACCGGGCTCAGTCAGAAGAGCATCCCACTCTGCTCTTAGGGTCTTGAGTTCAAGCCCCATGTTGGGTGTAGAGATTACTTTAAAAAAAATACTAAAAAAGTAAGGTTTTATCAATAACATGGAACTAAAATCCTAAACAACAGTAACAAAGGAGTTGGGAAAAGGGCATTCAGAAGGAAGGCAATGCATTCTGAGATTTTCTTTTTTAATCACTTTAGAATCCATGCCGTTAAAAACAAGTAGGAAATTCAAGTGTGGCTTCTGTGACGTTCAGATTGATCAAAATTAAAGATGGTCACAAATCCTTTGTCACTCATTCCATCACACGCCTTGGATCTGTTTTGTCTTTATGATTTTTTTATCCAAAAGAATGAAGTGACGCTGTGTAATATTCAAGGCTGGGCCTTAAGATAACTACAGCTTCTGACTTCGCCTTCTGGAACTCTCCTTCTTGAAATCCAGCCGCCACGCTGTGTGCAGGGTCAAGCAGCCGTGTAGAAAGGCTGAAGAGGAGACTAAGGTCGCCAGCCAACAGCCCCAACTAAGCTCCCAGCGAGCGGCCAGCATGAATTTCCAGGCATGTTAGGGAAGCCTTTTTTAGGCCCTTTAGCTCTTAATGCCCCAGTCTCATGAAGCAGAATTGATAAAAAAAATTTTTGTTTTAAGCCATTCAGGTGGAATGGTTTGTCATGCTGCAAAAGATACCTGAACAGAATGAAAATAATATTTATACCTTCCAAACAAATAGATGAAATTAGCTAAAGAAAACCTGATCAGTCCAACAGTGCCTGGCTGGCTCGGTTGGAAGAGGATGCCCACTCTTGATCTCAGGGTTGTGAGTTCGAGTCTCACTTTGGGTGTGGAGATTACTTAAAAAAAAAAAAAAAGGGCAACTTAAAAAGAAAAGAAAACTTGATCAATCCAAAAGGAAGCTCAAAGAAGAAAAATTAAGAAGCAAAGAAGAAAAGCTTCTCACAGTCCCATGTTACCTCTCACAAATAGCCTTTCTGGAAAAGCAATGAAGCTTTGGATTTTACTCTGTTTCTAGCTGGACCTTGACCTTCCTGATTTTCAGACAGGCAGGGCCTGGCCACTGAGATGGCATGGGAGGAGTGACAATGTGTGTGTCTTTTCTTTGCTACTTCCTGAGCTCCCAGCAGCTGGCCATAGCTCTGACTAAGCCACCAAAACTCTTTGGTCTAATTAAAAAATAAAATCAAAGCAAGAAACGAAACTTTATATTACACATTTCTAATGGTGGAAAATAGTTTCAGGCATTAAAAAAAAAAAAAAAAGCATTCAGCTGGCTACTTCCCAGGCGTCAAAAATTAAGAGCCACTACATTTTATTCTGAGGAATTAATGGAAAATTTTACATGGTGGCGTAAAATGTAGGGGACAAGATGAAGGACACAATTCTTCACTGAAGAGCTCACTCCCTCACTTGCAGCAAAGACATTAGCTGCTCTGAGCAGGAGCTGCAGGCTCCCAGAAGACCCAGTGGGTTATATGGGGCCTGAAGGAGCCGACGGGGGGAATTAGGAACTTAGTAGCTTCATGGCTTTAGCCAAGTGACATCTCATATCCTTAGTCCCCACCTCTGTAGAGTGGGAACAATAGCACACCCCTCCCAACTTGTCCTATCTTCCTTGGCTCCAGGGACCTCCCAAGGTGCACTCCCAGGGACACAGGCCCAAGCTCTTCTTGTTTCCACGAGAGTTCATTCTAAAACACAGCAGTGAGCTACCCCTCCACGGGGGTGGGGAGAACTGGGTTTATATCACTCATTCTGCAGCAAACAACCGAACATCTCCTTTGGAGCAAGCACCAGTCACTGTGTGGGAAGAGGGATGGAAGTAGCAGGGGGAGTACAGGGGGGTGGGGTTTTAAAAAATATGTAATTTAAATATATTTGGGGGGAAAGCAGGCTATAATCGTCCTTGTTTTTTATTTGAAATGTTTCTGAATCCAAATTTGTTACCTCCTGAATATCTCCTCCCATGTCCCACCTCCCACTCAGGGGGCCCAATATTGGCCACAGCTGCTCCCTACCTCCTATCCCCAAATCCCTGGCCTCTCCTCCGATTTCAACATCCAACAATCCTGATCCTACCTCTGGAACCTCCTTTGGGTCTGTCCCCTGCTCTCCATATCTGCTGCCCCTACCCCAGGAGAGGGCCTGCCATCACTCACTTCCCCTCTGATCTTTTCACAACTGAAGTGAGCTTTCTAAACACAGTGTGCAGCCCGGTCCCTCCCACTGCTCCAAACCTTCCGTGGCTCCAAGGGCTTCAGGACAACATACGCACTCCTCACCTGGCATCGACACCCTCCAGGACCTTTCCAATTTCATCACTCATCACTCCCTACACAGACCCTAGAGCTACACAAGAGCCCTGCTCATCCCAGCTAGTTCCTGCCACCGTGCCTTTGCCCATGCTGTGCCCTCTCCCTGGCATTTTCTTCCTTCTCTCCATTTCTCTACCTTGTGCCCCCATCTCAACATCCACACCTACTACATATCCAGATCCTTTGTACATCATCTCTCTAACACCTTCTAGCCTGGTCCGACCAATCCGCAAATCTGGTCAAAAACGTGTGTTGGGAACACGGCACTGAGTCAGACTGTGATCCTGTCCTCAGCGCCCAGTCTGGTGAAAAAGACACAGACGCCGATGATTAAATCCTGTTTTAATAACGTGGGGATGAAGGACACTTACCGGCTGGCATTCCAGGAGAAACCCTACCATAGCCAGAGAGGCCGAGGAAGGCTTCCTGGGGAGACAGGCCTTGAAGGGAAGAGCACAGCATTCGCAAAGGCTGGGGTTGCCCCATCCAACAGGGGGCCCAGCCTAGCCTCAAGAAGCCTCCTCCCAGTGGCTGGGAGCATTTCCAGTTCTTCAAAGCACTGCCCAGAGGATGAAGATTTATTTATTGGTTGTAAAGTGATAGCTAGGCTTGGGTGGGCCAGAAAGAGGGCAGAAAGGATAATAAAGAGGCAGGGAGAGGACAGGCCCCTCCAGCCCTGGGGTCCCTGAGTCAGCAGCTGCCCTCAACTCAGTGCTTCTCCAACAAAGGTGCCTCCCACAAGCACATAGTGAGCGCCTGCTGTTTACCAGCTTTGTGTGGCTGCTGGGATACCGGGGCAAAGAGGACAGAAACCTTACTGTCAGCCAGAGACAGATGCACTGTAGGCAGGGACAGGCCAGAGGAGCAGGCGCTGAGGTGGTAGGAACCCTGGAGGCCAGGAAAGCCCAGAGGAAGGCCCTGACCCGGCCTGGTTGGTGTGGGGGGCAGTGAAAGAGGACAGGCAGGGAAAGGGAAAGGGGCTAGGATGGGGAAAGTGTATAAGGATGTCCCCCAGCCATGCCTTGTGCCCCGGGTGGGTACAGGTCCGCAGTCCTCAGGGAGGTTGTCCATCATGGGACAACCTCTGTGGCTCTGCCCCTTCCATCCCCCAGCTCCCACCCTGGGAGCCCACCTCAGACCTCCTGCTGCCTCTGAGTGCTTGTCCTCTCAGACAGCTCTGGCCAGCCTCCCCCTCTGGGGTCCCCCTACTGACAGACTTATCCGTGCACCCCCTCCCTGCCCACCCACGTCTGGTCCAGGGCAGGGAGGCCAGGTGACTGCATAAGCAGGGCCCCCCACACGGCAGAGGTGCCCGTCTGCCCTTCTGGTGGTCCCCATCTCTGCAAAGGCTGCCTTTGGAGGGCCCCCGTCCTCACCCATAGAGTGGAGATGATCGCCCCCCTCCCTACTCCCAACTCCAGGTCTGCCAACTTGCAGTCCAGTACCTCTCTCCTCTGTCTCTCATGGTTTTCTGCTTCTGGAGACAGGACAAGGGGACAGGGGCTGTTGGTGGGGCTGGGGGTTACAACTGAAATCACAGAAATTGCTGTACTGTCTTTTATAAGCCCTGAGGGTGTGTTTGGCCCCAATTTTAACTGAGCATTTTAGAATGTGGGATACTTGCGGTGCCTGGCTGGTTCAGTCAATGGAGCATGTGACTCTTGATCTCAGGGCTGTGAGTTCAAGTCCCACGCTGGAGTAGAGCTTACTTAAAATAAAAAACAACAACAACATGAATGCAGTGTACTTGGTGCTTTTGCCTATGGCTTTGGCCTTGGTCATCGCTGCTGGGGCAACAGGGAACTAACTGTTATGCGTCCTCTGGTCTGTGTGTGAGATGTATAAACTCCAGAAGAACAGGGAGAGCTACCTTATTCATTGTTATATCCCCAGTGACTCATGCGGTGCCTGACATAGTAGATGCTCAGGAAACATTTGTGGGGAAAACAGAAAGAAAAGGGGAGGAAAGGAAGAAGGAAGGGAGAGAAAAAAGAAAGAAGTAACTTTGAAAGAGTCTTCCAGAATCCCAGAAAGCAAACCCTCTCTCCTTCATCTGGGTAGAGAAAATGCACTTTGGGGGGGACTGTTACTGTTCATTTTTAAAATTTCCATCAAAGGACTCCAAAATTCAATTCCCTCTTGAATGTTTTTCTTTTTTCATTTTCATCATCCCCCGTCTTTTCAACACTCACTGTTGAGTTTCCCGTTTAGAGCGGTTTATTGGATTGTGGCTCTGGGGACTTGCAAAAGTCATTTTAGGTGCTTAGAGTTCCAATCACGCTGCCACTATGCCAGCCCCCCCTTTAGCGCCAGAGAAACTATCTCTTATGAGAGTCGATTATATCTGTACAGCCCAGAGCACCACGCTCCAAAATATGGACTGTAAAAATTCTCTGTGACTAATGTATGTCCAATGAAAATATAAAAAACGCCTATTTAACGGGAGAAGGGCTAACTGGAAAGACCCAAATGCTGGTGAAGTTCTGTGCCTGACGTCAGACAGGACCCAGGCCTGGAAAAGGATGGGAGCTCCCCTGCCCCAGAGCCAGACTGTCCAGTCCCTCAGGGCTTGTGGAGGCTCCCCAGTCCTCCTGACCCCCAGGGAGCAGCAGGCTGGGGAGGCAGTGGCAGCCGGAGGGAGGCACAGCAACAGAGCACCTCCTGTGTGCCAGGCACCATGCTAGGCACAATCTCATGGACTCCGGAAAACAACTTCAGGAAGCGAGATTTATTATCACCCTTTTGCAGAAGGGGCTTTCCGTGGGACCTCAAAGGGCGAAGAGGAGTTAGCTGGGGGAAGAGGACAGTCCTAGAAAGGAATTACATGAAGAGAGAACAGCATGTACACAGGTGGGAGGCAACACATAGAGTAAAAGCAGTTGGGTATTGCTGAAGCAGGAAGAGAGGAGGGAGGAGGCTGGAGGAGTGAGCAGGAGTCAAGTCACAGAGTTCAGCAGACTTTGCCAAGCGGGGAAGGGACTGGGAACCACTGGCCAGGATGAAGCCTGGAGGGATGCCTCATGGAGACAAAGTCAGCAGGAACGGGTGACTGATTGGTCGGCCAGGGAGGCTGAGGGGAGGAGAGGACCCAAGGATGGCACCCCAATTCCAGTCTCCAGGGCTGACGGTGGGGCTGCCTCTGACTCAGGGACCCATGGGAGGCACAGGTCAGCAGAAAGGTGCTGCACGGCACTGTGGGCGTTGGGGTTCATGGTGCTTATAAGGGATGAGCCCAGGGTGAGAGGGTCTGCCTCAGATGTGGTCTGGGCCCAGCTTAGGGGCACAGTGGTCAGCTGTCAGTTTGGTCCTTAAAGCCACAGAGCACAGGGGCTCCCCTAGGACAGTGTGGGTGGGACGCTGCAAATGAGCAGCTGCAGGCCTCGTCGGTCCCGCACACAGGGTCAGCTTGGCCTGCACAGTATTTTAAAAAGCTTTGGAACCAACATCTAAAAATTAGGCTCATGCAAAAATCCAAATCTCTGGGGGTGCCTGGGTGACTCAGTCAGTCCAATGTCCAACTCTTGATTTCGGCTCAGGTCCTGATTTCAGGGTTGTGATATCCATCTCCTCACTCAGTGAAGAGTCTGCTTAGGATTCTCTCTCTCCCTCTGTACCTTCTCCCCTCCCCGGCTCTCGCGTGCACGTGTTTTCTTTCTCTCTCTCTCTCTCTATCAAATAAATATTATTTTATAATATTTATAAATATTTTATTTTAAAATAATTATATATTTGTTTATATATAAAATAATTTAGATATACAAATAAATATATTTAAAAATAAATAAATTTATGTATGTCTGTATTTATTTGACAGAGAGAGAGAGTGCAAGAGAGCACAAGCACGGGGAACTGCAGAGGGAGAGGGAGAAGCAGGCTCTCTGCTGAGCAGGGAGCCCGATGTGGGGCTTGATCTGAGAACCCTGGGATCATGACCCAAGCCTAAGGCAGCTGCTTAACCAACTCAGCCACCCAGGCACCCCTAAATATGTTTTAAAAAATACAAATTCTGGTTTCCCTTGAGAAATCAGAAGATCTGACGAAATGGATTAGAGAAGAAGTTAATGCTGAGAAATAGCTAAGAAGTGGTTGCCGTCTCCAACAAGCACATGCATTCTCATTTCCCACAGTCCCCACCCCTCCCTACTGTCTCACAGAACCCAAGGCTAAGTAGTTCTGTTCTCAGCATTGCACTTGCACTATATCCCACACCTCTCTTAGGTATTTTGGGGTATTTTCTTAAGATTTTATTTTATTCATTTGAGAGAGAGAGCACAAGCAGGTGGAGGGGCAGAGGGAGAGGGAGAAGCAGGCTCCCTGCTGAGTGGGGAGGCGGTCGATCCCAGGACCCTGAGATCACTGCCTGAGCAGAAGGCAGATGTTTAACCAACTGAGCCACCCGGGCGCCCCAGGGTTGCTGTTTATCAAGCAAAACAGGAAAGCATATGTCTCTGTAGATGCCAAGACAGTTCCTTTGCGTTTACTGTGCAAAACAAGTCTGTGTCAAAAGCCCAGGTCATCCCTCTTCTCTCATTCCCAAGCCCAGGGTGTGGGGGGATCCCCTGATCTAGAGAGACGTACCAGACGGAGAAAGAGAGAGAGAGATCAGACATGGAAGGTGACACAGGATGTACCAGGGGAGAGACTTTTAAGAAGAGAATGATCAGCACCATTTAAGTTAGAGTCGAGTCGGATAAGCCATGAAACATCTGTGACAAAAAAGTACACACATGCATCCACACACAAAACGCACACACATGTGTGCGTACACACGTGCCGGCACACAGACACGTGCACTCAGGCACAAAGACGTGTGTGTATCTGCACAAACACGGGCATGCGGGCACCTGCATGTTCACAGAGCCTCCCGAATCTGTGCACCCTCCCAGGGATCCATGCTCACACCTAATGAAGCCCCACCAGTTCCAAACCAGCAACTCGTAACTAAATAAATATGATAAACACTTCCCCTCCAGATGGCTCTGCATGCACACCCACTCCTCCCGCTCGGAGGGATGGCACATTCTATGCCAATAAATCCTCCTGTTTGAAAACATTTGCCTTCTTAATTGGCCCGTTTACGGATAAAATATGTTCCTGGGTAGTGCTTTGCCAGAATGGGACGCTGAGATGCCCACTCGCCCTGGGCTCAGCCCAGAGACAGGACTGAGGGCTGCTGGCACCACAGGGGTCCCGCCTGACCCATCCACAGAGACAAGACCCAAAGGCAAAGGCTCTCAGGACTGTCAGGGAGGCCCCCTCACTGGCTTTTTCCTCCCTGTGCCTCACTTTTTTTCTCTGGGTACACATTTCTTGAGCTTAGGGCATGCAGAGCTATCTAAGGTCCTTGGAGGAATCCTGCTTCACACTCCCCTTCCTTGGACAGCAGAGGTGAAGTGTGATCACTAGGATAACCCCCCTAGGGGGCTGAATGGCGGCCCCCCAAAAGATCTGTCCACATCCAAATCCCTGGAACCTTTGAATGGGACCTTATTTAGAAAAAAGATCTCTGCAGATGTAATTAGATTAAGAATCTTGAGATGATGTCATTCTGGGTTACCCAGGTGGGCCCTAAATCCAATGACAAGTGCCCTTATAAGAAGCAGAAGACACACATAGAGGAGAAGGTCATAGGAAGGCAGAGGAGGAATTGGAAGCTACTTACCACGGAATGCCAAGGCTTTCTGGCAAATTAGGCAAGGAGGCACTCTTCCCAAGAGGCCTGCTGACATCTTGAGTTCAGACTTCTGTTCTGAACCGTGAGAGAATAAATTCCTATTGTTTGAAGTCACTCAGTTCATGGGGTTTTGCCGCAACAGCCCTAGGAAATTAATACGCCCCCTCTTTTATGTGGGGTACGACGATGACAGAGCTGGGACTCCAATTTTCATCTGCCCTTTATTTTGACACTTCACAGTTTCCAAAGGAGACTCCCAGTAGAGATGGGGAAACCGAGGCCCAGAAAGGAGCCAGGTGTCACCTGGTGGCAGAGCCAGGACCAGAACCCAGCACGCTGCCCCTCCTGGGGCTGTGCCCTCCGCTGTTTCTTCATCAGGAGCTGAGTGGGCAGATGCACAGCAAAGGACAGCCCTGGGGGGAGGTTTTCCCCCAGGATCCCATTCTGGGGCCCACTGAGGAAGGACAGGAAAGAGAGCCCCTTAGGGGTCCCGTTCTCCTCTGCTCTAAGATTGTGGAGGCTGAGAAAAATTAAGGCCATCCCACCTCAGGTTTAGCCTTAGCATAAGTACAGCCATCTTAGCTCCGGCAGCCATCTCAGACCCCTGTGCCCAAGGGCTGAACTTTCCCCTACTTTACTTTAGTTCGAAGGACCCCCACCCTGCTTTAGTAACAGGAAGCCCCACCCTGCTTTGGTTCCAGAAATCCCCACCCTGCTTTAGTAACAGGAACCCATAAATACCCCTGCCTTAACTAAGCTTGGGGTCCAAGTCCCTATTCTGCTGTGTCGGTTATACTTGGGCCCAAGCTTAGGCTTGTTAAATAAACCCTCGTGTGATTGCATCGGTGTTGGCTCCATGGTGGTCTCTTGGACGCGAAAACTTGGGTACAACAAGATAAACCCAGGATGAGTCAATCATGAAAATCTCTCATAGCCACTTTCCACTGAGAACTCGGGATGTCCCCAGTGTCTTGGCAACCTCCTCTTCCACATGCCCACCCCCACCTGGGGAGATGTCTGAGGACATCTGTTCCCCCCTTGCTCAGGTGGGAAAGTAAGGACAGAGAGACAAAGCCACATCCCGGGTCATGCTGGTCACCAGCAGAGCTGGGATTTGAACTCAGGTATGTCTGCTTCAAATGCCGCTCGGCCACGTCACTTCACAGGTCAGAGAGCCAGGGCACCTTCTTGGGGGCTGGGGAGCAGCCAGGCCACCAGGAGCAGAGGGAGGCCCTGAGTCCTCTTTCCTCTCTCACCCACAATGAGCTGATATATGGCTCAGTGGCCCCAATATGCCCAGATCACCTACTGTGTGACCTTGGCCAAGTGACTCTCCACTTTGAGCCTCCCTTTTCTCATCTAGAATATGGGGTACATAATAACAGCCACGCCTAAGGGTTTTTGTGAGGACTCCTGGGAAGAAAGCTGAGAAAGCCCTTAGTAATATGCTGAGCATCCAGTAAGTGCTTAATAAATGCTGGCTGGCATTAAAGTCTGCTTAGAGGCCAGTGAGAGAGAGCACAGAGCCTCGGGCCATGGAAAGTCACTTGATGAGGCCAAGATGTCAGGCTATGGCCCTACCTCTGTGCTCACCACTAGTGTTCCTCCCCAAGGGACACAACTCCTCTGCTAGTGACTCAGCCCAACTGCCCTTCTGAGAGTTGAGAGGTGTCCAAGAGAGATGTGCAAGGCCAGGCAAGGGGAGAAAACAGAGAAGGGAATGCTGGTAGAGTAGGCTCCCCCAACCAACACCCAGCCTACCTTTCCTGGAGGTATGCAGTAGGTGCTCAGAACAGGTAGCCTCAGTGACATCCTCTCCCCTCTTCACGGGAACATCAACTGGATTTATAACCAGTGTGACAGCTGAGGGTTCAGTCTGGCTAATAGCAACAGAAACTAGAACATTAACATTAGCCAAGAGGGGTTGGCCAAGGTTCAATGTAGGAAGAAAAGGAGAGTGGCAAATACTGTCACCACACCAAATCCATTGAATTCTCCCTGTTCTGCAGGGACAGTCAATGATCATGTGGGGTTCCCGTGCAGACCAAACATCTACTCTTTTTTTTTTTTAAGCACTCTCTACACCCAGTGTAGCGCTTGAACTCACAACCCCAAGATCAAGAGTCACACACTGCACCGACTGAGCCAGCAAGGTGCCCCTAAACTACTTTTTTTTTTTTAAAGATTTTATTTATTTGTTTGAGAAACAGAGGGAGAGAAAGAGTACAAGTCACGGGAAGAGGCAGAGGCAGAGGGAGAAGCAGTCTCCCCACTGAGCAGGGAGCCCGATGCGAGGCTTCATCCCATGACCCTGAAATCATGACCCGAACCCAAGGCAGACGTTTAAACAATTGAGACACCCAGGCACCCCCAAAACTTTTTTTTTAATCATGTAATGAGCTTCCCTGTAAGATCTCATTTGACTTAATGATTCTGTTACCAAAAAAAATTGAAAACCTCTATCCCAGTCCAACTATGCTTTTCATCAATTAATTCATTTACTCAACTAACAAGTATTGAGCCTCCCAAGCGCGGGCACACAGTGATGCTGAACACAGGACTACAACAGCCGTGCCCTCCTGAAGCTTAGGGGATGGAGGGACAGACAGACATTGTGCTAGTAAATGTAAAGTCTCTCCAGTGCTAAGAGCAAGGTAGGGGAGCAATGAGGTCATATCATATGAGGAGCTAAGGGTGGAGGAAGCAAGCCAGGTGGAAGGACCTTGTGCTCGCTCTAAAAGACAATAGGCTGTGGACTGAGAAGGTCCAGCCTAGATATTAACAGGTCCCCCAGTCTGCTGAGTGGAGAATGGTTTGCAGGGAGGCAGAGAGACAACAGGGAGACCGACCAGGAGGTTGTGACAAGTGAGCATTGTTGATGGCCTGGATAGGGCAAGTTTCACGAGTGTGCAACCTGTGCAATTGCACAGGGCCCTCACTCAGAGAGGCCCCACTTGGTTTAAGACCCTGTTGTCACTGTCTTGAAATTCTTAATAATTTTTTAACAAGGGGCCCTGCATTTTCATTTCGCCCTGGGCCCCCACAAATTACACAGCAGGCCCTGACCAGAGCAGAAACAGGGTCTTCCTTAAACACTCCAAGTCATAAACAGACCTTTTCCCACTGGCATGCTGGAGCCAGCTTGTACCATTCCCAAGAGCCAATTGTTCCATTTGGAGGAATTATGTTGTCCTGTTGATATCCCGAAATTGGCCATGCTGTGAGTAGTTACACTGTGGAACTCAGCAAAAGTTACAAGTAGGTCTTTTTTTTTTCTGAAGACCGTTCTTTGTCTTTCCCAGAGTGGGTCCACTGCCCTCTTCGGCAGTTAAAAGTATAGTTTCTAGGCACCCCTCCCCAGACTTGCTCGGTCACCTACTGGGTGATTCTGGGGGCCCCCTGAGGCTGCAAGGTCAGGGCAGGAAGGCCCTACAGGATGGGCCCACAAGCTTCCCAAAAGGAAAAACGGGTTTGGGGGAATTGGAAGAGGATACCGGCAGAGGTGTGAGCTCTCTGCTTGCCAAGAGAGCAGAAGGACAGCCTTTGGGGTTTCTGTACCCTTGGGGGCCCAGCTCTAGGTCAACAGCTGAAGTCCCCAGATTGGGACCCTCCCTCACCTTTCCATGTGGGGCCCAAAAGTAAGGGGGAGACATCACCCACAGTGCTGTCCTCCTTTGTTGGCGTTTTGGGGAAGGGCAGGGACCCCCAACAGAGACACCTCCCCATAGATGAAGGAGGAGCCCAGACCCCCAGCGCCTCTTCCTCCCGCGGCCCCAAGCAAATAAGGTGCTCAGGAAATAAGGACATTGTTACCAATGTTGTTGTCCTGATGGCCCCACCTCAAGGCTGGCTTCTCCCTTCTCCTCTCACCCCTCAGGGCCTGGAAGGAGCGGGACACACCATCCATCCCTCTCCCATCTAATCAGAAGGCCTCCTGCAGCCTCTCCTCGAAGGACCCCCGCAAGGCAGGGCAGGGAGGAGATTCTAAGCACACACACCCCGCGTTCCCGTCCGGACTCCTGCTTCCTTTCCGCCTCTCTGTCGGGGAGTGCAGACACCCGGGAAGAGCCCACCCTCCCCGGAAGGTTCCAGCTGAGGGCGGGGTCTCACTCCCTGGGAGATGGCGCCACCTACAGGCTCGCAGGAGCGTTGCGGCGTCGGGCCCTCAAATCCAGGCGGAGCACACAGAGAGGATCCCGTACTCTTTAGGGGCCTGGGGCGTGCTCCATCACTGGACCACAGCATTACATTGTTTCCCATTGTCCCGTACCTGGAAGGAGCCGTGGCAGCGTTCCCCAAGATGTTCTGCAGAACCCACACCCTAGTCAAGAAGTTGGGAAAACGTCCCTTGGAGATTCTCCATGCACATTTGGCCCTGATGTCTGACTTAACTCTTCAGCTCCCTCAATGAACATCGAGGTCATGGGAAAGTTATTCTTTCTAGGCCTCAGTTTCAGTTTCTTCATCTGCAGAATAGGGGTGAGGGTGTTGCCCTAGAAGAGATTATCTCAAAGGCTAGGAGGATTTCTCAGACTTCAACGAGAAAGAGGAACCGAGGCATGTTTAAAATGCAAGTTCCAGGGCCCCATCCCCCCAAGCACTTCTGACAGCTGCAGGAATCTGCATGTTGAACAGTCCCCAGGAAATCCTGGTGCAGACGTCCTGCCAACCACAGGATGAGAACAGGACTTCAGGGAGACTGGAAAAGCAGGCAGAGGCCTGCCAGATTCTGCTGGGAAGGTTGGAAGCTTTGATTCTGTCTAGAGGGCAGTAGAAGTCACTGAGCTTTTATTTATTTATTTTTATTATCATTTTTTTAAGATTTTTTTTATTTGGGGCACCTGGATGGCTCAGTGGATGAAACGTCTGCCTTCAGCTCAAGTCATGATCCCAGGGTCCTGGAATCAAGCCCCGCATCAGGCTCCCTGCTCCGTGGGGAGCCTGCTGCTCCCTCTCCCTCTGCTGCTTCCCCCCTGCTTGTGCTCTCCTACTCTTGCTCTCTCGAAAATAAACAAAATCTTTTAATTAATTAATTAATTTTGAGAATGCGAGAGAGTACAAGCGGGCGGGGAGCAGCGAAGGGGAGGAAGAAGCAGATTCTCTGCTAAGTGGGGAGCCTGAGGTGGAGCTGGACCCCAGGACTCTGGGATCAAGACCTGAGCGGAAGGCAGACACTTAACCAACTGAGCCACTGAGGCATCCCAAAGCCACTGAGCTTTTAAAGGTTTTATTTATTTATTTGTCAGAAAGAGAGAGAGAGCGAGAGAGCACACGAGAGCACAGGCAGGCAGAATGGCAGGCAGAAGCAGAGGGAGAGGGAGAAGCAAGGAGCCTGATGTGGGACTCGATCCCACCACGCTGGGATCATGACCCGAGGTGAAGGCAGCTGCTTAACCCACTGAGCCACCCAGCAGTCCCGCCACTGAACTTTTAAACAGGAATGAGAGCTCTTTAGAAAGATTACTCTAGCTCTGGCTACTGTGAAGGATCCGGGCCCTGGGGAGGCAAGGTGAGTGGCAGACAGACCATGAAGATCACTGCTGAAGCTGCTCAGTTGAGATTTAATGATATCCTTGACCAGGGGGTGGCAATGGATGGGAAGGAGAGGGGGCAGATTTCAAAGGTAAACCCTTTAACTCCTTTGAAATACAGGAAGACAACCCTGAAATTTCTGATTATCTTTATTTCGTATCCCAGCCTTTTAAAACCTCAAGGAGTTGTATATGTATTATGTATATAATATATTAATACAGTGATACATACATATAAATAATTTATTAATGTATATATTTGTATTATATATAATATATAGAGAAAAGGAAATTTATAGAGAGACAGATAGATACATACTCAAAAGAAGTCTCTGGATGGGGTGGGGTTTGGAGACAAGATGAGTTAATTCAATTCCTGGCACACAGTAAACACTGTTAGCTATCATGGCAGATTGTATCTTCCAGAGATAGGCCCAATGATATCTTCTGTCCTCCATGGTCTTTTAGAACTAGCCATGCCCTCTTCAAGAAGTGGAGTCTAGGGTTCCTGGCTGCCTCAGTCAGAAGAGTGGATGACTCTTGATCTCCAGGTTGTGAGTTCGAGACCCATGTGGGGTATAGAGATTATGTAAATAAATAAAACTTTAAAAAAGAGAGAGAGAGATGGAGTCTATTTCCCCTCCCCTTGAACCTGGATGGGTCTACAACTCACTGATAACCAGTAAAATGCATTGAAGTGGCTCTGCATGACTTCTAAAGCAAGGTCATGAAAGTAATGTGCCCTCCTCATCCTGGCTGGGGCAATCCCTTTTAGAGCCATGAGCTTGGCCTACACTGATGCTCTCACGCTGTGAGGAAGCCCAAGCCACATGGGGAGGGCACCTGCTCCTGCTGACAGTCCCAGCGGAGGTCCCAGCCAATAACCAACATCAACCACCACAAATACCAAAGGACCGTAGAGGCCTCTGGGTGATTCCAGCCGCTGAAGTAATCACCAGCCTTCAGGTCTTTGCAGGTGACGCCCCAGTTATCAGGAAACAGAGACAAGTGGTTCCCACTGGCCCGTTTCCAAATTTCGGACCACAGAATCTGTGAGCATAATGCAATAGTTGCTTTTCACAACTAAGTTTCAGGATGGTTTATTGTGTAACAATAGATAAGCAGAACTGCCATCCTTACGTGCCATAGTATCTTTGTCCACACTTTCTGTGAGGGAACCAAATGCCCCCCACATAGCCACCCAGGCTGAGGAGGAAGAGAAGGAAAGAGAGGCAGCATCAGTGAGATGGTCTGGGGGAAAAATAGGTAGGGTCTCAGGGTGGGGAGGGAAAACCAGCCCCAGGGGGTTCCCACCTTCAGAAGGCCCTTGAGCAAGGAGACTGACTTCACGTGGGTCTGACACCACTGCTCCTTTCTAGGTCACACTGGATGATTTAGACCCTGTTGCCTGTGGTCTTTCTGCTCTCAGCAGGAAGATTCCTAAGAGGGATGGCCTCCTCTTTGGACCCAAGCATTTGGTCACATTGAGAGTTGGAACCTTCTGAGGGAGGGAGACAGGGAAGAGAGGCTGTGAGCCTGCCCCTCCCCCACCACTGTGGCAAGTAAGTGCTGGCAGGAGAGGGGGTGGCGAATGTGGCTCTACTGCTCCCCAGCTCTGTGACCTTGGGCAAGTCACCTTATCCCACTGAGCCTGAGTTTTCTTAGCTGCAATGTGAGGTCCTCACCTGCAAGAGTTCTTGGGTGGATAAAATAAGGATGAAGCGGATTAAGTGCTTGTTCTTAGTAAATACCTCCTTACTACTTGCCATTCTTTCTGGCTATTGTTCTTACTGAAAACCAACAAGTCCAGGCAAGTAATATTATTGGGCAAAGGAACATATTTCTGCTCCAAAAGTGGGGGCCTCTCCCCTTCACTTCAGCCCGGAGTTGCCCTGTGGGAATTTGGGTCCAGTTCAGATAGAGCTTCATGGAAGTCTAGCTCGGGACTGGTGCAGTCTTGGCTGTGGAACCCAAAGATCTGGGCTTCTACCCCAGCTCCACCTGATGCTTCTGTTGTCTGAGCAAGGCCAGGATGCAGCTTAGCAGGAAGGAAGGAAGCTATTTCTGCAGGACCGGGTACCCAGACAAGATAAGAAGGGACCTGGATAGGAAGACAGGGGAGTTGAGTTCATGCTTTGCTCTAACAGTATTTGCTATGGACTTGAAGTACCTTGGTGCCTTTGTTTCCCCATCCGTAACTCATTTCAAAATACTTTT